>NC_090750.1:93223850-93226350 GCF_036898095.1 Palaemon carinicauda
TTGCAGCAAATGGTTTTATGTTGAACAGGCTTACATAAGACTTTTGATGGTTTATATATTAAATATGTGTTTTGATTTTATTACTGTTTTTCTTTTTTAATATTTTATCTTAATTGTTCATTATATCTTATATCCATTATTTATTTCCTTTCCTCACTGGGCTATTTTTTCCTGTTGGAGCCCGTGGGCTTAAAGAATCTTGCTTTTCCAGCTAGGGTTGTAACTTAACAGGTAATAATAAAGATAATAATGATAGAATTTCATGTTAGGTAAAGAATTCTTCATATAATATGATCAGGGGATCTCTTAATTTCACTTATATATAAACCTTATACGTGAATCATGAACCTACAATTGGGGGTGAATGTAGCTTATCGGATAGGTCGATATCTTTCTTATTACAAGCCCAATCTTTTTTCCTTATGGGGAAGATATACCATAATATGTAGTTATTTTATGTTTTCTAAGTTCAGCCCAAGAAGAGGGTCCGGGGGCTTGCCCCCGTCAAGGGGTTGTGACCTGGGAACTACTAGGTTCGGTTAGGTTGGGTTTGTGGAGTTTGTATGATAGCGACAGGGGTGGGGGTGGGGGTCGCTAGGTCATTAGGAAGGTAAGGACATGGCTTGTAGGTCAGGTTGAGAGGGGAAGTTTGGGTTAGTTGTTGTCCATTTTTAACTACAAAGGCTCCCTACAATTGTATGATTGTTTTGTGATATACTTCACCTCCCACTGAAAAAAGAAAACAAATAAAATTCGCTAATATTGCCTTAGATTGAAAAAAAAAATCAGATATTTTACTTAAATAACAGAAATAAATATTAAGCGCATTTCACTTAAATTTCAGAAATGCATATTAAGCAGCTTTCATTTAAATTACAGAAATGCATATTAAGCGGCTTTCACTTAAATTACAGAATTGCATAAGCAGATTTCACTTAAATTACAGAAATGCATATTAAGCGGATTTCACTTAAATTACAAAAATGCATATTAAGCGGATTTCACTTAAATTACAAAAATGCATATTAAGCGAATTTCACTTAAATTACAGAAATGCATATTAAGCGGATTTCACTTAAATTACAGACATGAATATTAAGCGTTATTCACTTAAATAACAGAAATGCATATTAAGCGGCTTTCACTTAAATTACAGAAATGCATATTAAGCGGCTTTCACTTAAATTACAGAAATGCATATAAAGCGTTATTCACTTAAATAACAGAAATGCATATTAAGCGGCTTTCACTTAAATTACAGAAATGCATATTAAGCGGCTTTCACTTGAATTACAGAAATGCATATTAAGTGGATTTCACTTAAATTACAGAAATGCATATTAAGCGGATTTCATTTAAATTACAGAAAGGCATATTAAGCGTTATTCACTTAAATAACAGAAATGCATATTAAGCGGCTTTCACTTAAATTACAGAAATGCATATTAAGCGGATTTCACTTAAATTACAAAAATGCATATTAAGCGGATTTCATTTAAATTACAGAAAGGCATATTAAGCGTTATTCACTTAAATAACAGAAATGCATATTAAGCGGCTTCCACTTAAATTACAGAAATGCATATTAAGCGGATTTCACTTAAAATACAAAAATGCATATTAAGCGGATTTCATTTAAATTACAGAAATGCATATTAAGCGTTTTTCACTTAAATAACAGAAATGCATATTAAGCAGCTTTCACTTAAATTACAGAAATGCATATTAAGCGGATTTCACTTAAATTACAAAAATGCATATTAAGCGGATTTCATTTAAATTACAGAAATGCATATTAAGCGTTTTTCACTTAAATAACAGAAATGCATATTAAGCGGCTTTCACTTAAATTACAGAAATGCATATTAAGCGGATTTCACTTAAATTACAAAAATGCATATTAAGCGGATTTCATTTAAATTACAGAAATGCATATTAAGCGTTATTCACTTAAATAACAGAAATGCATATTAAGCGGCTTTCACTTGAATTACAGAAATGCATATTAAGCGGATTTCACTTAAATTACAAAAATGCATATTAAGCGGATTTCATTTAAATTACAGAAATGCATATTAAGCGGATTTCACTTAAATTACGAAAATGCATATTAAGCAAATTTCACTTAAATTACAGAAATGCATATTAAGCGGATTTCACTTAAATTACAGACATGAATATTAAGCCTTATTCACTTAAATAACAGAAATGCATATTAAGCAGATTTCACTTAAATTACAGAAATGCATATTAAGCGGATTTCACTTAAATTACAGAAATGCATATTAAGCGGATTTCACTTAAATTACAAAAATGCATATTAAGCGAATTTTACTTAAATTACAGAAATGCATATTAAGCGGATTTCACTTAAATTACAGAAATGCATATTAAGCGTTATTCACTTAAATAACAGAAATGCATATTAAGCGGATTTCACTTAAATTACAGAAATGCATATTAAGCGGATTTCACTTAGATTACAGAAATGCATATTAAG
>NC_090750.1:93236350-93238850 GCF_036898095.1 Palaemon carinicauda
GGAAAATGGAAAGAGGAAACAGTTGGAATGAAAAAAAAAACTATAAAGAAAAGGACTTAGAAATAATGGGTAAGTTTATCTATGGGGAAAATGGAAAGAGGAAACAGTTGGAATGAAAAAAAACTATAAAGAGGGGGACTTAGAAATAATGGGGAAGTTAATCTATGGGGAAAATGGAAAGAGGAAACAGTTGGAATAAAAAAAAATAAAAACTATAAAAAGAGGGAGTTAGAAATAATGGGAAAGTTAATCTATGGGGAAAATTGAAAGAGGAAACAGTTGGAATGAAAAAATCTATAAAGAGAGGGGCTTAAAAATAATGGGGAAGTTAATATATGGGGAAAATCAAAAGAGAAAATAGTAGGAAAATTAAATAAAAACTATAAAGGAAAGGTCTTAGAGATAATGGGGAAGTTAATTCTTGGGGATATTGGAAAGAGAAAAAAGTAGGAAAGGGATATAAAGAAGCGATAATGAGAGGGACTTAGAATTAATGGAAAACTAAGTATTGGGGAGATATGAAGAGAAAACAGTAGGAAAGGGAAAAAAGAGGGACTTAGAATTAATGGAAAAGTAAGTTAATTTATGGGGTAGATGTATAGAGAAATCAGTAGGAAAGGGGAAAAAACTATAATAGAGAAGTAAGTTAGTCCATGGGAGAAATGTTGAGTAAACAGTAGAAAAGAGACGTTAAAGAGATGGACTTAATTCATGGGTAGGTAAAATAGGAAGAGATAAATAGTAGGAAAGGGAAATGAAAACTATAAAGAAAGGGATCTAGAAATAATTTTGAGATGGCTTATTTTAAAGTCTCGGTAAATGCAGTCGAATTCTAGAACATCTAATGACAAAACGCACCAAAATATGCGCCAGGTTAAATACAAATACATTTTCAACTATGATATATGATCTGTTTTTAATTATTTCGATTGAATTTTACGTTGAAAAGGTCATGAGAACTTTTAATTTAAGTTATTTTTTATATTTTTAGGCTAGCTTTTAAGAAAAAGTTTACCCGATATTACTTGAAGTAAATACATATATGAGTTTAAATATGATATATAACCTATTTTCATATATTCAGATTGAATTTTACGTTGGAAAGGTCGTGAGAACTTCTAATTTAAGGTAACTTTGTTTTTTCAAGGCTAGATTTAAAGAAAAATGTTACTCGATACCACCGGTCGACTTTCCCTAGAAAGTCTAATGAAAACAATGTTACATCTGATAATTACTGGAACAAAACTCTAAAAAGTCGACCTAAACGTACATACAGACACACACACCTAATTAAATAAAATCTCCTAAATAAAAAAATTTAAATTGGTTTATATCAACTCCATTTCTTACTGTGTTATCAAAATGAAGAAACGCTCATGATATGATATCACCAAAAAAGTGAGATTACATGAAGAGAAAGACAGATAGACAGAAAAAAAAGATTACCATTATTTTGCAGATAACACCATTGCATGCAACTAAACAAAACAAACATTACATGGTTAATATCAACTCCACTTCATCTTGTGTAATCAAAATAAAGAAACTTTCATGAGGTATCACATAAGTGAGATTACATGAAGAGAGACAGATATACATAAAAAATGATTACCATTATACTGCAGATATCACCATTGCACGAACCTGAATAAAAAGATTACATGGTTAATATCAACTTCATTTTATGTTCTGTAAACAAAATAAAGAAACTTTCATGAGGTACCACAAAAGTGAGATTACATGAAGAGAGACAGATATACAAAAAAAAATGATTACCATTATACTGCAGATATCACCATTGCACGAACCTGAGTAGAAAAATTACATGATTAATATCTACTTCATTTTATCTTCTGTAAACAAAATAAAAAGAAACTTTCATGAGGTATCACATAAGTGAGATTACATGAAGAGAGACAGATATACAAAAAAATGATTGCCATTATTCTGCAGATATCACCATTGCGCGCACCAGAGACTTGGCATGGCACAGCTAAGGTTTTGGGCGAGTCAGTTCACTATAATTTTGAGCTGGGAATAAACTTCTGGCAAGGCTCGTAACTGGAGCTTCGGAGGGAATTCATTAAGACTTCTGTGATAAACAAGAAGACTTCGAGTTTCAATCCGGTTTTAGTGGCTGTACAGATTTACGTATCCTGTACAAGAACTGCTTAGGAGTTTATCATCATTATCATTGTTGCTGTTATCATTACTATCATCAATGTCATTACCAGTGTAATGCATCTATTCTGCTTATGTATGACGAAAGTTTATTATCATATGATTATGCAAATCATCATGCCAGTGTTCAAGAATATCTCTTTTTGGTGATATTATCACCAACGTAGAAACCAAAAGCCTTTTGGGCACCTATAAAGCATATAATATCTATAAGAAATTATAGGCAAAACAATTTAAGAGAGGTGAAATAAAATATCTATTTGGAATTATTAAATTTTATATAAGAAAAGAGATAGACGAATGAAAAAGGACAAATAAT
>NC_090750.1:93251350-93258850 GCF_036898095.1 Palaemon carinicauda
TTCGTTGTCTTCTTTTTTTCTCCTTGGTCAAGTCTCTACATCGACAGACATAATCTCTTCCTTTCCCTTTCCTTCTTCTTCTCTTCGTTGTCTTCTTTTTCTCCTTTGTCACGTCTCTACATCGACAGACACAACCTTTCCCTTTCCTTTTCCTTCTTCTTCTCCGTGTTTGTTTTCTTTTTCACCTTGACCACGTCTCTACATTAACAGACATAATCTCTTCCTTTCTCTTTCCTTCTTCTCTTCGTTGTCTTCTTTTTCTCCTTGGTCATGTCTCTACATCGGCAGACATAATCTCTTCCTTTCCCTTTCCTTCTTCTTCTCTTCGTTGTCTTCTTTTTTTCTCCTTGGTCAAGTCTCTACATCGACAGACATAATCTCTTCCTTTCCCTTTCCTTCTTCTTCTCTTCGTTGTCTTCTTTTTTTCTCCTTGGTCAAGTCTCTACATCGACAGACATAATCTCTTCCTTTCCCTTTCCTTCTTCTCTTCGTTGTCTTCTTTTTCTCCTTGGTCATGTCTCTACATCGGCAGACATAATCTCTTCCTTTCCCTTTCCTTCTTCTTCTCTTCGTTGTCTTCTTTTTTTCTCCTTGGTCAAGTCTCTACATCGACAGACATAATCTCTTCCTTTCCCTTTCCTTCTTCTTCTCTTCGTTGTCTTCTTTTTTTCTCCTTGGTCAAGTCTCTACATCGACAGACATAATCTCTTCCTTTCCCTTTCCTTCTTCTCTTCGTTGTCTTCTTTTTCTCCTTGGTCATGTCTCTACATCGGCAGACATAATCTCTTCCTTTCCCTTTCCTTCTTCTTCTCTTCGTTGTCTTCTTTTTTTCTCCTTGGTCAAGTCTCTACATCGACAGACATAATCTCTTCCTTTCCCTTTCCTTTTTCTTCTCTTCGTTGTCTTCTTTTTTTCTCCTTGGTCAAGTCTCTACATCGACAGACATAATCTCTTCCTTTCCCTTTCCTTCTTCTCTTCGTTGTCTTCTTTTTCTCCTTGGTCATGTCTCTACATCGGCAGACATAATCTCTTCCTTTCCCTTTCCTTCTTCTTCTCTTCGTTGTCTTCTTTTTTTCTCCTTGGTCAAGTCTCTACATCGACAGACACAACCTCTTCCTTTCCTTTTCCTTCTTCTTCTCCTCGTCTGTCTTCTTTTTCTCCTTGGTCACGCCTCTACATCGACAGACACAACCTCTTCCTTTCCTTTTCCTTCCTCTTCTTCTCTTCGTTGGCTCATTTTTCTTCTTGGTCAAGTCTCTATATCGACAAGCAAAATCTCTTCCTTTCCTTTTCCTTCTTCTTCTTCTCTTCGTTGGCTCATTTTTCTCATTGGTCAAGTCTCTACATCGACAGACACAACCTCAGCCTTTCCTTTTCCTTCTTCTTTTTCTCTTCGTTGGCTCATTTTTCTCCTTGGTCAAGTCTCTACATCGACAGACACAACCTCTTCCTTCCCTTTTCCTTCTTTTTCTTCTCTTCGTTGGCTCATTTTTCTCCTTGGTCAAGTCTCTACATCGACAGACAGAACCTCTTCCTTCCTTTTTCATTCTTCTTCTTCTGTTCGTTGGCTCATTTTTCTCCTTGGTCAAGTCTCTATATCGACAGGCAAAATCTCTTCCTTTCCCTTTCCTTTTTCTTCTTCTTCGTTGCCTTCTTTTTCTCCTCCGTCACGTCTTCTCGGAGACGATAGCCCAAAAGTTATCAGCAGACTATGGATTAGGAATTCAATGACTATTTCACGGTTCGACTACCATTAATTAAATCTCCGGGCATCGGTTCCAGAGACGTCATTCCGCTGGATTTTCTTGTGTCCGGATTGCGAGATGTTTTATCCCAAGGAATCTGGAGAGGCATTGAGCAAATGGAACGTTATAAAATTCTTGGATATTAAACCATATCAGAACAATACTTCTGCTGGGTTTAAACTTGAACATGTAGCAATTAGCTTAGATGGTGCTGCTTTTTACCCTAGATTACCTTCAATTATTACCTTAGATGGTGCTATTTTTTACCCTAGATTACCTTAAAACTTTTCCAACTTCCTTAAATTTGAAGCTAGTAAAACCAAAATTACCTCACTGATATCATTACCCTAAAATTTACCTTGAGACCATGCAAATTACCCGAAACTAAGGTAAATACCTTAAATATTCAAACTCTGATTAGGAGTTAAATGGTAGGACAGGATTAGAAATGAAACTATAAGAGAGATTACTCAAGTGACATATTATAGTTATTATTATTACTTGTTAAGCTACAGCATTAATTAGAAAAACGAGATACTATAAGCCTAAGGGCTCCAACAGGGAAAATATCCCAGTGAAGAAAGGAAATAAGGGAATAAATAAAAAAATTTAGGAACATTAACATTAAAACAAATCTTTAATACATAAACTATAAAAACTTTAAAAAACAAGAGGAAGAGAAATAAGATACAATAGTGTGCCCAAGTGTACCCTCAAGCAAGAGAACTCTAACCAAAGACAGTTGAAGACCATTTTACAGAGGCTATAGCACAACCAAAGACCGGAGAACACTGGTTCAATTTTTGGAGTGTCATTCTCCTAGAAGAGATCATGATGAGGGGTAGATGGAGATGGTTTGGCCATGCTCTTTGCACTCCCCAAGCGAGATTAGTTCACCAAACTTTCAACTGGAGTCCACGAGGCACGAGAAGAGTTGGAAGACCAAGGCCTACATGGCTGAAGACTATGAAGTGCAAAGTAGGAGATGGTGAGTGGGGAAGTATTGATTTAAAAGCTTAAGATAGATACGACTGGCGAAATCTAACCGAGGCCCTTTACGTCTATAGGCGTAGGAGGAGATGCTTATGATGATGATTAAGTCATATATTGTATATTTCTTGATATTGCTTATATTTCCTAAAAATGAAACAATTAAAATATCCACAGTTAGCTATTAGAGGTATAATTAAAATAACAAATTTAAGTAATTCACGAATAAACAATGCTATCGATATAGAATCAGAGCAATACAAACAAACGAACAGCTGTCCCCACTGCAGTCCTAAATCAAAAAGAATTCAGGGATTTATATCTCGAATTTATTACTTCAGGCCAACATCGGTGGAGGCAGTTATATGTATATATATATATATATATATATATATATATATATATATATATATATATATATATATATATATCTATATATATATGTATATATATATTTATATATATATATATATATATATATATATATATATATAGATATATATATAGATATATATATATATATGCATATATATATGTATATATATATATATATGCATATATATATGTATATATATATATATATATATATATATATATATATATATGTGTGTGTGTGTGTGTGTATGTATAAATGTATACATGCCAATGATTCTGTATGTGTAAATAGATATATATATATATATATATATATATATATATATATATATATATATATATATATAAATATATATATATATATATATATATATAAATATATATATATATATATATATTTATATATATATATATATATATATATATATATATATATATATATACAAATCATATATTTACTATAAAAAAAATTGACTCATCTGCTAAATCTATCAATGCAGCTACAAGATCAATGATTAAGTGTCATGTTATCTCGTTTGTCTTACACGCAATATTACAAGTAGTAGTTTGGATATGTAATTTGTACAAATTATTCCAGATCACTAAACTATGTAGCTCTCAAGAACTAGGGTACAACGAGCTGCGAATGGGCCTCAGTCTGAATAAAACGCTAAAGGTTATATTTCAACTTCAACTACTAAATCATATAGAACATCTAGGAGAAGGACAATCCAAAATAAAACTATTGTTCTCTAATATTGGGTAGTGCCTAGCCTTTGTACCATGGTCTTATACTGTCTTGAATTAGAGTTCTCTTGCTTGAGGTTAAACTTGGGCACGCTATTCTATCTAATTGGTGTTCTTTTTTTGTTAACGTTTTTATAGTTTATATAGGCAATATATATTTTAATGTTGTTACTGCTCTTAAAATATACTATTTTTCCTTGTTTCCTATCCTCATTGGATTATTTTCCCTGTTGGGGCCCTTGGGTTTATAGCACATCCTGCTTTTCCAACTAGTGTTTTGGCTTACCAAGTAATAATAATAATAATAATAATAATAATAATAATAATAATAACTACTTTAACTATACTGTAGGACCTAAAAGGAAAGCTCATTCGAGGAACTTCAAATCCTCAAACAGCAGAATTCACTCCGAAGTTATATGGACTTCCTCGCTACCTGGATGCTAAGGTCTCCTATTTCCAAACTTTGGAATTTTACGAACTTTCCTCAACCTATATAATAACCACACTTTGCACATAAAGAAGCAACACATCTTGAAAACTTCAGATGTCTCAGTAGAGTTAACCTTCTTTTTAACACGTCTACCAGACATGTTTCATATACGTTCATATAATGTGATACTCATGGTTCAGAGAATAAGGAAGCCATTTTATATACCTTGGTAATACTATCATTTTTTTTCCTTGCTCTCTCCCACACTGATAATAAGAGAAACTAAAATATGCGATGGCAAGCTTATACAAGTTGTTATTAAGTGTGGGAGAAAGCGAGAGATAAAAAAAAATGCTATAGCATTACGTTGTATGAGTGTGTATGAAGCACGTGAGGTACATATATGTTTCATACACAAAAACAGTGTAATGCTATTGTTTCGCATGAGTGTATGTGAAACACATGCGGTTTAATGTGTTTATCTTCCGTATGTAGCTGTTCTACTTCAAAACATCACTTCTCTTCCATATATGATTAATCTAATCTCTGGAATAAAAATCTGAGATTACTGATTTGTAATATTGGCCTTTATACAGAGAGAGAGAGAGAGAGAGAGAGAGAGAGAGAGAGAGAGAGAGAGAGAGAGAGAGAGAGAGAGAGAGAGAGAGACCTTCATATATACATATTCAAATTTGGAATAAAAATCTGAGATTACTGATTTGTATTATTGGCCTTTATACAGAGAGAGAGAGAGAGAGAGAGAGAGAGAGAGAGAGAGAGAGATTCAAATATACATATTCAAATCTGGAATAAAAATCTGAGATTACTGATTTGTAATATTGGCCTTTATACACAGAGAGAGAGAGAGAGAGAGAGAGAGAGAGAGAGAGAGAGGAGAGAGAGAGAGAGAGACCTTCACATATGCATATTCAAATATGGAATAAAAATCTGAGATTACTGATTTGTAATATTGGCCTTTATACAGAGAGAGAGAGAGAGAGAGAGAGAGAGAGAGAGAGAGAGAGAGAGAGAGAGAGAGAGATTCAAATATACATATTCATAAAGTTGATGCCACAATGATAATAGAACTTCACAATTTACTATGTTTGTTTAGGAAGGGGATTTGGTGTCCTATGGCCCTTTTTGTCCCACCGGGTGACTCTCCTCTGACATTCATATCTTTTTTATAATTGAAAGCATTTGCGATGCATCTATGTTTTTGAAAATATCTTTCCTCTTCGTATGTAACAAAAGTTTAGCTTAATTTCAGAAACCCTCTTTGCAGTTCAAAATAAGATATTTACTATTACTTTAGCAGTATTAGAATTTCATAAAACCAGTTTTTTAATGAGTTTTCTGTGACATGAAAAAAAAAAAATCAAAATTTTCGTAACATGTAATTTTCCGAAAAGATCAAAACCCTGTCCAGCCAAAATTGAAACACAGTGTAACATTTGGCAAAGAAGCAAACTAACAATTTCGTTTCCTGAACAAAGAGTGTTTCTTTTTTTTCCTACCAAAGTAGTGAATTCATTAACTTCGAGGGCTTGGTTTGGAGAGAGCTTTGTGCACCTGCTAGAATCGCATAGTTTCTATAAAAAAAAAAAAAATTATATATAGGGATTTTCTGTGAAAACTTTGTCTAAAAATAGTTTTCAAATAGTCTTTTCGTTTATTATTCCCTGTATTGATTAAAACTTCATTACATTAACTATAAAAGGTTAGCTTTTTATTTGTAAAAATCAAGGGTTTCAATAGTCCTTTCGTTAATTATTGCCTGTATTGAATAAAATGTCTTTTAACTGAGTAACTATATAAGGTTGTGGGTGTCTATTGGAAACATCCCTGCCTCGGGATCTGCTGGACTTGGGTTCGAGACTAGCTCTAGCTCAATAGTTTCTTGTAGTGTCTTCAACCTCAAGATTCTCATGAACTAAGGATTGGTGGAGCTATTTTGGGGAATCTATATGTCTGCCTGCTAAGTCATCAACAGCCATTGACAGGTCGTCTTTGGTCCTAGCTTGGGTGGAGAGGGAGCTTTGGCGCTGATATGTATATAAGGTCAGTCTCTAGGGCATTGTGCTGCTTAATAGGGCAATATCACTGCCCCCATCCCTCTGCCATTAATGAGCGACCTTTAAACCTTTAAACAAGATGTCAATAATCTATTGCCAATAGGTCTACCTTCTGAGTCATCAACAGCCATTGACTGGTCGTTCTTGGTCCTAGCTTGGGTGGAGGGGGCTTGGAAGCTGATCATATGTCTCTAAAGCATTGTCACAGCCCATTGCCTCTCCCTATTCATGAGTGGCATTTGAACCTACAGTTGAATTAAGCTGAGGTGTATAGCACTGAAATTTAGTTCAAGAGCAAGCTAGCTAAATGTTTAAAAAAACATTTAATGTAAGATTAATGTTACAAACGTTTTATTGGCCTCATTATTTATATATTTTCTTTATTCGCTGTAGATCTAGAAATGATAAAACCCATACAATATACACTTGAACAAGGAACATTTTTATTCCTAAGAATGAACGTTTTTTTTTTTATTTTATTTTATTTATTTAATTTTTTTTTTTTTTTAATAAAATCACAACAGATGATATTGACACAACAACCTCTTTCTTTTTCAGCTTGCAACGATATACCCTGGGATCCCTAAACTACCTGTAATATGTATTTAAAGTTCCATTTACAATCACTCTTTAATTGAATAGCTCCAAATTATGTCATTCAATTAATGACGATGGTACCAGTCCATATTGCGTATTGCATAATGTCATCAATATCGTTGATCACCAATTTGATTTTCATATTGAGGAATACGTTGATAATATAATACGCAAATTCTATGTAATTTAAATGTAATTATCATATATATACACACACACAAACACACACACACACACACACACACACACATATATATATATATATATATATATATATATATATATATATATTTATATATATATAATATATATATACTGTGTATATATATATATATATATATATATATATATATATATATATTCATTTATATATATATATATATATATATATATATATATATATATATGTATATATGAATATACATATGCATATATATATATATATATATTTATATATATATATATATATATATATATATATATATATATATATATATGAATATATATATATATATATATATATATATATATATATATT
>NC_090750.1:93263850-93268850 GCF_036898095.1 Palaemon carinicauda
TTCGCTACAGATAATTCGGACAACCTTTTGCTACAGATAATTCGGACAACCTTTCGCTACAGATAATTCGGACAACCTTCGCTACAGATAATTTGGACAACCTTTCGCTACTGATAATTCGGACAACCTTTCGGTGCAGATAATTCGGACAACCTTTCGCTACAGATAATTCGGACAACCTTTCGGTACAGATGATTTGGAGAACCTTTCGCTACAGATAATTCGGACAACCTTTTGCTACAGATAATTCGGACAACCTCTCGCTACAGGATAATTAGGACATCCTTTCACTACAGATAATTTGGACAACCTTTTGCTACAGATAATTCGGACAACCTTTCGCTACAGATAATTCGGACAACCTTTCGCTACAGATAATTCGGACAACCTTTCGCTACAGATTATTCGGAGAACCTTTCGCTACAGATAATTCGGACAACCTTTCGCTACAGATAATTCGGACAACCTCTCGCTACAGATAATTAGGACATCCTTTCACTACAGATAATTCGGACAACCTTTCACTACAGATAATTCGGACAACCTTTCGCTACAGATAATTCGGACAACCTTTCGCTACAGATAATTCGGACAACCTTTCGGTGCAGATAATTCGGACAACCTTTCGCTACAGATAATTCGGACAACCTTTCGGTGCAGATAATTCGGACAACCTTTCGCTACAGATAATTCGGACAACCTTTCGCTACAGATGATTCGGAGAACCTTTCGCTTCAGATAATTCGGACAACCTTTTGCTACAGATAATTCGGACAACCTCTCGCTACAGATAATTAGGACATCCTTTCACTACAGATAATTCGGACAACCTTTCGCTACAGATAATTCGGACAACCTTTCGCTGCAGATAATTCGGAAAACCTTTCGCTACAGATAATTCGGACAACCTTTCGCTACAGATAATTCGGACAACCTTTCTTCTCAGCCAAGTACACAATTTTTTATTGGCCACATATCATTCATTAGTAGTTGCAATGTTGATAAATTCTTAACCTTAATGGGTTGGGCAAGGATACGTCTTTAAAAGTAGTTCTTAATATCTATCACGAGTAAGATACATAGTCCGTGGATACAACGGAAAGATAACTTTTCAGTAAGAGACCAGGATGAACAAGGCAGTGCATCATGGGAACAATGTGTAAGTGTTGCCAATGCTGATACAATGTTACTATATCATATTGATAAGACATTAATCATCTGCTGTTATGCAACATCAGGAAATAATGCTTGAAAGCACATAATAAAGATACATGGTACACATAGGATAATGAAAATAATATCGAATACTGGTACATGTTAAATGTGTCTTTTCATGTACCCATAGTAGTCACATTACTAGTTACTATACAGGATAAAAAAGTTTAAAACTGACGTGGCTTACATACCACTGATGTGGAGAACTCGGTAGATGAAAATAGATACTCATCATATGGCAAGTTAGATCATCAAGTATTCTTGGCCTTTACTACCGTAGATTCTAGCCACTTAATTTCCTTTACAGAAGTTATATGAGGGCCTAATATTTTGATAACTCTCTCTCTCTCTCTCTCTCCTCTCTCTCTCTCTCTCTCTCATTGTTTTTACACTTTTTAATCTTCCTTTTATTCTCTCTGTTTGATCTTCAGCTAGCTTTAATTCTTTAAATGTGCAATATATAACGAACTACTATTATTTTCGTTACCTATTCCTAAGCTCAGGAAATATAAAAAAAAAGGATTACAATATCCTGCTCTCACTCACATCTGCATGTTGCAGAGCAAAACCCCGCAATGCCCTTTAAAAACCTACAACTTTCAATGCAAGATTCGCTAGATGAGGTTCTCCAAATCAGCGTGATAGCCTTGAAGACATTTCTTTAAGGTAGACCATTTCTTGACAACCGGAGTATTAGAGCTAACGTTATTATACCATAAGGCATCCTTTCAGCAGTAATACTCCGCTATAACTTAAGGCTCGGAAGAGGCGAACAATAAGTAGATGAGGAAAAAAAAGGCTGGGGTAAGTAGAGGCGATAAACAAGTTTTATTGCCAGGGTTTATCTCTTCGAGGGAATGTATATTTCGCTCGAGTGAGGAATTCATAAAGCTAAAATGAATAAGGGGGGGGAATAGTCGATATTATGAAAGTCCCCCCCCCCCCCCCCCCCCCCGAGTGGATATCGTCATACTGAATTATGGTAACAAGCGTTCAGTAGGGGGTAGGGTATGAGATTTTCATTATTTTTTTTTTTTTAATTGCGTCGTTTTCTTTTTATTGGTAAACTAAACTGACATATTATGCATATTGTTATTTCGATTTCTCACGAAGATTTTAATTTCCCAATTTAATCCAACTTCTGTTTTGTTCAGCTGAAAAAAAAAAATTCTGGTTGTTATATTGTCTTCCATTCCGTTAAGTTATCTCATCATCTTTCTATTTGGTGAATTAAACTGACATATTATGCATCCTTGATCTCCACATTGTTATTTAAATTTGATCATGAAGATTTTTAGTTCCCTCCTTAATCCAACTTTCTTTTCTTCGACAGAAAGGAATCTCTAGTTCTTATATTACCTTTTATTACTTCAAGTTATGTATTTCCCTTTCCATATGAATAAAATAAAATGATATCTCATATATCCTTGATCTCCACATCGTTGTTTTAAATTGATCATGAATAATTTTATATAAATCCTTCGTTTTTCCAACTTTGCTTTGCTCAGCATAAAGAAATTTCCGTTTCTTAAATTGTCTTCATTCCGTTTAATTATCTATTTTCCTTTAAACTTGGTAAACTAAAATGACATATCATACATCCTTCATCTCCACATTATTATGTTCATTTGATCATGAATATTTTTTAGTTCCCTCCTTAATACCAACACCATCTTCTGTTCGTAAGAAAGAAATCTCCCTGTTGGGCGCTCAACGCTTAATCCTCCTGAACAGTTTGGCATTACAGCAAAGACGATAATGATCGACCATATTCAAGAAGACTAAGGATGGGGGTGTTCTTTAATGACTCCTATTCGACGAGGAATAATAATCATTACGCTTCCCAGATGTGCAAATGGCCATCATTAGATGCTGTATAATGTTCGCGAATGTTTTGGAGGTAGGTAAGAATGGCGGTGAAAGGGACTAGAAGGATATGGAGAAGACAAGATAGAGATAAAATAAAAGAGGAGAGAGGGAGATGGAGAGAGGGTTGGAGAACGAAGAACGAGACGCCCAGGCACCAGGAGGAAAAGAAGAAGACGAGATAGAGATAGAATAAAAGAGAGAGAGAGAGAGAGAGGAGAGAGAGAGAGAGAGAGAGAGAGGTGGGAGAACGAAGAACAAGACGCCCAGCCAGCTACGATGATGATGATGACACTGATCTGCAAATGATTGTGGGACAATATATATCTCTGGGACGCAGGTGTGTGGAAGTTTCATAAGTGCATCGCAGGAGATTGAAACTGGCAAGAGGGAGAGAGAGAGAGGAGAGAGAGAGAGAGAGAGAGAGAGAGGGGGGGGGGGGGAGGGGGAGGAGGAGGGAAGAAACATCGTTCCTACTAATATTAGAGCTGCCAACATGCCAACCTTGGGGAGAATTCCCGAGTGGATGAGAATTTTGGGAGCTGGATCTCTCCTTGAAAGTGTATTCTTGTATTGCTCCTGCTAATATTGAAGCTGCTCATTTGCTGAGACTCAGCTATTGTCCCTGTTGGAACCGTTGTGTTTATAACTTCCTGCTATTTACATTAGGGTTGTAGCTTATCAAATGATAATAATAATAATAATAATAATAATCCATAATTGGTATTGTTATATCGTTCCCTTTCTATTTGGTAAACTAAACTGACATATTATGTATCCTTGATCTCCACATTGTTCTGTTCATTTGATCATGAAGATTTTTAGTTCCCTCCTTAATCCAACTTTCTTTTGTTCGACAAAAATAAATCTCAGTTGATTATATTACCTTTTTATTCTTACAAGTTATGTATTTCCCTTCTCATATGGTAAAATAAAATGATATCTCATACATCCTTGATCTCCACATAGTTATCATAATTTGATCATGAATAATTTTATATAAATCCTTCATTATTCCAACTTTGTTTTGTTCAGCTGAAAGAAATTTCCCGTTTCTTATATTGTCTTTTCAAACCGTTAATGTACTCTCGTCCTCTTTCTATTTGGTAGAATAAACTGTCATATTATGCATCCATGATCTCCACATTATTATATTCACTTGATCATGAATATTTTTAGTTCCCTCCTTTATCCAACACCATCTTTTGTTCGAAGGAAAGAAATCTCCCTGTCGAGCGCTCAACGTAAATCCTCCTGAACAGTTTGGCATTACAGCAAAAACGATAATGATCGTCCATATTAGAGAAGACCAAGGATGGGGGTGTTCTTTTAATGACTCCTATTCGACGAGGAATAATAATCATTACGCTTCCAAGATGTGCAAATGGCCATCATCAGATGCTGTAATAATTTTCGCGAATGTTTTGGAGGAAGGGAGGAATGGCAGTGAAAGGCACTAGAAGGAGATGGAGAAGAAAAGATAGAGATATAATAAAAAAGAGAGAGGGAGATGGGGAGAGGTTGGAGAACGAAGAACGGCCCGCCCAGTCACCAGGAAGAGAAGGGGAAGACGAGATAGAGATAAAATAAAAAAAAGAGAGAAAGAGAGAGATGGAGAGTGGTGGGAGAACGAAGAACGAGATACCAGCCAGCTACGATGATGATGATGATAACACTGATCCGCAAATGATTGTGGGACAATATATATCTCGGGGACGCAGATGTGTGGAAGTTTCATAAGTGCATCGCAGGAGATTGAAACTGGTGACAGAGAGAGAGAGAGAGAGAGAGAGAGAGAGAGAGAGAGAGAGAAGAAACATCGTTCCTTCTAATATTAAAGCTGCCAACTTGCCAACTTGCGTAGAATTCCCGAGTGGACGAGAATTTTGGGAGTTGTGTTTTCTGTATTCTAATAGCCA
>NC_090750.1:93273850-93281350 GCF_036898095.1 Palaemon carinicauda
CAAATGGCCATCATTAGATGCTGTAATAATGTTCGCCAATGTTTTGGAGGAGGGAAGAATGGCGGTGAAAGGCACCAGGAGGAGATGGAGAAGACAAGATAGAGATAAAATAAAAAAAGGAGAGAGATGGAGAGAGGTTGGAGAACGAAGAACGATACGCCCAGGCACCAGGAAGAGAAGAAGACGAAATAGAGATAAAATAAAAAAAAAGAGAGAGAAAGAGGGAGATGATGAGAGGTGGGAGAACGAAGAACGAGACGCCCAGCCAGCTACGATGATGATGATGACACTGATCCGCAAATGATTGTGGGACAATATAATTTATATCTCGGGGACGCAGATGTGTGGAAGTTTCATAAGTGCATCGCAGGAGATTGAAACTGGCGAGAGAGAGAGAGAGAGAGAGAGAGAGAGAGAGAGAGAGAGAGAGAGGGGGGGGGGGTGAGGGGAGTGAGGAAGAAGCATCGTTCCTGCTAATATCAAAGCTGCCAACCTGCCAACTGGCGGAGAATTCCCGAGTGGATGAGAATTTTGGGAGCTGGATCTCTCCTTAAAAGTGTATTCTTGTATTGCTCCTGCTAATATTGAAGCTGCTCATTTGCTGAGAATCAGTTATTGTCCCTGTTGGAACCGTTGGGTTTATAACTTCCTGCTATTCACATTAGGGGTTGTAGATTAGCAAATGATAATAATAATAATAATAATAATAATAATAATAATAATAATAATAATAATAATAATAATAATAATAATAATAATAATAATCCCTGATTAGTATTGTTATCTTGTCCCCTTTCTATTTGGTAAACTAAACTGACATATTATGCATCTTTGATCTCAACATTGTTCTGTTCATTAAATAATGAAGATTTTTAGCTCCCTCCTTAATCCAACTTTCTTTTGTTCGACAAAAAGGGATGTCAGTTTCTCACATTACCTTTTATTCCTTCAAGTTATGTATTTCCCTTTTCATATGGTATAATAAAATAATATCTCATACATCCTTGATCTCCACATCGTTATCTTAATTTGATCATGAATAATTTTATATAAATCCTTCGTTATTCCAACTTTGTTTTGTTCAGATGAAAGAAATTTCAGCTTCTTATATTGTCTTTCATTCCGTTAAGTTCTCTCGTCCTCTTTCTATTTGGTAAACTAAGCTGACGTATCATACATTCATGATATCCACATTATTATATTAATTTGATCATGAATATTTTTAGTTCCCTTCTTAATCCAACACCCCATCTTTTGTTCGAAAGAAAGAAATCTCCTTTTGGGAGCTCAACGCTCAATCCTCCGGAACAGTTTGGCATTACAGCAAAGACGATAATCATCGACCATATTCAAGAAGACCAAGGATGGGGGGTGTTCTTTTAATGACTCCTATTCGACGAGGAATAATAATCATTACGCTTCCCAGATGTGCAAATGGCCATCATTAGATGCTGTAATAATGTTCGCAAATGTTTTGGAGGAAGGGAAGAATGGCGGTGAAAGGCACCAGGAGGAGATGGAGAAGACGCGATAGAGATAAAACAAAAGAGAAAGAGGAAGATGGAGAGAGGTTGGAGAACGAAGAAACGAGACGCCCAGCCAGCTACGATGATGATGATGATGACACTGATCCGCAAATGATTGTGGGGGCAACATATATCTCGGGGACGCAGATGTGTGGAAGTTTCATAAGTGTATCGCAGGAGATTGAAACTGGCTAGAGAGAGAGAGAGAGTGAGAGAGAGAGAGAGAGAGAGAGAGAGACAGAGAGAGAGAGAGAGAGAAGAAACATCGTTCCTGCTAATATCAAAGCTGCCAACATGCCAACCTTGCAGAGAATTCCCGAGTAGACGAGACTTTTGGGAGCTGGGTGTCTATTCGAAACTGTATTATTGTATCACTTCCGTTAATATTGAAGTTGCTTAATTGAAGAGAATCGGCTATTTTCCTGTTGAAGCCCTTGGGCTTATAGCATCCTGCTTTTCCCAACTAGGGTTTGTAGCTAAGCAAATGATAATAATGATAACAATAATAATAATAATAATATTAATAATAATAATAATTAATAATAATAACAATAATAATAATCCCTGATTGGTATTGTTATCTCGTCCCCTTTCTATTTGGTAAACTAAGCTGACATATTATGCATCCTTGATCTCCACATTGTTATTTAAATTGATCATGAAGATTTTTAGTTCCCTCCTTAATCGAACCTTCTTTTCTTCGACTGAAAGGGATCTCTATTTCTTACATTACCTTTCATTCTTTACAATTTATGTATTTCCCTTTCCATTTAATATAATAAACTAACATATCATACATCCTTGCTCTCCATATCGTTATCTTAATTTGATCATGAATAATTTTATATAAATCCTTCATTATTCCAACTTTGTTTTGTTCAGATGAAAGAAATTTCCGTTTCTTAAATTGTCTTCCATTCCGTTAGGTTCTCTCGTCCCTCTTGGTAAACTAAGCTGACATATCATACATCCATGATCTCCACATTGTTCTGTTCATTTGATCATGAGATTTTAGTTCCCCTCCTTAATCCAAACGCCATCTTTTGTTCGAAGGAAAGAAATCTCCCTGTTGGGCGCTCAACGCTTAATCCTCCTGAACAGTTTGGCATTACAGCGAAGACGATAATGATCGTCCATATTCGAGAAGACCAAGGATGGGGGTGTTCTTTTAATGACTCCTATTCGACAAGGAATAATAATCTTTACGCCTCCAAGATGAGCAAATGGCCATCATCAGATGCTGTAATAATGTTCGCGAATGTTTTGGAGGGAGGGAAGAATGGTGGTGAAAGGCACCAGGAGGAGTTGGAGAAGACGAGATAGAGATAAAATAAAAGAGAGAGAGGGAGATGGAGAGAGGTTAGAGAACGAAGAACGAGACGCCCAGGCACCAGGAGGAGAAGGAGAAGACGAGATAGAGATAAAATAAAAAAAAGAGAGAGAGAAAGAGAGAGATGGAGAAAGGTGGGAGAACGAAGAACGAGATACCAGCCAGCTACGATGATGATGATGACACTGATCTGCAAATGATTGTGGGACAATATATATCTCGGGGACGCAGATGTGTGGAAGTTTCATAAGTGCATCGCAGGAGATTGAAACTGGCAAATGAGAGAGAGAGAGAGAGAGAGAGAGAGAGAGAGAGAGAGAGAGAGAGAGAGAGAGACAGAGAGAGAGAGAGAGAGAGAGAGAGAGAGAGGGAAGAAACATCGTTCCTGCTAATATTAAAGCTGCCAACATGCCAACATGCGGAGAATTCCCGAGTGGACGAGAATTTTAGGAGCTAGGTCTCAATTCGAAACTGTATTATTGTATCGCTCCTGCTAATATTGAAGCTGCTCATTTGCTGAGAATCAGCTATTTTCCCTGTTGGAACCCTTGGGTTTATAGCTTCCTGCTTTTCACATTAGGGTTTGCAGCTTAGCGAATAATAATAATAATAATAATAATAATAATAATACTTATAATAATAATAATAATAATCCCTGATTGGTATTGCTATCTGGTCTCCTTTATATTTTGTAAACTGAACTAACATATTATACATCATTCATCTCCACATTATTATGTTCACTTGATCATGAATATTTTTAGTTCCTTCCTTAATCCAAAACTATCTTTTGTTCGAAAGAAAGAAATCTCCCTGTCGGGCGCTCAACGTAAATCCTCCTGAACAGTTTGGCATTACAACAAAGACGATAATGATCGTTCATATTCAAGAAGACCAAGGATGGGGGTGTTCTTTTAATGACTCCTATTCGACTAGGAATAATAATCATTACGCTTCCCAGATGTGCAAATGGCCATCATCAGATGCTGTAATAATGTTCGCGAATGTTTTGGAGGAGGGAAGAATGGCGGTGAAAGGCACCAGGAGGAGATGGAGAAGACAAGATAGAGATAAAATAAGAAAAGGAGAGAGACGGAGAGAGGTGGGAGAACGGAGAACGAGACGCCCAGGCAACAGGAGGAGAAGGAGAAGACGAGATATAGATAAATTAAAATAGAGAGATGATGAGAGGTGGGACAACGAAGAACGAGACGCCCAGCCAGCTACGATGATGATGATGAAACTGATCCGCAAATGATTGTGGGACAATATAATTTATATCTCGGGGACGCAGATGTGTGGAAGTTTCATAAGTGCATCGCAGGAGATTGAAACTGGCGAGAGAAAGAGAGAGAGAGAGAGAGAGAGAGAGAGAGAGAGAGAGAGAGAGAGAGAGAGAGGGGGGGGGGGAGGGGAGTGAGGAAGAAGCATCGTTCCTGCTAATATCAAAGCTGCCAACATGCCAACTGGCTGAGAATTCCCGAGGGGACGAGAATTTTGGGAGCTGGATCTCTCCTTGAAAGTGTATTTTTGTATTGCTCCTGCTAATATTGAAGCTGCTCATTTGCTGAGAATCAGCTATTGTCCCTTTTGGAACCGTAGAGTTTATAACTTCCTGCTATTCACATTAGGGTCGTAGCTTATCAAATAATAATAATAATAATAATAATAATAATAATAATAATAATAATAATAATAATAATAATAATAATAATAATAATCCATAATTGGTATTGTTATATCGTTCCCTTTCTATTTGGTAAAATAAACTGACATATAATGTATCCTTCATCTCCACATTGTTCTGTTCATTTGATCATGAAGATTTTTAGTTCCCTCCTTAATCCAACTTTCTTTTGTTCAACAAAAATAAATCTCAGTTGATTATATTACCTTTTATTCTTACAAGTTATGTATTTCTCTTCTCATATGGTAAAATAAAATGATATCTCATACATCCTTGATCTCCACATAGTTATCTTAATTTGATCATGAATAATTTTATATAAATCCTTCATTATTCCAACTTTGTTTTGCTCAGATGAAAGAAATTTCAGATTCTCAAATTGTCTTTCATTCCGTTTAATTGTCTATTTCCCTCTAAATTTGGTAAACTAAGATGACATATCATACATCCTTGATCTCCACATTATTATCTTCATTTGATCATGAAGATTTTTAGTTCCCTCCTTAATCCAACACCATCTTTTGTTCGAAGGAAAAAAATCTCCCTGTCGAGCGCTCAACGTAAATCCTCCTGAACAGTTTGGCATTACAGCAAAAACGATAATGATCGTCCATATTAGAGAAGACCAAGGATGGGGGTGTTCTTTTAATGACTCCTATTCGGCGAGGAATAATAATCATTATGCTTCCCAGATGTGCAAATGGCCATCATCAGATGCTGTAATAATGTTCGCCAATGTTTTGGAGGAGGGAAGAATGGCGGTGAAAGGCACCAGGAGGAGATGGAGAAGACAAGATAGAGATAAAATAAGAAAAGGAGAGAGACGGAGAGAGGTGGGAGAACGGAGAACGAGACGCCCAGGCAACAGGAGGAGAAGGAGAAGACGAGATATAGATAAATTAAAATAGAGAGATGATGAGAGGTGGGACAACGAAGAACGAGACGCCCAGCCAGCTACGATGATGATGATGAAACTGATCCGCAAATGATTGTGGGACAATATAATTTATATCTCGGGGACGCAGATGTGTGGAAGTTTCATAAGTGCATCGCAGGAGATTGAAACTGGCGAGAGAGAGAGAGAGAGAGAGAGAGAGAGAGAGAGAGAGAGAGGGGGGGGGGAGGGAAGAAGCATCGTTCCTGCTAATGTTAAAGCTGCCAACATGCCAACTTACGGAGAATTCCCGAGTGGATGAGAATTTTGGGAACAGGGTTTCAATTCGAAACTGTATTATTGTATTGCTCCTGCTAATATTGAAGCTACTAAATTGCAGAGGATCCGCTATTTTCCCCATTGGAGCCCTTGGGCTTAAAGCATCCTGCTTTTCCAACTAGGGTTGTGGCTTACCAAAAATAATAATAATAATAATAATAATAATAATAATAATAATAATAACTAGACTGCAACTGGCTAAAGCCAGTGGCGGAGGATTCCCCTGCAAAATAGGTGTGGAAATGCTTTCGTCAATCAGTAAAAGAGATTGTGTAATGGTTTATTGGCCTAATGACCCCTTGAGTATATTTTGAGTTATGTTAACATACTATTCTAAAGCAATTTATCTGCATAATAGCAGGTATATGGAGGTAAAACATAGGCAAAAATGACAAATGTAGAGAAA
Source organism: Palaemon carinicauda (assembly GCF_036898095.1). Taxonomy (NCBI): domain Eukaryota; kingdom Metazoa; phylum Arthropoda; class Malacostraca; order Decapoda; family Palaemonidae; genus Palaemon; species Palaemon carinicauda. Next base: position 93,280,013 of record NC_090750.1, read on the forward strand.
ATGACCTTTGAACTTGAAGACAATGGGCACTTACAAGGTCATGTGAAGGTCACGGGTTAAATTTGACCCCATATCCTGAAAGAGCATGTGTGAAATGGGGGGGGGGGTGACAACAAAAAATCACTTTTAGCCCACGTCAAATTTTTTCCATGAAATAGCCAAATGACCTTGAAAATGAGGATCTAGGTCAAATTTGACATATGATTTGGAGGTTTTATGCATATGTTTGGGGTAGTTTACTATTGCATGCTATGACAAAAAACCAGTATTTCATGGAAAAATTGCCAAAGTCACGATTTCTGCAATGTCAAAAATAGTTAAAAATCTATATTGAAAAAAGTAATAAATCAGTGGCTACAAAAGATAAAGTAACCTTAGATAAATATATAGGGCATCATATGCCACTAAGATCAGGGCTCTGGGCCTTCCGGTTTTGAGATCTCGGAAACAAACCTGTTTTGAGCCGTTTGGGCCATTAGCAACCTTGACCTTGACCTACTTGCATTAAAGTAGGGCAATATCTGGGGATTTACCTCTGTATCATTGTCCATAAGGGCCTTAGCCATACGGCTTATACTTTAGGCCTAATGGCAATTTCAAATTTTACAAATTTTGCCTTTAAAAGCCCCTGTGACCTTGAAAAGTAGGTCAAGGTCACTTAAACTGGGTCTAAGGGATATTCTTACCATAGGCTACCTATGATAATTATTTCAGATTTCTAGCGAAAAAAAAACGCGCGGAAATAATAATAATAATAATAATAATAATAATAATAATAATAATAATAATAATAATATTCCCCTATAGGGAATCCTAATAATAATAATAATAATAATAATAATAATAATAATAATAATAATAATAATAATAATAATGATAATAATAATAATAACAATCCCTGATTGGTATTGTTATCTCGTTCCCTTTCTATTTGGTAAACTAAGCTGACATATTATGCATCCTTGATCTCCACATTGTTCTGTTCATTTGATCTTGAGGATTTTTAGTTCCCTCCTTAATCGAACCTTCTTTTGTTCGACAAAAAGGAATTACAGTTTCTTACATTACCTTTTATTGTTACAAGTTATGTATTTCCATTTCCATTTGGTAAAATAAAATGATATCTCATACATCCTTGATCTCCACATCGTTATCTTAATTTGATCATGAATAATTTTATATAAATCCTTCGTTATTCCAACTTTGTTTAGTTCAGCTGAAAGAAATTTCCGTTTCTTATATTGTCTTTCATTCCGTTAAGTACTCTCGTCCTCTTTCTATTTGGTAGAATAAACTGACATATCATGCATCCATGATCTCCATATTATTATATTCACT
>NC_090750.1:93293850-93301943 GCF_036898095.1 Palaemon carinicauda
TAAAATACAGTGAGTTGAAATTACTTTCACCCTAACAGAGGAACCTTTACCCTGGGGTCACATTTCAAGGGCGAACAATTTCCAATCATCAGCGATATGCATATCTGTTTCCAAGCATGATTTCAATTGTAGTTGTTCCTCGTTATGACGAAGCCAAGAGCTAACCCAATCTGCATTTTTATCGTTATGGTGGTTTCCTTCCATCCAAAGGAAAAAAAATACTAGATGTTTAAGGAATGTCGCCCTTAAGGTCATTTCCATAGGGCTCATTATCCTGTGTCTTGAAGTGAAGATGGGATACATGATTTAGTTTTTGTTTTCAGATTTGGTTCCTTTTGTGTAGTCAAATTCTTTTAGATTTTCCTAATATATTTTCTTGAAGTATTTGTTAATATGCATGTAGGGAAAATTGTGTAAAAGAAATGTAGATTTTCTAAAATGGGTTGTGGAATTAAATCAAAATGTAAAAGTTAGTCTTATCAATTGGACATTAGCTGTGAATTATTTAACATAAATTTCATTAATCGGGATATGATGAAAAAGTAAAAAATTCAATGGGTTACCACATGCTAACTTTTTTTTTTTATTAGAATTAACTTCACATAGAGAAATCCTTGTTTGGAGTTTGACCATTGGGATACAAAGGGAGAATTAATCTAGTTATAGTTGTCCCCTAACACCTTCTTAAACGTTCTGCTAATTCTAACAAAAGGAAATATAGGAAATATAGAAATGAATTGACCTGTGATATGTTTGAGATATTTACAATAACAACAACTACTACAACAACAACAACAACTACTACAACAGCAACAACAATAAATACAGCTGTTTATAGTCCACGGAAGGAAAAATGCCTCTGACATGTCTTTATTCATGTCTGGGGTTTAGCCCGTTTATAGTCCACTGCAGGAAAAAAGCCTCAGACATGTCTTTATTCATGTCTGGGGTTTAGCCCGTTTATAGTCCACTGCAGGAAAAAGAGCCTCAGGCATGTCTTTATTCATGTATGGGGCTTAGCAGGTTTATAGTCCACTGCAGGAAAAAAGCCTCAGACATGTCTTTATTCAGGTCTGGGGTTTAGCCTGTTTATACTCTACTGCAGGAAAAAAGCCTCAGACATGTCTTTATTCATGTCTGGGGTTTAGCCTGTTTATAGTCCACTGCAGGAAAAAAGCCTCAGACATGTCATTATTCATGTCTGGGGTTTAGCCTGTTTATACTCCACTGCAGGAAAAAAGCCTCAGGCATGTCTTTATTTATGTCTGGGGTTTAGCGTGTTTATAGTCCACTGCATAAAAAAAGCCACAGACATGTTTTTATTCATGTCTGGGGTTTAGCCATTTTATACTCCACTGCAGGAAAAAAGCCTCAGACATGTCTTTATTCATGTCTGGGGTTTAGCCTGTTTATAGTCCAATTGCAGGAAACAAGCCTCAGGCATGTCTTTATTCATGTTTGGGGTTTAGCCCGTTTATAGTCCACTGCAAGAAAAAAGGCCTCAGACATGTCTTTATTCATGTCTGGGGTTTAGCCTGTTTATAGTCCACTGCAGGAAAAAAAAGCCTCAGATATGTCTTTATTCATGTCTGGGGTTTAGCCTATTTATAGTCCACTGCAGGAAAAAAAACCTCAGACATGTCTTTAATCATGTCTGGTGTTTAGCCTGTTTATAGTTCACTGCAGGAAAAAAGCCTCAGATATGTCTTTATTCATGTCTAGGTTTAGCCCGTTTATAGTCAACGGCAAGAAAAAAGCCTCAGACATGCCTTTATTCATGTCTGAGTTTAGTCCGTTTATAGTCCACTGCGGGAAAAAAGCCTCAGACATATCTTTATTCATGTCTGGGGTTTAGCCTGTTTATAGTCCACTGTAGGAATAAAGTCTGAGACATGTCTTTATTCATGTCTGAGGTTTAGCCTGTTTATAATCCTCTGCTTGAAAAAAGCCTCAGACATATCTTAATTCCTGTCTGGGGTTATCACTGTTTATAGTCCACTGCAGGAAAAAACCCTCATGTGTCTCATATGTCTGGGGTTTAGTCTGTTTTCTTCACAAAGCTTGACACTGCTTTTTAGTGATGGTGGGAGACTTTCGTCTGATCCATCACAGTGAACCAATCTAGAATGTGTGGCCTTGACTAAGTACAGCTTTGCTAATCATGGTGATACAAAAACCCTTTCACCACGTTAAGGTATTCCCAATAAGAAAGTGATTCTGAAACTTCCTGTAATAATAAAAATAATAAATCATTAAAACTAAATTCAACACAATTTAATAATTTATCATTTAAAGGTTTAAAGGCCGCACATGGATGGCTGAAGCAAGGGACAGTGACAATGTCTTATCGAGCAGGACAATGCCCTAGAGACTGGCCATATATGAATAGCGACCTAGGCCCCTCTCCACCCAAGCTAGGACCAAGGAGGGCCAGGCAATAGCTGCTGATGACTTAGCAGATAGAGCTATAGGTTCCCCCAAAACGTCCATCCTTAGATCCCAAGGATGGTGAGGTTGCAGTGACTAAAGAACTTCAGTCTGGCATTCATCAGTCAGGGACGTTACAACATCGGCCACCACAGCCCATTCCACATCCTCCTCTTTCCTCATGCACATGTATCAATAGATGAGGGTTGTGGTGGCCGATGTGGCATCGTACCTGACTGGTGAACACCAGACTGCGGTTCGAGTCTCGCTCAAAACTTTAGTTTCTATGGTCGCTGCAACCTCACCCTCCTTGTGAGCTAAAGATGTGGGGTTTGGGGGAGCCTATAAGTCCATCTGCTGAGACATCAGCAGCCATTGCCTGGACCTCCTTGGTCCTAGCTTGGATGGAGAGGGAGCTTGGGAGCTGATCATTTGTATATATGACCAAACCCTCCACCCCCCTCCCCCATCCTTAGATCCCAAGGCTGGTGAGGTTGCAGTGACCAAAGAACCTCACTCTAGCGTTCATCAGGCAGGGACGTTACCACATCGGCTACCCCAAAAAGAAAAGAAAATATGTTTTCGTCTTAGGAATTTCTATTGATTTTCCCCTAATGAAAAGAGGACCCTCCATTTGTATCTGTCCCTCCTTGTTCTCTGTCTCTCATCCTCTGGAAACGTCCACTTTATTTTCCTCTTTAGAAAAATAAAGAAATCAAGAATTAAAACATATGTTATTCCACCAGACGAAGACAAATCAAGACCGAGAGATGAAGCGTTTTCATGGACGATAAAAAAAAAGAAAAAAAAAGAAAAAAAAAAGGAAGGGATGAGATCCTTCCTGTCAAGGAGATAGATTAAGCACAACCGCCAGATTTCTGAAGAAGGAGAGGCCGGTGAACATGAAGAAAATTCCTAGGAGAGCGAAGGATTTTTGGAAGGATTTTTGGGTTATAAGAGAAATGTTACACGTCCGGGGAAAATAAATCTCTTGAACAGTACGAAACAAGATTTATTATTATTATTATTATTATTATTATTATTATTAATATTATTATTTTTATTATTATTATTATTATTATTATTACTAGCTAAGCTACAATCCTACTAGGAAAAGCAGAATGCTATAAACCCGAGCATTCCAACAGGGGAAAACAGTCCAGTGAGGAAAGGAAATTAGGAAATTACAAGTAATCAACAATTAAAATAAGATATTTTAAGAACAACATCATCTGAAAAAATCTTTTACATATAAACTATAAAAACTTAAAAAAAAAAAAAAACCAAGAGGAAGAGAAATAAGATATAGTAGGGTGTCTGAGTGTACCCTCAAGCAAGAGAACTCTTCCCCCAAGACAGTAAAAGACCATGGTACAGAGGCTATGACACTATCAAAGATCAGAGAACAATTGTTTGAATGAATCAATCAATAAATTGAAGTTTTCTGGCATCCTGATATCGAAGGTCATTGACGCCGATAACATTTATCATAAGTAAAGAATTAAAGAATACTAAAATAAAACCATAGTAGCAAATATGTCATTATAAAACTTAAATAGCTCTTAGAAGACCTGCTTCTGAAATAAATCTAAAAATGCCGCTAGCGTTGTACAACACATCATGTCCAAGAATCTTGCCAAGGATGAACCTGCCATCCTCACCTCGAGCCTCACACAGATATCTATTTCCTTCTGTGCTATAAGTGGGACATTCAGTCAACAAATGCCTCACTGTCAAGGGCACCAAACAGTCTTTGGAATATGGCTGGTATTGGCCAGTAAGCAGATATTCATGTGCCAACCAAGTGTGACCAATGCGGAGACGGCAAAGAGTAGTCTCCCACTTTCCGGGCATCATGTTAGACTTCCAGGGGTATAAAGAAATCGATATTTCTCACATGTTATCTTCAATTAAACTATCCTAATGCTGTTGCCAATTACTGGAAATCAAATTCTTAATGTTGGTTAAACAGTCATCACGAAGAATGGGATACCTTCTTGGTCGCAATTCAGCTGCAGCATTCTTTGCCAGTAAATCAGCGTTTTCGTTTCCAGACAAATCTACAAAGAGTTGCACATCAGGTAACTATCCCAATCAACGTCCCTGAGTGTGTGTGTCTGTGTGTGTCTCCAGTCTAACCAGGTCTTCCACCAGGGATGAACCTGCCATCCTCACCTTGAGCCTCAAAGAGATATCTATCTCTTTCAGTGCTATTACAATGGTTTGAAATGTATAGAATCTACATAGAATTGCAAATCGAGTCTCAAACATAGATTCGAAATATATAGAATCTACATAAAAGTTGCACATAAGATCTCTACACCAATCAACGTCCCTGTGTGTGTGTGTGTGTGTGTCCAGTCTAACCAGGTCTTCGGCTAAGGATGAACCTGTCATCCTCACCTCGAGTCTCAAACAGAGGTTTGAAATGTATAGAATCTACATAAAAGTTGCACATCAGGTCTCTACGCCAATCAACGTCCCTGTGTGTGTCTGTGTGTGTCTCCAGTCTAACCAGGTCTTCGGCCAAGGATGAACCTGTCATCCTCACCTCGAGTCTCAAACAGAGGTTTGAAATGTATAGAATCTACATAAAAGTTGCACATCAGGTCTCTATGCCAATCAACGTCCCTGTGTGGGTGTGTGTGTCTCCAGTCTAACCAGTCTTCGGCCCAGGATGAACCTGCCATCCTCACCTCGAGTCTCCAACAGAGGTTTGAAATTTATAGAATCTACATAAAAGTTGCACATCAGGTCTCTACGCCAATCAACGTCCCTGTGTGTGTCTGTGTGTGTCTCCAGTCTAACCAGGTCTCCGGCCCAAATCTGCCGGATTGGCGCCACTCACACGTCCGCAACACATCAAATTGTCCTGTTAATCCAATACTCGCCCATTCGGCTGACGAGAACGAGCGAGACCGTGCGTCGAATTTGCTCGGAGGATGGAAGAAATTCCGGTAGCTCGCGAAATGATTCAGTGTGTTTTCGGGAACGGAAGAATTTCTCCAATAAAATGGGTCGGTTTCGTTTATTCCAAATTGTTGGGGTCAGGATGATTCCAAAATCGTTTGTTTGATAGTTTATTCTTCTTTTGTTTTATTGATTTACTTGTTTAGTTTCCTCACTGGGCTATTTTTTCCTGTTGGAGGCGTTGGGCTTGTAGATTCTTGGTTTTTCAACTAGGGTTATGGCCTAGCTTTTAATAATAATAATAATAATAATAATAATAAAAATAATAATAATAATAATAATAATAATAATAATAATAATTAATTGTGCACATCAAATCCAATTATCAGTGTTAGACTTCTATACTAAAAATATAAATATAAAATATCAAAATGTCTAAGATATAATGATAAAAGCTTGCCTATCTATATCATTTTTAATTTATAATGGGTTCATTTCTTGAATATTTTAGAAATTATGTGTCTGCAGACTACAATATTATTATATGAAATGAAAAAAGAAAGAATAATTTATCTTCCTAAGTTTTATAATCAACGATTCATATCAGTCTTAATTAATTTTCCTCGTTCCCATGTCACATTCTTTAATTATTAAGGAATTTTGTGTGGTAGCATAATTTCTTCAGCATGAATATGTCATTTGAAAAATCCTTTATAAAACTTCACAGTGAACTTCAAGGCTTTCTGTCCTTTGAAATATTTAAAGGCCGCTCATGAATGGCAGAGGCAAGGGACAGTGACATTACCTTAGCAAGCAGGACAATGCCCTAGAGACTGACCACATATTATATGATCAGCGCCCAAGCCCCCTCATCATCCAAGCTAGGGCCAGGGAGAGCCAGGCAATGGCTGTTGATGACTCAGCAGATAGACCTATAGGCTCCCACAATCCCCCTAAACCTTAGCTCACATGGATGGTAGGGTTGCAGACGCTAAAGGCACTAACAGTCTGAGCGGGACTCGAACCCCCATCTGGCAAACACCAGGCAGAGATGTTACCAATTAGGACACAGCAACCCAGGCACTTAAGATAATATAATTGTTTCTTTTTGTCTTTTTAGTAATTTCATAATACAATTTAATATATTGTGTTATAATTATATATTATTAGGTCGTCATTATCTTCACTGATGTAACATTTACCTTCAATATTATTATCACACACACACACACACACACACACACACACATATATATATATATAATATATATATATATATATATATATATATATATATATATATATATATATATATATATATATATATAAACAGAGGAAAATTGTTCAGTAAAACCAGGGAGTAACAGATTTTTCTACGTAAACTGGGATATATCGGGAAACCTTAGAGAGAGAGAGGAGAGAGAGAGAGAGAGAGAGAGAGAGAGAGAGAGAGAGAGAGAGAGAGACTTTATCTCTATTAAATTTCAAAACTGCTTAAATAACAGGAAATTAAACATTCATCAAAATATGACCAATGTTATTAGAATAAGTAAATCACAAAATAAATCCTTAAACTGAAACTCTCAAGAAAAAAAAAAAATCATCACAAAAAAAAAGGGTCAAATATGTGGCTGTCGAAAACACTGGCCAATAGAAAAGAGGTAAATCTTCAAGGGAGTTATAGCCCTGACCTATTGGATGGAAATAACAATGTAGCTCTCTCTCTCTCTCCTCCTCTCTCTCTCTCTCCTCTCTCTCTCTCTCTCTCTCTCCCTCTCTCTTCGAGGTTCTCGGATATAGCCTAGAATAGGTAGAAGTCACCCCCCCCATCTCTCTCTCTCTCTCTCTCTCTCTCTCTCTCTCTCCTCTCTCATCTCTCTCTCCCTCTCTCTCTCTCTCTCTCTCTCCTCTCTCTTCAAGGGCTTTCGGATAAACCTTAGTCTACTTAGAAGTAACTCTCTCTCTCTCTCTCTCTCTCATCTCTCTCCTCTCTCTCCTCTCTCTCTCTCTCTCTCTCTCTCTCTCTCTCTCTCTCTTCGAGGCTTTAGGATATAGCCTAGTCTACGCATGAGAAGTTACTCTCTCTCTCTCTCTCTCTCTCTCTCTTCTCTCTCTCTCATCTCTCTCTCTCTCTCTCTCTCTCTCTCTCTCCTCTCTTTTCGAGGCTTTAGGATATAGCCTAGTCTACGCATGAGAAGTTACTCTCTCTTTCTCTCTCTCTCTCTCTCTCTCTCATCCTCCTCTCCTCTCTCCTCTCTCTCTCTCTCTCTCTCTCTCTCTTCGAGGCTTTTGGATATAGCCCAACTATGTAGGAAAGGTTACTGCTGTCTGGCCTTTTGTACTGTAAAAATTTCTTCTTTTATCATCATTCTCTTCATCTATATATTTTTTATTATCTACTTTTGTACAATCGTAAGTTTTCCTTTGTCCTGTATTGAACTAGAAAACGCTACATTTGATTATATTGTTGTTGTTATCATTTATAAATGCAATATTTATGTTCTTATTACTGGAATACATCATATATTAGGAAAATTGAAAGATATTACCAGAAATGTCTGTACCCACAATTTCAAACGTTCCAGAAGAACCCAGGAAGTATATGAATAAAGACATTTCTGAGGCCTTTCTCCTACAGTGGACTAGAAACCGCTGCATTTGTTGATGTTGACGTTGTAGCCATTTATAAATATATGATATTATTACTGTAATACATCATATACTACGAAAAGAGAAAGACATTGCTAGAAAAGGTT
>NC_090750.1:93302443-93332443 GCF_036898095.1 Palaemon carinicauda
GTGTGTCTAATATCCTTTAATTTCTACCTACATACGTTGCCGGGTTCCATTTAAGCTAGCCCTTTGATCTGCCAGGCGTGTGAATGGCTGGGACAAAATCTTCCATAGGACAAAGTTGTTATTTCAGTTTCTGCTGTATTTTTCAAACTTGGTTCCTTTATGAATGTTTTATTTTGCTTATCATCATTTGTGTCCATTTTCATATGTCAATATATCAACAAAAATATCTGTATCTTTAGTACTCAAGAACTTAATTCCATTTTCAAGAAAAATGATGATAAAACCTTTGGAAAATAGTGAAAATATTTTTTTTTCTATCGTGTATTATTGGAAGGTTTCATGTCTTAATACGTTTTAAGGATTTAATAATACAAAAGAAAGCTTTTATTTTTTGAAATTTACTATCAGTATTTTATTCCAAGATGAAAAATAATCAATAATCATATATACTATGATCTACGTTTATTAAGCGTGATATTTAGAATTTCTTTTAAAGGTTTAAAGGCCACTCAAGAATGGCAGAGGCCAGGGACAGTGAAATTGCTCTATTAAGCAGGAGAATGCCCTAGAGATTGACCATATATGATTAGCATCTAAGCCGCCTTTCCACACAGGCAATGGGTGCTGATGACTCATCAGACAGACCTATAGGCTTCCCCAAACCCCTCATCCTTAGCTCACAAGAATGGTGAAGTTGCAGTGACCAAAGGAACTACTGAGCTTGAGCGGAACCCCGTTTGGTAATCACCAGGCAAGGACGTTACCAACAGGCCATCACAGCCCTAATCCATTAATTAGGTAAAAATCTATTTGGGTATACTGAACATTTCTTCGTTACTCTTGAAATGATTCGTTTCCAGTCTACACTGCTTAAAATTTACATTTAAAAAAAAAAAAAAAAAAAACGGTAAATGTCTGGCAATATTTATTCCGGGATTTTTACCTTTTTTTAAAACGGATACATTGACGTAAAAGGGTAATTTTGCGGTCACGAACCCGTAAAAGATATTAACAAATTAAGGTAAAATTACGGTCGCCTGTATTTTACTGAAATACGGTTAAGAACAGTATATTTTTACGGAGAATTACCGATTGAAATTACGTCTTTTCTAACATTGTATGTTAAGCAAAGTATCACCTATCTCCACTGTGAATGAAATACTTCGTAGTTTTACCTGCTAGAAACACTAATTGCACGAATCAGAAAACATCTAGGAAGCACGTGAAGGATTTGGAAAAATCCTAGAATACGTTCCACCTCCATATCAAGTCATGGGTCCTAAAATACTCAGCCGAAAAATGTCGCTATTTTCCGAGATATATTTTATTTTACTACATCAATCGACAGATCTCGAACTTAATTGCATCCTAATAAGACTTTGTTTTTACTCGAATGTATTTTATTAGCTTTGTAATCACTGATATGCCTCCGACAGCTTTCAATTGAAATAGCAGAGTAGGAGAGAGACAGTCCTCGTGTAATAAGACAATTGAGCATCTAAGTTTTATAAGGATGATAAAATAATTCACATATAAAATGTATAAACTTATTTTTTACAATGTTATGTCAACGAAAAAAAATGATAGTAAAATAAGTAATCACTGATATGCCTCTGATAGTTTACAATTAAAATGGCAGAGTAGGAGAGAAACATTGGAATGAGACAATTGAGCATCTAAGTTTTATAAGGATGATAAAATATTTCATTGACATATAAAATGCATATTTTTTTTTATAATGATATGAAAATGAAAATAAAAAGGACAGTATAATAATTAATCACTGATATGCCCCCGATAGTTTTCAATTAAAATGGCAGAGTAGGAAAGAGATAGTCCTCTTGGAATGAGACAATTGAGCACCTAAGTTTTATGAGAATGATAACATATTTTATTGACGTTAAAAATGTATAACATATATTTTCTAATATGTCAACGAAAAAACTGATTGCATAATAAGATAATTAACATTAACTGGAGTCAAAATATTACACTAGTAACACCGAAAAGTTAAAGATATTGTAATGTCAATAATGGACAGTCAGGTTTACCAAAGTTTTAGAACGTCGTTAATCATAATATAAGTAAACACAATATCTGTATATGAATATATATATATATATATATATATATATATATATATATATATATATATATATATATACTGTATATATATATATATATATATATATATATATATATATATATATATATATATGTATATATATGTATATATATGTGTATATATATATATATATATATATATATACATATAGATATATATATATATATATATATATATATATATATATATATATATATGTATGTATATATATATATATATATATATGTATGTATATATATATATATATATATATATATATATATATATATACAGCCAGACACTTGCTCTTCCCTATATAGGGCCGATGAAAAAGCACACCTCTATTTCCAAGTAGTGCATAGAACTACTCGTTGATGGAACCTTTCTCTTACTAGATATTCACTTTAGTTAATTGATATAATATTTTATTAACGTGAAAAATTTATCCGACTATTTTTTTTTTTCCTTTTTACAAATAAATATGAGTGATGGTTTTTTTAATAAAACATCGATGCTGAATCGCTTTCAAATAGAGAGCGAAAAAGAATTTCTAAATTACTGATAATTGGACAGCTTTTATAACTCGTAACAGTCGGTAACGAGTTATTAAACGTAAAGGTTTATGACCGGTTCAATAAAGCGTCCATTTAAATGCATATTGTTTTTTTTTTTTTTATCTTTTTGTAATCCAGAAAAAGCATATTCGAACTTGTATGACCTTCGCTTTCTTTGTCCCTGTCTTTTTCTCTCGCTATTGGTCTTTGCCTACAAACATACATGCATGCAAATACACACAACACAACACACACACACACACACACATATATATATATATATATATATATATATATATATATTAGGCTGAATAGAAATAAAGCTATGCCTTAATCAACCAAGAAAGCAATCAGGATTTAGAAGCAGGTATTCAACCAGACCATATCCATGTAATTAACCAGCTAATGGAAAAAGCAACAGTATATGACGAACCAATATGTATAGCCTTTATAGACTATGAGAAAGCTTTTGATTCTATCAAAACTTCAACAGTAATGAAGGCCCTTCACTTGAAGATATCTGTATTGGAAGTGCAGCAATCCTAAAACTACATAAAGATAGTAAATAAATTCCATTTGGGAAAGGAGCTAGACAGGGAGACCCCAATGGGCATGACCGGAAGAGAAGACAAAGGATTGAAGAGCTAAGAAAATTTGTGGGTATAGACTGGACTAGTAAGAACATAAATAGATGAGAGTGGAAGGACATGTCTAAGGCCTTTTTCTTGCTGTGGACTAGTTATGCCTGATGATAATGATGATTATGATATATATACATATGTATATGTGTGTGGGAATTATACTACACATGTATCACACGCTAATGCACTGTAACGGTATGTCTGTTTTTTTATATATATCTTTTTTGCTCTCCTCTCGCACTGATAAGTTGTTTCTTCCTGTATGTGCTTGTATCAATCTGTTGGAATTTTTGTGACCTTCTTTCACGGAAACCGTTGTTATAAAAGCTCACTGTGTGTTGAAATAAAGTTAGTTCCAATTATGCAGTCTCTCAACTACCACTTAACTGGTGCGTTCGCAGTGTATGTGCGTATACATACATATACAGTATATATGATTATTTGATAAAAGGAAATGCAGATCTTGTCGTTTTACTCAGATACCCTATGATACTGCAAAAGAAGTAGAAAGATATATTGGATTCTGCAACGAAAAAAAAAAGGAATAAACGAATGAGAGGGACCGGGAGAAAGAATGGAAACTTCCCATAGAGTTTTTTTACTGGTGATTTTCAGAGCCAAATACTTTTTCCTAACGTGTTGTTTTCATGCAGCCTTCGATGTCAGTGCAATTTGCGCCAGGTAAAAGTCAAATTTCTGTCGAATATATTAAAGACAAGCTGCTCGCCTAAAAGGATTTTTTTCCGTCTTTCTTTTTTTTTTCTATTCTTCTTCAGTGCTATTGCTTAAAGGATATATAGTGTGCTGATGTATGAGACATGCCTCTTATGATTATATCTTTTAAGGTATGTGGTTTATAGTTCGTTGAAATAAGTAATATGTTAGAATCTTGAAACATTCTTTTTTTGTTTTTTGTTTTTTGTTTTTTTTTTAGCTAGAAATTGTACCCTAATAGCTACCCAGATAATGAATTCTATTTAAAGGCAAGTTAGAATGAAAGAAGTAAAATATTTTCATAGAGAAGATTGATCATCGCTAACTCAAAACACATTCTTAATGATTTATTGTTGTGCAATCAAAGATGAAACTTACCAAATCTGCAACTTTCTTTTTTATTTGGAAGTTGTACCCTAATAATTACCCTGATAAAGAATTTCATATGAAGGCGAGTTAGAATGAAAAAGTAAAAATATTTCCACAGTATAGATTGATCACCGTAAACTCAAATAGCATTCTTAATGATTTGTTTTTGTGCCTCATGAAAGACTTTTAAACCTTTCAGGGATGTAGTAGCCTATTGAAAACGTCCGTGCCTAGCGTTCTGTCAGGCTGGGATTCTATTCACGCTCAAAATCGATAGTTTCTTGCATTGTCAACAACCTCACCATCCTTGTGAACTAGATTTACCAGTTGAGTGATCAGCTGCCCCTTGCCTGGCCCTTCCTGGGCCAAGTTTGGATGGAGAGGGGCCTTGGGTTCTGATCATATGTATATATAGCCAGTCTCGAAGACACTGTCCTGGTAGCTAGGGCAATGCCACGGTCCCTTGCTTCTGTCATTCTCGAGTAGCCTTTAAACCTATAGGGTTGTTGTGGCATGATTGGTAACGTCTCTGCCTGGTGTTTGCCAGTCGGGGGTTCAAGACCCGCTCAGTCTCGTTAGTGCCATTAGTGTCTACAACTTTACCATCCTTGTGAGCTAAGATTGGGGGGATTGGGGGAGCCTATAGGTCTATCTATTAAGTCATTAGCAGCCATTGCCTGGTCCTCCCAGGTCCTAGCTTGGGTGGAGAGGGGCCTAGGGCTCTGATCATATGTATAAATGGCCAGTCTTTAAGACACTGTCCTGGTAGCCAGGGCAATATCACCGTCCCTTGCTTTTGCCATTCACGAGTAGCCTTCAAACCTATAAAATGTAGCTTCAAAATCGTTTTCAACATCCTGTATGTAGAAATGGGCCAAGTTATGATGGAGAAGAGCCTTGGGCTCTGATCATATGTATATATAGCCAGTTTCGAAGATACTATCCTAGTAGATAGGGCAATGTTACTATCCCTTGCTTCTGCCATTCACGAGTAGCATTTAAACCTATAAAACTTTACTTCAAAATTGTTTTCAGCATTCTGTAAGTAGAACAATGGGCCAAGTTACGATGGAGAAGGGCCTTGGGCTCTGATCACATGTATATATAGCCAGTCTCGAAGACACTGTCATGGTAGCTAGAGCAATGTCACCGTCCCTTGCTTCTGCCATTCACGAGTAGCATTTAAACCTATAAAACCTTCCTTCGAAATCGTTTTCAGCATTCTGTAACTGGAACAACAAAGAAAATCAATTTTATTGGCGAACCACTTTCTTGATAGAAGGCTATTTCGCTTAACAATATAAAGATCTATCACTCAGTTTCCGTTTTAATAGGGGTTTTACGAGGCCAGGCAGTTCCTGTGTGCACAGTTCATTGGACATTGGTGTTTCCAATCAAAGGTAATAAAACATATTTTTAAGAGAAAATGGGTCGTAAATGCATCCATTTTTCCGCTCGAAATTTGCAGATACAAAGAAATATATCCCCTTCAAGAATTGCAAGAGCCATTGTTACTTCCAAAATTACTAAACAATTCTGTTGTTTTATTATTATTATTATTATTATTATTATTATTATTATTATTATTATTATTATTATTATTATTATTATTACTTGCAGGATGCTATGAATCAAAGGGCTCCAACAGGGAAAATAGCTCATTGAGAAAGGGAAAAAAAGGAAAATCTAAATATTCTAAGAACAGTAACAACATAAATATCTCCTGTATTATTTTTGTTATTATCATTACTTGCTAAGCTACAACCCTAATTAAAAAAAAGCAGGATGCTATAAGCCCAAGGGCTCCAACAGGGAAAGGAAACAAGGAAAAATAAAACCTTTATGAACACTAACAACATAAATATCTCCTATATAAACTATTAAAAATTTCAACAAAACAAGAGGAAGAGAAATAAGATAGAATAGAGTGTCCGAGTCACCCTCAAGCAAGAGAACTCTAACCCAAGGCAGTGGAAGACCATGAATTCTCGTCAACTTACAAAGTATTTATCATAATATTCTTTTTATTACTCCGTTATCGTTTGATATTGTCTGTAGTCTATTTTGGTAATCAAAACGAGTGAATTTGAAAAAGTTTTTAGAAAAATATTATCATATTTCTGATGACATGTGACACATAGAGATTGAAATGTGTCAGGCAGGAAAAACAATACATCAATAAGAATAAAAATGGAGTAAAAGCTTTAGAAGTGATGATATCTAGTTTTAAGAGAATGTTCATGATCATCATTGTGTTGGAATGAAAATATAAATTCGAGAGAAACATTTTGTTTTTCCATGAATATGCAACAAGAACATAAAAGGTTTATGCATGTTTTTTTTTCTTTTTTCACAGAACGAAGACAGAAATATAGGCTTTCATATATGAAATGTAAAAAAATGAGGATGTAAAATTGTTCACTGAAAAATGTATTTCTATAAGAGTAGAGCACAGACCTCAGCCGCGGCAGCTTATTTCTCGATCTTTTGCTTGACCCTGACCTTGACCTTTGACCTTAGTATGTATTAATTGGATTTTCATACACTCAAATATGAACCGAGTTTGAAGTGTCTGTGACAACGATGTCCAAACATATGGCTGATTACGTGCATTGGACATTTTGGTTTACTGTGACCTTGACCTTTGACCTCGACTTTCCAAAATTTAGTAATTTCCAGCTTTTTACATAATAGATAATCCCTTCAAGTCTCATTACTTTACGATTGAAATTGCGTCTAGGAAACTGTTCACAAACAAACACACACACAAAAACACACAAACAGGGGTTAAAACATAACCTCTTTCCAACTTTGTCAGCGGAGGTAATATCACATACATACGTACGTGAATCCATACATATATACATTCACACATACTTACAGAGATGAAACAGGGGGTAAAACAAAACCTCCTTCCAACTGGGTTGGGGGAGATAATAATGCATACACACGTACGTAAATTCATGCATACACATATACACACATACTTACAGAGATCAAACAGGGGGTAGAACATAACCTCCTTCCAACTTCGTTGACAGAGGTAATAATACATACATACATACGTTAATCCATGTATACATGCATGCACGCATACATACAGAGATCAAACAGGAGTAAAACATAACCTCCTTCCAACTTGGTTGGGGGAGGTAATAATGCAAACATACGTACGTAAATTCATGCATACACATATACACACATACTTACAGAGATCAAACAGGGGGTAGAATATAACCTCCTTCCAACTTCGTTGTCAGAGATAATTATACATGCATACATACATACGTTAATCCATGTATACATTCAAGCACGCATACTTACAGAGATCAAACAGGAGTAAAACATAACCTCCTTATAACTCCGTTGGCAGAGATAATAATGCATACATACGTACGTTAATCCATGTATACATGCATGTGCACATACAGAGATCAAAGAAAACCAAATTCTCAACTTGTAGAACTTACTGCTCTGGGTTAAATGCAAGCTCAGCAGAAATGAAATCAGGATCATAAAGGGACTTCACTTGAAAAGAACATTGTAATTTCCCTTCGCTTATTCTTGCGAAATAGTTGAAGAGTTTCAAAGGAATGAAGTAGAGTCCAGTCACTGAAAAGAAGGGGAGAAAAGTAATGTTTATCTTATTAAAGTTTTTATCTTTTCTATTTTTTAGTTTTAAGCATTCTTTCATACTAAGAAAGAGCTCCAAAGAATATACTTTTCAGTGCCTTTAAAAAAAGTTATACTTCATCCTTCGAATTAACAAGATTTTTTCCTTTGAGTTACTGAGATTTAAAAATAAAATTCATAATACATTTTAGATTATACATATTAAAGATAAGGCATAGCCTCAAAAAATTAAAGTTATTTTTTTTAATTAAAAGTTTTTGTAATCATTCTTTCATACCAAGCAAGAGCTCCAAAGAATATGCTTACACTGCCTTTGCATAAAGTTATATTCTAGCCTTTGATTTACCAATATTTCATTCCTTCGAGTTACTAAGATTTTTTTTTTTATAAAAATGCATTTTAGATAATACATATTGAATATAATGCATAATCTAAAAAAAATTAAAAAGTAAACAACTCAATGTTCCCAAGTTGTCGTGATCGTAAAACAGAGTTAAAATTGAACGTAATGAACAATGTTCGGAGTTTTTATTTTGATTGCTCTGCTGTTGCATCAACATATTGCCCTAGATCGGAGTGGAAAAACAAAAATGGAAGCTATGAGGTCATTGTTCGCAATATTGTGAACAATAGCTTGCTACATTCAACAAAAGGATCACAGGGGTGTTAAAGGTTATGTCAGATTTATCCTGTCACACTTCAAGTTTGAGGATGGTGGTTATTCACTTCAAGTTTAAGGATGGTTTTTATGTACTTCAAGTTTAAAGATGGTATTTATCTACTTCAAATTTAAGAATGGTGGTCATATACTTTAAGTTCAAGAATGTTTTTTATCTACTTCAAGTTTAAGGATGGTGGTTATTCACTTTAAGTTTAAGAATGTTTTTTATCTACTTCGAGTTTAAGGATTGTGGTTATTCACTTTAAGTTTAAGGGTGGTTTTTATGTACTTCAAGTATAAGGATGGTGGTTATTCACTTTAAGTTTAAGGAGAATTTTTATCTACTTCAAGTTTAATGATGGTGGTTATTCACTTCAAGTTTAAGGATGGTTTTTATCTACTTCAAGTTTAAGGATGGTGGTTATTCACTTTAAGTTTAAGGAGGGTTTTTATCTACTTCAAGTTTAAGGATGGGGGTTATTCACTTTAACTTTAAGGAGGGTTTTTATCTACTTCAAGTTTAAGGTTGGGGGTTATTCACTTTAAGTTTAAGGAGGGTTTTTATGTACTTTAAGTTTAATGATGTTGGTTATTCACTTTAAGTTTAAGGATGGTTTTTATCTACTTCAAGTTTAAGGATGGTGGTTATTCACTTTAAGTTTAAGGATGTTTTTATCTACTTCAAGTTTAAGGATGGTGGTTATTCACTTTAAGTTTAAGGAGGGTTTTTATCTACTTCAAGTTCTAGGATGGTGGTTATTCACTTTAAGTTTAAGGAGGGTTTTTATGTACTTCAAGTTTAAGTATGGTGGTTTTTCACCTTAAGTTTAGGGAGGGTTTTTATGTACTTCTAGTTTAAGGATGGTGGTTATTCACTCTAAGTTTAAGCATGGTTTTTATCTACTTCAAGTTTAAGGATGGTGGTTATTCACTTTAAGTTTAAGGATGGTATTTATCTACTTAAAGTTTAAGGATGATGGTTATTCACTTTAAGTTTAAGGAGGGTTTTTGTGTACTTCAAGTTTAAGGATGGTGGTTATTCACTTTAAGTTTAAGGATGGTTTTTATCTACTTTAAGTTTAAGGATGGTGGTTATATACTTTAAGTTTAAGGATGGTTTTTATCTACTTCAAGTTTAAGGATGGTGGTTATTCACTTTAAGTTTAAGGATGGTTTTTATCTACTTCAAGTTTGAGGATGGTGGTTATTCACTTTATATTTAAGGAGGGTTTTTATATACTTCAAGTTCAAGGATGGTAGTTATTCATTTTAAGTTCAAGGATGGTTTTTATCTACTTCAAGTTTGAGGATGGTGGTTATTCACTTTATGTTTAAGGAGGGTTTTTATCTACTTCAAGTTCAAGGATGGTAGTTATTCACTTTAAGTTTATGGATGGTTTTTATGTACTTCAAGTTTAAGGATGGTGGTTATTCACTTTAAGTTTAAGGATGGTTTTTATCTACTTCAAGTCTAAGGATGGTGGTTATTCACTTTAAGTTTAAGGATGGTTTTTAGGATGGTTTTTATCTACTTCAAGTTTAAGGATGGTGGTTATTCACTTTAAGTTGAAGGAGGGTTTTTATCTACTTCAAGTTTAATGATGGTGGTTATTCACTTAAAGTTTAAGGATGGTTTTATTCACTTAAAGTTTAAGGATGGCTTTTATTCATTTCAAGTTTAAGGATGGCTTTTATTTACTTTAAGTTGAAGGATGGTTTTTATTTCCTTCAAGTTTAAGGATGGCTTTTATTCACATCAAGTTTAAGGATGACTTTTATTCCCTTCAAGTTTAAGGATGGCTTTTATTTACATCAAGTTTAAGGATGACTTTTATTCATTTCAAGTTTAAGGATGGCTTTTATTTACTTTAAGTTGAAGGATGGTTTTTATTTCCTTCAAGTTTAAGGATGGCTTTTATTCACATCAAGTTTAAGGATGACTTTTATTCCCTTCAAGTTTAAGGATGGCTTTTATTTACATCAAGTTTAAGGATGACTTTTATTCCCTTCAAGTTTAAGGATGGCTTTTATTCACTTAAAGTTTAAGGATGGCTTTTATTTCTTCAAGTTCAAGGATGGCTTTTATTCACATCAAGTTTAAGGATGGCTTTTATTCACATCAAGTTTAAGAATGGCTTTTATTTCCTTCAAGTTTAAGGTTGGCTTTTATTCACTCCAAGTTTAAGAATGACTTTTATTTCCTTCAAGTTTAAGGTTGGCTTTTATTCACTTCAAGTTTAAGGATGGCTGTTATTCATTACAAATTTAAGGATGGCTTTTATTGCCTTGAAGTTTAAGGATGGCTTTTATTTCCTTCAAGGTTGAGGTTGGCTTTTTTTCACTTCAAGTTTAAGAATGGCTTTTATTTCCTTCACGTTTAAGGTTAGCTTTTATTCACTTCAAGTTTAAGGATGGCTGTTATTCATTGCAAGTTTAAGCATAGCTTTTATTGCCTTGAAGATTAAGGATGGCTTTTATTCACATCAAGTTTAAGAATGACTTTTATTCCCTTCAAGTTTAAAGATGGCTTTTATTCACTTCAAGTTTAAGAATGGCTTTTATTCACTTCAAGTTTAAAGATGACTCTTATTCATTACAAGTTTAAGGATGGCTTTTATTGCCTTCAAGTTTAAGGATGACCTTTATTCCTCTCAACTCTAAGGATGGTTTTTATCCACTTCAAGTTTGAGGATGGTGGTTATTCACTTCAAGTTTAAGGATGGCTTTTATCCACTTCCACTTGAAGCATAAAGTCTTTGTTGAAAGTAACAATCATACCAGCTAATTTACTTATTACTGCCATCTGTTGGTCGTTCGACAAACTACCTAAGGGTCCCTGCAGAAAGAGTAACTTCCAGACTTCACAGTCCTTAGCTCGTAAATCGTGAGTGTCAGAAATCTTAATCTTTCGTTGAAATTACCTGTCCATCATTATATCAGTTACTTATTAAATCGGTAGTGGAGTATAAGGTTACCTGTGCTGAGGATTTAAAACGTCGATGTTTGTCCACTTCTTGATGGTATGTGTTGTAAATCTACAAGTTTTATTTAGATTTTATATATGTTATATACAGTCATGTTTCCTTTAATTAATGAGTTGTGACTTCATCTCTTTTGACATTTTGAACAGTATTTTTGTATACTTCTTATTGAAGGTCTGCACATTTATCTTATTCTAGGACAAAGTTTTTTATTGTTATAATTTCAGATTTTTCGTAATTTTATTCTAAATTTTAGTTTTCCCGAAACTTTTTAGAATTTTGTGTTGCAATAATTTCTGCTTCGAAAAAAATTGTCACACTTGATAGATTAATAGAATCTTATAAATTTGATAAAGTGAAATAAAAAAAATTACAATCTATAAATTTCAGGGTTGACATTTTGCTACACTTCAAAACTTCGTTGTGCCAGAAATCCAGGCGTTGGTAAGTATATTTTTACTCTAAATAAAGAGGTAAGCAAATTTCATATTTGTTCTTTTAAAACTACTTTTTGCAAGCTTATCCTCCGCCCCATTCAGGGGCGGCAGCCCCTGAATGGGGCGGAGGATATCCCCTTGGTGTATGTCAGACCTGTATTTTGGTCTGGCATACACCAAGGGGGGCTTGCACTTTTCCTTAGTTTTAAGTTTAGTTTTAGTTTTAAGTTCTTAGGGTAAGTGATTTGTATTTTCAAATCAAGTTAGGGTCTTGAGCAGATTACATATTGCTTTGCTGAATTTGGATAGATTATATATTACTTGACTAAATTTAAACTTAAATTTTCAAAGTTTAAAACCTAAAATTTTCAAGTCAACTCGATTAATTGGTTTTAAATTCCTTTACTCAAATTCAGTTTATGCTACAATCTTACAATTTAACTTCACGGTAGCTATGAATATTATGGACTTTAATTTTTCATAGCAATTGATATTTATTTCAAAATTTTAACAAGATAGACATGGATATGAAAAACCTTGATTTCTGTTATTATCATTAGCTTCAAAACTCTTAACAATATTTTTTTTCTTTACAGGTAATTTGGTCAGAGCTTCAGCTGCAATTTCGTATAGTTTGTAACTACGAAGTGCCACAATTAGAAATTGGTAATTTTTGGATACATTTGGCATCCGATTTTAGACTTATACCAAATTATACGAAACTACATCGAAATGACGCAATTACTTGGAATTGCTTAAGCTTAATTAGCGGCATTTTTCTTTTCCAAATTCAATTACTTGTTTCTTTGGTAAGTTGTTACTGGAAGCAACTACAGGAACCTTTGAATTTCAGTTTGAGCAGAAGAGCGATGTAAATTTGATTTAACTTTGACTTTTGAATAAATTTTTAGACTTGAATAAATTTTTAAAGTCTTTAGATATTATATGATTATGAATTCAGCCCGTATTTTGGATTCCTTGATAATGGTGAGGTATTAAAGTATGTGATTCAGGCTCAGATATCTTGATTTCAGTTGAAAACTATTTGCTTATGTTAAAGTAATAATCAATTAAATAGCTGTACCATGCCAGCACAGAATTAATACATGAATAAATATGGTTAAATAATATGCATTGAATTTATGATTTATTGATACAAACCACACTACCGCAACTCATCAAATTGAAAAGCAGCTTTCGTCTCCAAGTCAGGATGATTGTTTTTTAATTGTAAAATAAATTTCATAATAGAAAGAATTCTAACGAGTAAACGCTGTTCAGTTTAGGGTGGGATAGCCTCTTCCAATTGAAGAGCCAAAATTCGCTTGCAATGTGTAAAGTTTTTGAGATAATTTTACTGAAAGCAAGAAGGTAATTACAAAAAATATTGACCCTTAAGGGATGTTGGAAGGGATACAGTATTGTTAAGCTAACATATAAAAATAAAGGATGGAATAAGGAATAGGAAGAAACAAAATAACTGAAGTACTTTACCCTACATCTTATGATATTCAAATCAAAATAATAATAATAATAACAGCAGCTGTGTTGGGCGATGTGGTAACTTCCCTGACTGGTGATTCCCAGACTGGGGTTCAAGTCTCCCTCAAACTAGTCAGTATCTTTGGTGGATGCAACCTCACCATCCTTGTAAGCTAAGGATTGGGAGTTTGGGGGAGCCTTTGTGTATCCGCTGAGTCATCAGCAGCCATTGCCTGTCCATTCCTGGTCATAGCTTGGGTGGAGAGGGAGCTTGGGTGGAGAGGGAGCTTGGGCGCTGATATATATATATGGTCAGTCTCTAGGGCATTGTCCTTTTTGATAAGATAATGCCATTGTCCCTTCTCATTGCCATTTAAACCTTTAAATAATAAATTAAGACATTGCATCCACATCCTTATGATTTTAAACACTCATAAATTCTATTGGTCTTTATGATTTCAAACACTCATAAATTCTATTGGTCTTTATGATTTCAAACAATCATAAATTCTTTTGGTCTTTATGATTTCAAACACTCATAAATTCTATTGGTCTTTATGATTTTAAACACTCATAAATTCTTTTGGTCTTTATGATTTCAAACACTCATAAACACTATTGGTTTTTATGACTTCAAGCACTCATAATTTCCTTTGGTCTTTATGATTTTAAACACTCGTAAATTCTCTTGGTCTTTTCAACCATAAACATTTAAATTCTTCTGCTAGGAACCATCACAAGGAAAGCTTCCCTTGACTTTTTCTCCTGTTATTTCACTAGATGCCATAAAACCATTCAATTTCCCTCTGTAGTTCTAGATAGGATACAATCTACTTTATTTGTTCCATTTGATGGGAATTTTACGAGGCCGCACCATTCCATCTCCTAGAGGCATCTGTTGGAAATGAGAGCTCGCAATAAACGGGCACAAAATGTAATTTTAGGAGATAAATGCTCTATAAAGAACAATAATTTCACTCAGTAAGCCCCCCCGTAACATTTAACATTAATCTTGTATAGTTAACGTTCATGCTGAGAACATACTCTTGTAGGTATAACTATAAAAAAGTATATTGTTATTTACTAATGTTGTTGGAAGACGTATGAAGGCCTAGGGTGTTTTCAAATCGGTGTCATGTTTATATTGCTGACTTATACAGACAGGATATAATTTGCTATACTAATATTTGGAGAATGTTACATGATATAGGTCGTAGTCTCTCTCTCTCTCTCTCTCTCTCTCTCTCTCTCTCTCTCTCTCTCTCTCTCTCTCACCTACAATCAACAATAAAAGAAGGATAGTACACTGTTTTGCTAGCTTACTTACCATACAGGCAATGCGTTTGACCTACGTAGACATTTATAGTAAAATGGCTTCGCCAATTTTATTATACCTCTTTTCCTTTAGCTTCTATTCTTTGAATGAAGTCATGCTAAAGTTATTAGACGTCTAGAATCCTGAATACATATGACAGGTCTCTACTGGCACTGATAGGAGTAAGCCTTATTGAAACTTTTCTAGCCAAGCTATACAGGAGCAGGAGGAGAGGGATCATAATAAAACTCGTATAAGACATGAATACGGAATCATTTCCAGTCGTAAAAAGAATTTTAAGGAAAAGGGGCATTCTGAAAGTATTTGGTTTGATGGATGTTGAAGCTAAAGGATTCTGACGGTTGTTGTGGCCTGATTGGTAAGGTCTCTGCTTGCTGATTGCCAGATGGGAGTTCGAGTCCTGCTAAGACTCTTTTAGTTCCTTTAGTGTGTGCACTCTTACCATCCTTGTGAGCTAAGGATGAGGGCTTTGGGGGAGCCTATAGGTCTATCTGCTGAGTCATCAGCAGCCTGGTCCTAGCTTGGATGGAGAGGAGGCTTAGGTGCTAAGCATATGATGTATGGTCAGTCTCAAGGGCATTGTCCTGCTTGATAGGGCAATGTCTCTGTCCCTTGCTCTGCCATTCATGAGTGGCCTAGTGGTGGTAGGTTGGCTATAACACCAGCCACCCATTGAGATCCTAACGCTAGAGGGTTATTAGGTCCTTTGATTGGCCAGATAGTACTGCATTGGACTCCATGTGGTTACGG
This sequence comes from Palaemon carinicauda, assembly GCF_036898095.1. Taxonomy (NCBI): domain Eukaryota; kingdom Metazoa; phylum Arthropoda; class Malacostraca; order Decapoda; family Palaemonidae; genus Palaemon; species Palaemon carinicauda. Next base: position 93,318,106 of record NC_090750.1, read on the forward strand.
TTAATTTTTCCTTTGCCTACACATACACCGAATAGCCTGGCCTATTATTTACACATTCTTCGCTTTCCTCATACACCTGACAACACTACGATTACCAAACCGTTCTTCTCTCAAGGGGTTAACTAGTGCACTGTAATTTTTCAGAGGTTACTTTCCTCTTGGTAATGGTAGAAGAGACTCTTTAGCTATGGTACCCAGCTCTTCTAAGAGGGCACTCAAAATTAAACCCTTCTTCCCTAGTCTTGGATAATGTCATAGCCTCTGTACCATGGTCTACCACTGTCATGGGTTACAGAACTCTTGCTTGAGGGTTCGATGAGGCACACTATTCTACTTGTTTCCTTATTTCCTCTCCTCGCTGGGCTAGTTTCCTTGTTGAGGCCCTTGGGATTATAAAGTCCCGGTTTTCTAATAATAATAATAATAATAATAATAATAATACATATGCATGTACTGTATGTATGTATATATGCATGTATACAAATGTAAGAGTAAAAAACCTAATCCCATATTAGAAAAAACTATAACAATTTGCACGACTCAAAACCTACCTTGTCATGTATATATTCAAGATATTTTTTCACTAATATCTCTTAAACCTCCGATTAAATACGCTGCCTGCATCGATGTAATGGAAGACAGACAAACGGACAGAAACTAAGGACTAGGACTGACTCACCATCATACCAGGAAAATCAAAGACAATGAACACAATGGAGAAGCCATTGACGTTTGCTGATCTTTGTGTTGGTTTTAATTAGCACTGAAACTGCACCTCTGATCTGTAATGAAAAGGCTATGTTGCCAAGTGAGGAACTTAAGTTAAAGGTGTTTAAATTTAACAATTTGATTAAATATTATTAGAATGTTATCCATGTTAATCCACATAGTCTACATCTAGGGCCATATTGCCAAGTTAGGGACCTAAGTTAAAGGTGTTTGTTGGTTATCTAAATGGAAAACTTAACCATTTAATTGAATATTATTAAACTGTTATCCTTGTTAATCCACATAGTCTAAATCTAAAGCTATGTTGCCAATGTAGGGACTTTAGTTAAAGGTGTCAGCTGGTTACCTAAATGGATGATTTAACAATTTAAAAACTTGTGTTAATCCACAGTCTAAATCAATAGCATTTGATCTCCCTTTATTTAAATTCCCATCATTCTTGCTGTGCATATCTGCGCTGTACATGCAATCAAAATTTTCTATTCCCTGTCGAATGACAGACAATAATTTTTGTAGATTAAGGGCAAGGAATATATTTATGAACTCGTAATCAATGGTAGCGAAAGGGATTGTATTCATCACGGAAAAGCTTTTCATCTTTTTCATTGGCCATATTAAGTTGTATAATGGCAAAGAGATCAAAGGGGGTCTTGTTGGAGTCGTCAATGCCTTTTGTTTAAATTACAGAGATATTATTCTCGTTATACAAATGATATGTGACTGTGGCGCTTCGCGTTATTTAAATGAAGAATGTATAATAGTATATTTTCTGTTTTATTCGGAGAGAGAGAGAGAGAGAGAGAGAGAGAGAGAGAGAGAGAGAGAGAGAGAGAGGGGGGGGTTTAATCTTTTTAACTTTTTTATAGCTTTGAATATAAGCTGAATGTAAGCACGAATTTGACTGAAAATTAGAAAATGAGAGAGAGAGAGAGAGAGAGAGAGAGAGAGAGAGAGAGAGGAGAGAGAGAGAGAGAGAGAGAGGAGAGAGAGAGAGAAAAGGGGGTTTTACGTTAATTTTTAATTTTTTTTTCTACAACTTTGAATATAAGCACGAAGTTGACTGAAAATAAGAAAATAAATTTAGTTCACGAATTATATAGTAGCATATTTTTAGTTTATTTCAGAGAGAGAGAGAGAGAGAGAGAGAGAGAGAGAGAGAGAGAGAGAGAGAGAGAGAGAGAGAGAGAGAGAGAGAGAGAGGGGGGCGGTGTAAAGAGTTTGGTATAGGATCTTCTGTTTTCTTTTATCAAACAGTCTTTTATCACTGCCGATATCCTTTAAATTACTTTATTTGTATCCAAATATCTGGAAAAAAAGGTAAAAATCCTGAAAGAAATTTTGCTACGCATTTACCGTTTTAAAATCGGATATGTTTACCTCAGGAGTGATATTACGGTCACCAACCCGTAAAAAATAATAACAAAATAGGGTAAAAACTACGGTCGCCTGTATTTTACTGAAAATACAGCTGAAAACTGTATATCTTTACGAAGAATTTCCGATTAAAATTACGATTTTTAGTAATGTATGATACTACTCTCTCTCTCTCTCTCTCTCTCTCTCTCTCTCTCTCTCTCTCTCTCTCTCTCTCTCTCTCTCTCTACCCATTACACAAAACCATGTGATGAAAAATAAGTGTAAAAAGGTACCCGAATTTTTCATTCAGATTTCCTATTCGTAATAGATTTCAAAGCTCCGGCAAAATATACCGAAAAATCCTCTTACAGTTTGATGCACATGTTCGATAGAAAATCTCTTATAGAAGTGTACGACACTACTCTCTCTCTCTCTCTCTCTCTCTCTCTCTCTCTCTCTCTCTCGGAAAGTCTGTCCGTCTCTATCATATGTCGTTAGGTAGAAAATCTCTTATAGAAGTGTATGACACTGCTCTCTCTCTCTCTCTCTCTCTCTCTCTCTCTCTCTCTCTCATGTCGTTCGGTAGAAAATCTATTTTAGAAGTGGACGACACTGCTCTCTCTCTGTCTCTCTCTCTGTCTCTGTCTCTCTCTCTCTCTCTCTCTCTCTCTCTCTCTCTCTCTCTCTCTCTCTCTCTCACACATGTCGTTCGGTAGAAAATCTCTTATAGAAGTGTACAGTACTGCTCTCTCTCTCTCTCTCTCTCTCTCTCTCTCTCTCTCTCTCTCTCTCTCTCTCTCTCTCTCTCACATGTCGTTCGGAAGAAAAATCTCTCATAGAAATGTACGACACTGCTCTCTCTCTCTCTCTCTCTCTCTCTCTCTCTCTCTCTCTCTCTCTCTCTCACATGTCGTTCGGTAGAAAATATGTTATAGTAATTTAGTAATTTACGACTCTCTCTCTCTCTCTCTCTCTCTCTCTCTCTCTCTCTCTCTCTCTCTCTCTCACATGTCGTTCGGTAGAAAATATGTTATAGTAATTTACGACTCTCCCTCTCTCTCTCTCTCTCTCTCTCTCTCTCTCTCTCTCTCTCTCTCTCTCTCTCTCTCTCTCTCTCTCATGTCGTCCGGTAGAAAATCTCCCACAGATGCTGCGAGGTTAAACTCTTCCAATATGCACTTGGCTGGAATAAGTAATAGATGGATTATTCGGTTCACCAAATCATATATTCCTACATGAATAAATAAGCAGCACTCATAGTTCGGCTTTATCCCTCGTACCTCCAGTTAATTTTCCAGGGTTTCATCGATTTAATGTTAACAATAATGGTTCTATATTCGGTTGCAGGAAAACTAAAAAGGATTTTCCATGGTAAAGTTAGCGATATTAATTGTTTATTCGGTTACAGGAAGGAAAAACAAAAACTTAATTTTCCAGTGTTTCATCGTGCTCATTTTAATAATACTTGTTGTATATTCAGTTGGTAGATGAAAAAATAACTAAATTTTACAGTTTCATCGATGCAAAGATAACAATTTTATTGTTATATTCGATTGCCCAAAGAAAAAATAGCTTAATTATCCATAGTTTCATCGATCTATAGTTAACAATATTAAATGTATATTCGTTTGCACGAATAAAAATACTTAATTTTCCATGATTTCATCGATCTAAAGTTAAGAATATTAGTTGTATATTCGGTTACGTGAAGAAAAACACCTAATTTTCCATGATTTCATCGATCTAAAGTTAAGAATATTAGTTGTATATTCGGTTATGTAAAGAAAAACACCTAATTTTCCATGATTTCATCGATCTAAAGTTACGAATATTAGTTGTATATTCGGTTACGTAAAGAAAAACGCCTAATTTTCAATGATTTCATCTATCTGACGTTAACAATATTAGTTGTATATTCGGTTACGTGAAAAAAACACCTAATTTTATATGATTTCATTGATCTAAAGTTAAGAATATTAGTTGTATATTCGGTTACGTAAAGAAAAACACCTAATTTTCCATTATTTTAATCGATCTAAAGTTAAGAATATTAGTTGTATATTCGGTTACGTAAAGAAAAACGCCTAATTTTCCATGATTTCATCGATCTAAAGTTAAGAATATTACTTGTATATTCAGTTACGTAAAGAAAAACACCTAATTTTCCATGATTTCATCGGTCTAAAGTCAAGAATATTAGTTGTATATTCGGTTACGTAAAGAAAAACACCTAATTTTCAATGATTTCATCGATCTAAAGTCAAGAATATTAGTTGTATATTCAGTTACGTAAAGAAAAACACCTAATTTTCAATGATTTCATCGATCTAAAGTTAAGAACTTTAGTTGTATATTCGGTTACGTAAAGAAAAAACACCTAGTTTTCAATGATTTCATCGATCTGACGTTAACAATATAAATTGTATATTCGATAGCCAGAAGAAAAAATATTAAATATTGATATTTGAATATTAATATTTAAGTATTAATATTTAATTCTACATCGTATATGAAATCATCAAACTGATCGTGTTTAGTACAGAAATTACATAGAAAAAAAGTAATACCTTAAATGGACCCTATGAAGTTTCCTTTAGTGAAGATATTACAAGATACAGATAGAGCTCTTTGCTAATTGACAATATCTAAATTGGTTTAGGGAACAGTCACAATCATATAGAGTGGCCTCGAATGTCATTAACCTCTAACTTCGAAGGACAGCAAATCAAAGAGATTAGTGATAGTAACACTGCTAGCAAGACGTCAGGAAATATATTAATTCCAGCCTACGATTAATAGTAAGGAAATAAGATGTATAAATGACATTAAGGGTAAAAATTTCTTGTAAATATATTAGTATGTATCAAACAACCGGAACTTTCTCGCTCCTGATTCAAGTCATCATTCTCAGTGGGTTAATATCCTTCAGATTAACGAGTTAGGCAGAAAATACCAAATCTTTCTTCTTAAAGGCTTAAAGGCCACTCATGAATGGCAGAGGCAAGGGACAGTGACATCGCCCTATCATTCAGGACAATGCTCTAGAAATTGACCATATATACACATAACTAGCACCCCAGCTCACTCTCCACACAAGCTAGGAGCAAGGAGGGCCAGACAATAGCGGCTGATGGGCAGAGGCAAGGGGCAGTGACATTGCCCAATCAAGCAGGACAATGCCCTAGAAATTGACCATATATACATATGACTAACACCCCAACTCCCACTCCACACAAGCTAGGAGCAAAGAGGCCAGACGATGGCGGCTGATGGGCAGAGGCAAGGGGCAGTGACATTGCCCAATCAAGCAGGACAATGCCCTAGAGATTGACCATACGTACACATGACCAGCATCCCAACTCCCTTTCTACACAAGCTAGGAGCAAGGAGGGCCAGACAATGGCGGCTGATGGGCAGAGGCAAAGTGACATGGCCCTATCAAGCAGGACAATGCCCTAGAGATTGACCATATATACACATGACCAGCACCCCAACTCCCTCTCCGCACAAGCTAGGAGCAAAGAGGGCCAGACAATGGTGGCTGATGGGCAGAGGCAAGGGACAGTGACATTGCCCTATCAAGCTGGACAATGCCCTAGAAATTGATCATATATACACATGACCAGCACCCCAGCTCACTCTACACACAAGCTAGGAGCAAGGAGGGCCAGGCAATGGGTGTTGGTAACTCAGCAGATAAACCTACAGGTTCCCTCAAACAACCATATCCTTAGCTCACAAGGATGATGAGGTTTCAAGCACTGCAGGAAACTATCGAGTTTGAGAGGGTCTCGAACCCCAACCAGGCGATCGCCAGGAAGGAACGTTTCCAATAGGCCACCACGTTGAACAATTTGAACCCCCCTGCAAATCGCTTCAGATTCTGTACATCATTCTTAATGGGATGATATCTTCAGGTTATCTAATAAGGCAGAAACTACCACATCTTTCTATTCGGATGTTAAAGTCATACGAATGTGTCCCATTCTGAGATTTCTACATTGAAGGTCAATTTTATATTCTAATGACTTTGAACATTAAGATGGTATTCTTCAAGGAAGGTTATGTGAATGGTTTGGCTGAAGTTATTGTCGAAAATGAGCTTACAAATCTTTCCTGATATCCAAGATACTTAGTGAAAGGTTAGTCTTTTGTCACTTAGAGATTTGTTGAATAAAATGTTTTGGTGTGATTTCTCCTTCGAATGTATTGGAGATTATATATATATATATATATATATATATATATATATATATATATATATATATATATATATATATATATATATATATATTATATATAAATATATATATATATATATATATATATATATATATATATATATATATACACACACATACAAACACACACACACACACACACACACACACACATATATATATATATATATATATATATATATATATATATATATATATATATATATATGTGTATACATATATATATATATATATAGACATATATATATATATATATATATATATATATATATATATATATATATATATATATATATACACACATACAAACACACACATACACAAACACACACATATATATATATATATATATATATATATATATATATATATATATATATATATATATATATACATACAAACACAAACACACACACACACACATATATATATATATATATATATATATATATATATATACCTATATATATATTTTTGGGCTCAAGCCATGTCGTCCTGATGGAAGTTCCTATAGGGTAGCTTCCTAGGGTATATTACAACTACGACGATATTCCCAGAGAATTTACCTTAAGGTACCAGAATTCTAACTCCTGGAGCGAGTATCCCTCGTGAAAGGGATATCGCGACATATCAGAGGACGTATTCTAGACACGTCACATGGCAATCTACGACCTGAACAGAGATTTCGTCTCGTAGGAGGTGATTGACGAGATACGAATTCGGGAAAGAAAAAGGGGAGCCGCTCCCAAGGCTTCCCTATCCCCCGATTCGTATGCGTGCCTGGCGCCAATCCTGGCGCCATCTGTATTCCTTTTTGCGTAGCTTAACAACTCGGTGTTTTTTCCTGTTTTTCTCGCAAATCTTGGATTTATTCAGCTTTTCATGGCTTCTCCGTCTTCGTTGGCCTCGGATAAGTTGAGTATAGTGTCTGTTATGTATAAATGTAGGCTCTTGGTAAAATTTTGAGTGATTAATAGGATTAATCTTTGATACAAGAGCCGTAGCCTACCAGAGGTGTCCTGGACACTGTCACTCGCTAGGTATAAATTAGTTAGTCAGAGTGACATTCCTGGTTGTTTTGCTTTAATAAATTTTAGCTATTTAGCTTTACATAGGATTTCCTTTCGTGCTTAGTATTTTTTGGCGAAGTATTCGCCATTCTGGCCTACGCTAGGCCATGTAGCCTAGTCGTTTGGTCCTAGTACTTCATGCATGATTTTGGTTTTTCCGAGTGTAATTAAAATTTTATTGAAGCTTTAGGCTATATTTTATACATTTAAGACTGTGTGGAATATTTCCAAGATTGTATACGTGTGAGTTTCGGTGAATTAGGTAATCGATTCTCTTGGTGCCTAGGCTAATTGCTTATGGAGCCTTAGTATACTTTATCATACTCCCCGGTTGCTTTCTTTTCTTCGGAGAAGGTATGCAATCCCTTTCCCTCTGTTTAAGCCTTGGGCTTATCCCTAAGTGGTTTTTTCCGAATTTATTTTCGATAAAACTATACTAGGGTGTTACTGTACCTTCCTGTTCCAGTAAGTCTGGTTCAAAGAGGGACAGAACAACAGAGTTTTTAGTCTGAGTCCGTGTTGTCTGGCTTGGGGCAGTCTCTCCCTCGCTGACCTAACACTTACAAAGGGAGCTTAGCTCCCTTAGGTCACTACCGAAGGTTTCTGTAAGTTATGATTCCTTCTTTTGTGATCGACCAGACTAAGTCCTGTTGCTGTTCTCGGGGGAGGATAAGTTCTTCCCTTGGGAGTAGCAACGCCTTCCTTGCTTTGGTGCTCTGGAAGCTGGCAAGTATTGCTGGCCCTTTCCCTTAGATCTCCCTTAGGCTAAGACAAAGTTCTTGGCTGCGGGTGATCTGTCACTAAAGCAAGGTTGGCAGGACCCTCTTGTCCCTTCCCCCTCTATCTCCGTAATGGCCTAGCCATTACTGTACTGTACCTTGCCGGCCGGCAGAGCTGGCCGGCAGGGGTATTACTGTACTGTACGTCGTTCTACTTCTGGACCTAGTATAGGTTGGGATGTGGAATTGACTAAGCCCATTGCCGGCCGGCAGAGATGCTGGCCGGCAAGGGTCTTATGTTTTCGAGTGCTGCCCGGACCTCTCTTGGTCCCTCATCCATGCCTGCCGGCAGAGCCGGACGGCATTGGTCAAGGAAGCCTGAATTAAGTTTCTCCCCTTCCTTATATGCACTCTTTCGGTTGCCGGGCTTGGGTGGTTGTGTACACTCTTATCCCGGCATCCATTCTATTTTCTTCTAGTGCTGTACCTGTCCCGGCTGCCGGCCTATGAGGCCGGCAGCCGGGCAGGTGTAGTCTTCTGGTTCTTTTGCTGCCGGCTGGCATCGGTCTTGTACCTTTGCCGGCCGGCTTATGTCAGTCCTTGTCTGCCGGTCACCAAGAGTGTGGCCGGCAGCTGGGTACTACCTTGTGTAGTTGCTGGCCGGCAGTCATTGCCGGCCAACACTGGCTGTTGCCGGCCGGCAGTTGCTGCCGACCGGCACAGGCATTTGAACCAGAGTGCTGCCGCCCTATAGCTGTTAAGTAGTATACTTTAAAGCTAGTTGTGGTATGTGCCGGCCGGCAAAGGCAGGCCGGCACACATCCTCCTATACTGTACTAGTATTCTTCTGTGTAGCATATACAGTAAGAAGAAAACTATAGTAAAGGTTTAGGTATAGCACTGTATCTTCTAACACTATTGTGTTTTCTTGCACAGCCCTTTGCTGTTGCCCTCAGATAGGAAGCAGAGTTCTTCCCTGTCTATTATCCAGGATTTTAAAATCATTGCCTAGGTGTGAGCTCCACCTGTTTCCTCTGGAAACCTTGCATTGGTTACTCTAGAAGAGATTAACCATTTTGATTTTATTATCTGGAAGGCTGCAACAATGGGTTGTGAGGGAAACACAAGTGTGTGTCTTTCCTTTCTGAATTGTTATGCTATACTATGCATATCCAGTGATACATAGTTCACTTGATACTCATGGAAATTTCTTCTCTTTACAGAAGGACACTCCGAAGTGGGGAAGTGCTTTCTGCAATGTCAGCAGCAAGAACCTCTGCGGACATGAGTTTTGTAGGAGACACGTAGCATACGCTGTCTCCAAGGATGATCTCCGGTATTGGGACCCTCAGGTATGTACTGTGTGCACTAACCTGATTAATGAGACATTTAAATAGCTAGGAAGAAGCTTCGTACCTGGGTAAGGGGCTTCCAAAAGAACACTTCTGGCCCTTATCTTCCAAGTGAGAAGATGAGGGCGTATCTTTTCCCTAAGGCATCAGCTGATGCAGTGATTCCCCAGCCTCAAGAGGAGTTCCCCTAAGTTCAGATCCAGGTGGATGCTGAAGTCGCGGTCGCGATGCAAGACATCCAGCTAAATGACAGGATATCTGATGTGGACGGGTGTCAGGAGGAAGACCTCCTGGCAGAAGCCCAGGATGAAGTTCAAGCCCCTCTACATCGGCCGGTCTCCCAGTAGAGCTGGGACAGGCCCTCTCTTCTATTGTTGGAATGATCCAACAAATGCAGAAGGAGAATCAGGAGAAGGCGGCTGCATTGGAACTGCGAATGCAGTGCCTTGCAGAATCACATGGGCCCCAGAAAAAGCTCAATGTGAAAGACCTTCCCTTGTGCTCAGATGCTAACCCATGGAGGTATGCTGAGCACATGCCGATGACGACTGGAAAGATCGTCATCTCGGATAAGCTGGGCTCAGTTCCCCTGGAGGGTGGAATTCTGGCCCAGCAAGGCATCATATCCGGACTGTTATGTCCGACTGAGGAAGAAACCAGCTTCAAAGGAGGAGACAGAGCCGAAGGAGGTCATAGTGATGGACCATGCTAAGGCTCAAGCTCTACTTTCATCCTCGATGAAAGAGAGGGGCTTCTCTAACTCAAAGGTAGCTGCATTGAATAGGAAGCTCCCTTCCTTTGTGTCCTCGCCTACTAGAGCCTTCCCCCTTTTACAGAAAGGGTTTCTGGCTGTACTAAAAGCAATCGAGGCCGGCAAGTCTTGCCCCTCCCTAGAGGAGTGTAAACCCTTGTCGCTGGCCCTGCCTATGGACCACAAAGACTGGAAGGACGTCCATCTTACGTTCTCAGTGGGAAAGTTGGAGGCTGATATTGCTGGACGTCAGTTCGGCAAGGACCTCCCTAAGCTGTCTGACTTTCTTTTGCGAAGTGAGTTCGATACAAAAGAAAGACTGACTGCCTCAATGTCTCTTCAGACTACTCTCGAGACGATGGCAAGTGACCCCAAGGTCCATGAAATGTTCTTGGTAGTGGCCAAGCCTCATCTGGCCACAGTGACGAAGGACCTTTATGGCTTCGTCAAGGCAAGGAGAGCTTGTAGGGAGTTCGTGTTTACCTCGGCTACGGTGAGGCACGAGCTAAAGAAACTAATCTCCTCCAACATTTGGGGAAAAGACCTTTTTCCCTACCGACTTGGTCAAAGAAGTTTTTGATAAAGCCGCCTTGGAGAATAGAAACCTTCTCCAGAAGTGGGGCCTGGCTATCAAAAGAAAGTCTTCCCCGGATGAGGGTCCTCAACCAAAGAGGAAGACTATGAGGACTAGGCTACCGTCTCGGCCAGCCAAGCCTCTTAGACAGCAACAGCAACTGCAATTGCCATTGCCCCCAGTGCCCCAGATCGTGGCACAAACCCCGACCACCTTTCAGTGGGTACCCCAGGCCGTGTCGACACAGTCCACGGCATTCACCCCAGCGTTCGAAGGGCAGTCTACTTCCTTTCGAGCAAAGCCTAGAGGAGCAGCCAGAGGCTCGTCTAGACGCCCCTCAAGGGGAAGGGGATTCAGGGGTGGTCGTGGTCAGGAAGGCAAGACCTCAGGACGGCAGTCCAAGTGAGGTGATACCGGTAGGAGGGAGACTTCTGAAATTTCGGGATCGGTGGACCTTCGATCCCTGGGCCCACAGCCTACTCAAGAATGGACTGGGCGGGAGCTGGTACAGCACTCCACCCCCGTACCTTCGGTTTTTCCAACACTCCACCCCCGTTATGGAGGAGTACGTTCAAGAACGGTTGGAGAAAAAGGGTGAAGCCCATCAATTTCTAAGGGAGGCTGTTTTGTGTTCCAGAAAGACTCGGAAAAGCTCAGAGTCATTCTGGACTTGTCGCCACTTAACAAGTTCATAGTGAATTGCAAATTCAAAATGCTAACACTGCAACACATAAGGACCTTACTGCCCAAGAGGGCATATTCCGTCTCTATAGACTTGTCAGACGCCTACTGGCACATTCCAATTAGCCATCGACTCTCCCCCTACCTAGGGTTCAGGCTACATCGAAGACTATACGCCTTCGGAGCCATGCTATTCGGGCTAAACATAGCCCCAAGGATTTTTACGAAGCTTGTGAGCGTAGCTCTCAAACAATTTCGCCTAAAGGGAATTCAGGTAGTATCCTACCTGGACGACTGATTGGTGTGGGCAGCATCCGAGACAGAATGCTTGCAAGCTTCCAGTCAAGTGATCCAGTTCCTAGAGTACCTAGGCTTCAAGATCAACAGAAAAAGTCTCGACTTTCTCCATCTCAAAAGTTCCAGTGGCTAAGATCCACTGGGACCTTTTGTCACACCGTTTCTCCACCCCGGCGAAGAAAAGGAAGGAGATAGCGGGTTCTGTCAAGAGATTTCAAGATTCCGAAAGGATATCAAGACACGATCAGGAGAGAGTACTGCGCTCTCTCCAGTTTGCTTCGGTGACAGACCCAGTGCTAAGAGCACAGCTAAAGGATGCAATCGGAGTTTGGAGAAGTTATGCATCAAACGCGTGAAGAGATCTGAGAAGACCAGTCGCTTCGGCTAAGTACTCTTCTCAGGCCTTGGTCCCAAGCCAGACATCTAAAGAAGTCAGGTTCTTCTTCAGCCACCTCCCCCGTCGGTGACGATTCACTCAGACGCCTCAAAGGAGGGATGGGGAGGTCACTCTCATCGGAAAAAAGTCCAGGGGACTTGGTCCAGGCTATTCAAGACCTTTCTCATAAAACTTTCTAGAAGCTAGGGCAGTGCTCCTTACCTTAAAGAAAGTCTCCCCGCGTCATTCGTTCCACATAAAGTGGTAATAGACAGCGAGGTAGTTGTAAGATACTTGAATCGACAAGGATCGAGGTCACCACCTCTCAACCAGGTGATGTTGGCCGTCTTCCGATTAGCGGAAAAGAAGAAGTGGTACCTGTCGGCAGTTCACCTTCAAGGAGTCTGCAATGTGACAGCGGACGCTCTATCCAGGTTCACACCGATAGAGTCGGAATGGTCCTTAGACGCAGGATCATTCTCCTTCATTCTGAATCAGTCTCAGAACTGCAGATAGACCTCTTTGCGACGAAAGACAACAAGAAGTTGCCCCTGTACGTGCCCCGTACGAGGACCCTTTAGCGGAAGCAGTGGACGCGATGTCCCTCGACTGGAACAGATGGTCCAAGATTTATCTGTTCCCTCCTCACAACCTTCTGTTGAGGGTCCTCAACAAACTGAGATCCTTCAAAGGGTAGCGGCAATAGTGGCCCACAAGTGGCCGAACAGCGTGTGGTTCCTCCTGGCATTGGAACTGTAGCTGAAGTTTGTACCACTACCAGATCCAGTTCTGACCCAGCGAGTCCAGAAGTCAACTGTCTGCGCTTCATTACAGAAAACCCGGACCCTGCAGTTCATGATTTTCTCTCCCTAGCGGTGAGAAAGCGTTTCGGGATTTCGAAAGCCAGTATAGACTTCCTTGAGGAATATAAATGCAAATCTACTAGAAGGCAATATGAGTCATCTTGGAGAAAATGGGTGGCCTTTTGTCAAGGCGAAGATTCCGCAGGAGATCTTGACAGACTTCTGCTTATCTTTTTTTCCCCACCTCCATGGTCAAGGGTTGGCAGCGAACACGATTTCAGCGTGTAAGTCTGCTTTGACAAGACCTATTCTATATGCCTTCCAGGTCGACCTAGGTAACGAGATCTTTAATAAAGTCCCGAAAGCCTGTGCTAGGCTCAGACCTTCAGCACCTCCAAAGCCCATTTCATGGTCTTTAGACAAGTTCTTCATTTCGCTTCTCTGTTGAGCAATGAAGAGTGTGCGTTAAAGGATTTGACACAAAAAGTTATTTTCCTATTTTGCACTCGCGTCCGGGGCCAGGGTTAGTGAGATTGTAGCCTCTCGAGAGAGGCAGGTCGTGTTCAGTTCCTGGATGGGGAAGAACTGAACCTGTTTCCGGATCCTACGTTTCTCGCCAAGAATGAGTTACCCACCAACAGGTGGGGTCCCTGGAGGATCTGCCCTCTGAAAGAAGATGCATCTCTATGTCCAGTAGAATGCCTAAAGGTCTATCTTCATAGAACTTCAGACTTCAAGGGTGGTCAACTATTCAGGGGAGAAACATCAGGCTCAAATTTATCTCTGAATCAACTCAGAGCGAAAATCACATATTTTATTCGCAGAGCGGATCCTGACAATACACCCGCAGGTCACGATCCGAGGAAAGTTGCCTCATTCTTAAATTTCTTTAATTGTATGGATTTTGAACATCTCCGTTCATACACTGGCTGGAAGTCTTCCAGAGTGTTCTTTCGCCACTATGCGAAGCAAGTAGAGGAACTAAAAGAGATCTGTGGTAGCAGTGGGTCGCGGTGTTAACCCTACTGTTTAACTCTGCGAGGAACAGTGGTCTTAATTGGGTCGATTAATTCCAGGGTGAGTGTGTAGTTACATACTGTACTACAAACTAAGTGAGGGCACTGTGTTGCCCATCCAGACTGTTCCATTTCCGAAGGTGAACCTAGCATAAGTGCAGACATGTGTGCCGAGCGTTTCTAACGCTAATGTCATTGATTTGTAATACAGGCTTTTATGACTTTGATACCTCGGTATCTTAAAAGTGGCATCTAATGTTTTTTCTTTCAGACAAACAAGCTCTGTTTACTATCATACTTATGCTTAAAGTTTTGGGTTATCCTCTTCTTATATATATATATATATATATATATATATATATATATATATATA
>NC_090750.1:93365672-93373172 GCF_036898095.1 Palaemon carinicauda
TCTACAACAGTTTGTGTCAAAGGAAGGGTTTCTTCAGTGACGATATCAAAGCCAGTTTAAATCATTGCCCCAATAAAACACAAGTAAGGTTTCTTTTTATGGGAAGGTTAGCAAACATAATAGGTTGATAAATGTCAGGAGAAGTTAATCGAGTTTTTTTTTCCGAAATATTAAGAAGGTTTTTCAAATAAGTTACATATGACAGATGACCGATAGAATTGGGTATAAAGGTTAGTTGGTCTAAACAGTCAGATGTTTATTTTTACTTCGATCGGTCATAGGTTCGAGTCCTTGGCCGGGCAAATATATTTATCATGAAAGAAATTTCCAAAAGCGTTTGAGAAACCAAGGCAGAGCGAATTCCATATTAAGGGGTATTTTGAACTTATTTTGAAAATTTAAATATATATATATATATATATATATATATATATATATATATATATATATATATATATATATATATGTATATATATACATATATATATATATATATATGTATATATATATATATATATATATATATATATACACACACACATATATATATATATATATATATATATATATATATATATATATATATATATATATATATATATGTATATATATATTCTAATAAGCCATATACTTCAATACCTTAATGTCAGGATTCTCTCTTATACCTCGGGTTCAGAGACCCAAGGGTGAACAACTCGAAGACAATAACTTTCTTCGTTTCTAAATGGTATGTTACTATCATGCAAGCTTCCTGGACCAGGGTTCGATTCCCTAGCCGCCCAGAAGATATTATCTTTTAGTGGTTCCCCCTCGGGTCTCTGATCTCGAGGTATATGAGAGAGTCCAAACATAAGGTATCAAAATATATGGTTTATTTCAATATGAAAAACAATTCTAAATGTGCAATATATATATATATATATATATATATATATATATATATATATATATATATATATATATATATATATATATATATATATATATATATTTATATTGAATATGTGAGGTATTTGGGAGAGCCCATATATGTCACTCATGCAAACCATGAAAAGCTATATATATAGTTTATATTAACATTTATGGTAAAAAAAAAATCTAAAACTGAAACTCAAAGGGGAAAAGGACCTTTACATTCTGATCCACGTTACAGCCCGAGTTTAAACATTCAAAGTAATTACCTTGATTTGAGGTAATTTGCATGGTTTCAAGGTAATTTTTAAGGTAAGTCTTAGGTAATAATGGTTTTACCACCATCGAATTTAAGGAAATTTGAAAAGTTTTAAGGTAATCTAAGGTAAAAAGGAATAACATCTAAGGTAAAAGACCACTTGCTCGTTTAAACCCTGGTTACAATCATGAGACTGTGGGGGAGAGGCTATCATTGAGGGGGGCGGGGTCGAGAGTGCCAGGAGTGCCAGACAAATAACTATCATTTGAGTTCTCGAAGCACGGTGGGAATGCCAACCGGATACCTTTGGCTATCGGAAAACACTTAGGGGGAATTCGATTCAAGTTTGAGAAACCGCCCGATCAATTCCGGGCGAATCTCATTCGATTGCAAATGGAAATATCGTTACAAATTGCTTTCGTTCTTCGGCCTCTGACGGCCTTTTTCGGAACTTGGTATAGCCTGGCTTTCTTCTTACTTCTTCCCTCGATTTCGTGTTTTAATTTTTCTCATTTTTCTCTTCAGTTTTATTCGTTAATGTCTTTACCTTTTTACTGTGATGCTATTTTGTGATGCTAAAATAATTGTAATTTATCACATAAACAGTATACTTCATATAATATCGCCGCCTCAAATTATTTCTTTCTTTTATTTCGTATTTTTTTTCTTTTCTTTTTACTTTTTATTCAGTTTTATTCGGTAATGTCTTTACCTTTTTACTGCGATGCTATTTTGTAATGCTATTTCATATTCATGATAGTTTTAATCTGTCATTTATGCAGTATACTGTAAATCATATCAATCTAATTGTATCCACTTTATAATTCATGTCATGCTTTTAGTTTATTCTTTCCCCTCCGTCTATCTATCTTACATTTTAACCCATTATTATTATTATTATTATTATTATTATTATTATTATTATTATTATTAAAATTTAAGTTACAACCCTTGTTGGAAAAGCATGATGCTATAAGCCCAAGGGTTCCAACAGGGAAAAATAGTCCAGTGATGAAAGGAAACAGGGAAATACAAGAGAAGTAATAGCAATCAAAATAAAATATTTCAAGAACAGCATCAAAATTAAATTAGATCTATCATATGTAAACTATAAAAGCTTCCTAAAAACAAGAGGAAGAGAATCAAGACAGAGTAGCGTGCCCAAGTGTACCCTCAAGCAAGAGAACTCTAACCCAAGACAGTGAAAGACCATGGTACACAGGCTATGGCACTACCAAGGCCTAGAGAAAAATGGTTTGATTTTGGAGTGTCCTTCTTATAGAAGAGTTGCTTACCATAGCTAAAGAGTCTCTTCTGCTATTACCAAGAGAAAGTAGCCACTGAACAATTTAATTTCAGTGGTTGACCCCTTCGGTGAAGAAGAATTGTTCAGTTATCCCAAGTGTTGTCAGGTGTATGAAGACAAAGGAGAATGGGAAAGAATTGGCCGGACTATGCTGCGTATGTGTAGGCAAAGAAAAAGGAGCCGTAACCAGAGAGAGGGATCCAATGTAGTACTGTCTGGCCAGTCAAAGGATCCAATAACTCTCTAGCTGTAGTATCTCAAAGCCTTTCCTAAAGAAGCCAAATGATCCATTTATCCACCTGGATTGTAATCAACGGTCTCCTTTATGCAATAGATGATAGGCAACGTCTCTGCCTGGTGTTTGCCAGTCGGGGGTTCGAGTCCCGCTCAGACTCGTTAGTGCCATTAGTGTCTGCAACCTTACCATCCTTGTGAGTTGAGGTTGGGGGGTTTGGGGGAGCCTATAGGTCTATCTGCTGAGTCAACAGCAGCCACTGCCTGGCCCTCCCTGGTCCTAGCTTGGGTGGAGAGGAGGCTTGGGCGCTGATCATATATTATATGGTCAGTCTCTAGGGCATTGTCCTGATTGCTAGGGCAATGTCACTGTCCCTTGCCTCTGCCATTCATGAGCGACCTTTAAACCTTTAAACCTTTAAAGACGGACTACTAATAGTTAAATGCTAGTTTCTATTTGTTTTCCATCTAATCCTAGGCCCAACGAGTTGTAAACTACATCTAGGAATTGTATTTTCATTAGAAATAGTTTTATTTTCATTCACGTTTTTTTTTTTTTCTATGTTCATATCCTTGTGTGTTTGTGTGTGTGTGTGTTTTTTTTTCCACTACAGTTGATACAATTTCATTTTATAATGGCTCTTATTGAAATAAAAAGCAAAACATCGAGAAGAAATAGTCTCTTCTGATGATGGTCAGCTGTGTGTGTGTGTGTGTTTGTGTGTTTATCCACTACATTTGATGTAATTTCCCTTTTATATTGACCATTATTAAAAAAAGAAAAAAGCATTGAGAAGAAATAGTTTCTCCCGACGATGGTCAGATGTGTGTGTGTGTGTGTGTGTGTGTGTATGTCTGTGTGTGTGTGTTTATCCACTGTATTTGATGTAATTTTCCTTTTATATTGACCCTTATTGAAAAAAAAACATTGAGAAGAAATAGTTTCTCCCGATGATAGTCAGATGTGTGTGTATGTGTGTATGTGTGTGTGTATGTCTGCGTGTGTTTATCCACTGTATTTGATGTAATTTCCCTTTATATTGACTCTGCAATAAAACAAAACATCGAGTTAAAATAGTTTCTCCCGATGATGGTCAGATGTGTGTGTATGTGTGTATATGTGTGTGTGTATGTCTACGTGTGTTTATCCACTGTATTTGATGTAATTTCCTTTTATATTGACCCCTGTTGAAAAAAAAAAAAAAAGAACATTGAGAAGAAATAGTTTCTCCCGATGATGGTCATTCAACTGAATCTCATAACAAGATATATTTTGCAAACTTCTGTGTCTGTTCACACGACAAACAAGTTGTTAGCGCTGCTGTAGGCGTTGCTCTGTAACATCCATTGGTAAAAATTTAGTTTGGTTTTGAAGTTGTTTGTCAGATAGAAATTTTTTGTGATGTGAGAGAATGAAGTCTTTTTCAAAATACAAATCGTATCGTTCAAAGAGTGGCAGGATATACTTATCATTCAACCTTATTTTTACCTGGAATAAGCTGTGTCCTGTTGCTTGGCAATTTCTTACGTAAAGGTAACTATACCGATATATTTTCTGCTAGTTTGCCTTTTCATATATCAAAATAGTTTAGTTGAAAGTAAAAAGATATAGAGCTCAAGGCTACTTCCATTATTTCTTGGAAGCCAAAGTATGAAATATGATGATGATAATATCTTAAACAACAACGTTTTTCAGCTCGGCTCAACTCGTGTGTGACATTCAGCTAGCTAAGAGCTTAGTGGAAGAGTCGTGGATACTATGACTACGTTGGTTTTAGGTGCTAAAAGATAGGCGAGGTGATTGCAAGTTAGGTTTGTTCAACAGATAACGAGTGTTTATACGAACATTTGAGAGCAAGAATGTCACTAAAACTCAAACAATATGATACATGCGATGGAAAGCTTAAACAGGTTTTTCTATTATCAGTGCAGGAGAAGTCGAGGTGAATGTAAGTTAGGCTTATTCAACAGATAACAAGCATATGTACAATCAGTTGAGAGCAACAATGTCACAAAAACTCAAACAATATGAAACATGCAATGACAAGCTTAAATAGGTTTTTCTATTATCAGTGTTGGAGAGGGAGAGGTGAATGCAAGTTAGGTTTGTTCGACAGATAACGAGTTTATGTACAAAAATTTGAGAGCAACAATGTCACAAAAATTCAAACAATATGAAACATGCGATGGCAAGCTTAAACAATTTTTTCTATTATCAGTGCGGGAGACAGCAAGGTGATTGCATTTTAAGTTTATTCAACAGATAACGAGCTTATATACAATCAGTTGAGAGCAACACTGTCACAAAAACTCAAACAATATGAAACATGCGACGGCAAGCATAAACAGGTTTTTCTATTATCAGTGTGCGAGAAGGCGAGGTGAAAGCATGTTAGGTTTATTCAACAGATGGCGAGCTTGTATACAAACAGTTGAGATCAAAGGTATCAAAAATATTCAAACAATATAAAACATACGATGGCAAGCTTGAATAAGTTTTTCTATTATCAGTACGGGAGAGGGCTAGGGATAAGGAAAGGCAATAGCAGTACAGTATATGAGCGTTTATGAAACACATGCGGTAGAATACTTTAATGTGATAGATGTTTATAATCGTTTTAAAGTTTTTGTAATGATTATATAATGCATTATTATTACTACCAGAAGCCAAATGGTCATCTAAATCGCAAAATATTAATTAGGCACAGTATATTACTTATTAAAACAGGCGTTAAAAAAGTTATGGTCATTAAAGCCAAGAAACAAGTTGTCAGGAGAAAAAGTTTGTAAACCCGGAAACAATAAGCTAATTAATATGGAATTAATTGAATGGGGATATCTTAACGTGGTGAAAGTGTTTGTATATCACCATGA
This sequence comes from Palaemon carinicauda, assembly GCF_036898095.1. Taxonomy (NCBI): domain Eukaryota; kingdom Metazoa; phylum Arthropoda; class Malacostraca; order Decapoda; family Palaemonidae; genus Palaemon; species Palaemon carinicauda. The sequence continues at coordinate 93,371,258 of NC_090750.1, forward strand.
TCAGCAACGCTGTACTAGTCAGGGCCGCATATACTAGGTTGGTTTGCTGTGAGTGATTAGGCAAAAATCTCACACCTTCAACAATCTGCAGTTGGCCAGCGTAGTGATAAAAACTGGCCAAGCCCCAAACACGAATAAGGACAGATCTGAGACCTCTGTCCTGCAATCGACTAGAAACGGCTGTAGTTGATGAATTGAATATATGGAAAATAGTATTACAAAAGTATCGGCCAACTAGAAATTTGTGCACAAAAGAAGTTCGAAAACAGGGAAACAACAAAAATGAATATGGAACACTGTAATCTTCTCTGAATTATTACCGAAGAAAATTAGAATTGATTCCACTTTTGGGGGAGTTAGAATATGGATGTCAGAACGTGCAAATAGACGACGTAAAAGACTTAACAATGAAGAAATAAATACAACAGGAACAGTATGATATACTCAGTAAACCTTATAACAATTCATGACCATTGAAGCACAACTGGACGAGTATGATTATGGAAGTGTATATATTTGACTAATTCTCGTCTGACCTTTATGAAAAGCAGTATTTTTTCCGAAGTAATACTCGTGCACGATACATTAATTCACTCACTGCTTGGTATCTTTTCATTCAGTTTTCACTATGTTTATTAATTAGGTGACCAGGGTCCTCTTAAATTTTTCACATTGCATATTTACTTATTTTGAGTATGGAGTTTTTAAAGTAAATTCTAATGAAATTGTAAGACCTGTAGGAAAGATGGCTTGGTTGATTACTGGCTTTGAAATTTTGGCAAAGTTGTAGTGTAAAAATAAAATCTTAATAATAATAATAATAATAATAATAATAATAATAATAATAATAATAATAATAATTATAAAATTATTTGATAATAAATTTTCTCTCTCTCTCTCTCTCTCTCTCTCTCTCTCTCTCTCTCTCTCTCTCTCTCTCTGTATATATATGTATATATACATATCTATATATATATATATATGTATATATATATATATATATATATATATATATATATATATATATATATATATATATATATATATATATATATATATATGTCTAGAGAGAGAGAGAGAGAGAGAGAGAGAGAGAGAGAGAGAGAGAGAGAGAGAGAGAGAGAGAGAGAGAGAGAAATAGTTAGTTTGTGTATTTACATAACTAAACCAACATCAAAGGCAGTAACCTTTTCATCTATTTTCGCCAAACAAAGAATAAAACACAAGACGTACCAACCCGATCGACGATGCATCTGATATTGAAGCCTCTGGCTCTCCCGTGAAAATTACTCGGCAGACTGTTAGCGGTCCTATTTGCATAGCGATATACCACTGCTGCAATTCGAGTGTCGGCAACTAAGCCGGCGTTTAGCTACAGTTCTGTCTTTGGAGAAGGAATAGGTTGATATGTTTTTTAGATGGAGGTGATGATTGTTTGAAACTAGCCTTCGCGAATTGTGATTGGTTGAATGTTTAGGTAGATATGTACGCAAATGCACACGTACTTGCATATCTCTCTTACCAAGTATGACTGTTCCCTCTCTCCACTTACAATATACACGTACAGGCATATGTACACTTTTCTCATCAGGGTAAGACTGTTCCCTCTCTTCTATGCACTAGGGATGGGGAAAGGTGAGCGTGACAGGAAATATATATATATATATATATATATATATATATATATATATATATATATATATATATATATATATTTATATATATGCATATATATGTTTATATATATATATATATATATATATATATATATATATATATATATATATATATAAATTTATATATATATATATATATGTATATATTGAAAAAAAATAATAAAATTATATCTCAATTTTTAGAGATCACAATAATTAGACAAATATTGTTAAAAAAAACCCTAATTATTATATACATA
>NC_090750.1:93378172-93380672 GCF_036898095.1 Palaemon carinicauda
TGTGGAAATGATTAGACGTTTTAATTTAGTTGAAATTCATGAAATATTCACACCCTGTTCTTTCTGAGCGATGAATATTTGAAGCGAGGGAAACTAAGTTTGTATTTAATGAATGCTAACTGCTCCTTTTTTATTACTTCCTTTCACTGAAAGAAACAGCAGTTAATGACTACCTTATTATTATTATTATTATTATTATTATTATTATTATTATTATTATTATTATTATTATTATTATTATTATTATTATTATTAGCCAAGCTACAACCCTAGTTGGAAAAGCAAGATGCTGTAAGCCCAAGGGCTCCAACAAGGAAAAATAGCCCAGTGAGAAAAGGAAATAAGGAAAGAAATAAATTATGAGAATAAATTAACAATATATCATTCTAAAAAACAGTAAAAAGAATCATTTTGTTATGAAATAAGCTTTTACAGTTTTTGTATTCTCTTTTTGTTTGAATATTTCATTATGTAAACGAAAAATCTTTATTGTTTGTGGTTATACTTTTTATTGAATGAAATATATTTTGACAAAGAATGCTATTTATCTCTTTAATTATTCTTTTTGTATCTGGGGAAATTTATGGTTCAGTAAGAGTGTAGAGCAATCGTTTGATGATGGCATACTGAAAGTTTTATGAATAACCTTATTTATATTTACAAAATTAGAAACAAAATTTCGTTCAAAAGGGGTTTTAAAATCATCATGGATAAAGGTCTTATATCAACGTAAAAAACGACTTAAATTTTACAAATCAGAATGATTACCCAATTCCGTTATGTATCATAGATAAAAACCAACGAAAGTGGAAGAAAGAAAATTATTATTATTATTATTATTATTATTATCATTATTATTATTATTATTATTATTATTATTATTATTATTATTATTATTATTATTAGTTTTACAAGGTAAACTATAACCATAGTTGGAAAAGCAGGATGCTATAAGCCCAAGAACTCCAACAGTGAAAATGAGCCCAGTGAGGAAAGGAAACAAGGAAAAATATAAACTATAATAGAAGCAAGGAACAATCAAAATAAAATATTTTTAGAACAGTAACAACACTAAAATAAATAGCTCCTATATAAACTATAAAATCTTTAAAAAACAAGAGGAAGAGAAACAAGACAGAATAGCGTGCCTGAGTGTACCCTCAAGCAAGAAAACTTTAACCCAATTAAGTGGAAGGCCATGGTACAGAGTCGAATATACGTATACTAAACAAAATTAATTGCTATTATAAACAGCTTGTGACAGTTGTGAGTAAACTCCAAATGGCAGCTAGGCAATGATGCTAGAAAATTCAGTCATATTTACCTGATGGCTACTATCTCTCTCTCTCTCTCTCTCTCTCTCTCTCTCTCTCTCTCTCTCTCTCTCTCTCTCTCTCTGCGTATACAAACACGGGCACTTTCACACACATACATACATACATACATACATACATGTGTATATACACACAGTATGCATATATATATATATATATATATATATATATATATATATATATATATATATATATATATATATACACACATACACATATACTGTACATATTTTCATACATGGAAATATATTACATATATATGTATATATATATATATATATATATATATATATATATATATATATAGACGGAGATATACTTTGTATATATATATATATATATATATATATATATATATATATACACGGAGATATACTTTGTATATATATATATATATATATATATATATATATATATATATATATATGTATATATATATGTATATATATATATATATATATATATATATATATATATATATATACATATATATATATATATATATATATATATATATATATATATATATATATATATATATATAATATATATATATATATATATATATATATATATATATATATATATATATATACATATATACATTTTGTACATACATGTACACGTTTACATACATACACACATGCCTATGTGTATGTCTCTGTATGAATTCACACGTACCTATATAAACACTACCCTTCGATAAAAAAAAAAAAAATGGACATAAACACACGATAAAGCGAGCCACATCTCCTCGCCCCATTGCCGCCAGACGAACCAGAAAAATGAGAATATTATTAGTATTGATCCTGATGTAACAGGGTCTATCCCGAAGCCTGCGAGGTGAATAAGATACAGAAAAAAAGAAGAAAATAGCTGCTTGTTATGCATGAGCAATGCAGCCTCGTTGTTGATAAGCAGGATCATCATTTTATTCCAGGAGGAGAAGGCGTTACTTGCGATATATATCCTTTTTGCGAAATCTATCCGGGGAAAGTATAGGAGGATGCGAAGAGATGTGTTAGAGAAGGGAGGGACGTGGAGGAACAAAAATGGAAGAGAAGGGAAGAACGTGGAGGGACGAAAATGGAAGAAAAGTGGGGAACGTGGAGGGAGGAGAATGGAAGAGAAGGGAAGAACGTGGAGGGACGAGAATGGAATAGAAG
>NC_090750.1:93385672-93390672 GCF_036898095.1 Palaemon carinicauda
TAATACAATTACAAAGGAATGAATCAGAAACTATTCCCAGAAGCTTCCCGTAATCGACTTAATTTGGCTGATTAAATTCTGCAGCTCTAAGATTATATCGTAATGAATGAAACCCCAAAAGGACGATCCATCTTTGTCACTGTTGTTTGGAAGGGGATCAATGTGACGTCAGGGGAATTTATACATATGCGGATCCCTGGTCTTATCTAGCGTCGCTCCAGACTCCGGAGAAAGACAAAAGAAACGGAGAGGGGGTTGAAAACAGATGTTGAAAAACAATGGAAACGCTGTAGGTTTCGGAACGATAGACTTCATCCTGGAAAGGAAAAGGATCCAGGAGTTAGTTAAACTATCTCAACAAATTAGAAAAGAGTTGTTGAATAACACTGGAAACACTGAAGGTTTCGGAGCGATAAACCCGATCTTTGAAGAGTGAAAAGGCTTCAGGAGTTAGTTTTCTATCATAAAATCAGAAAAGAGTAGTTGAAAACACTGGAGGTTTCGGAGCGATAGACTTGATCCTGGAAAGGAAAAAGGTCCAGGAGTTAGGTAAACTATCTCATAAAATGAGAAAAGAGTTGTTGAAAAACACTGGAAACACTGGAGGTTTTGGAGCGATAGACCAGATCCTTGAAGAGTGAAAAGGCTCCAGGAGTTAGTATCTCATAAAATTAGAAAAGAGTTGTTGAAACACACTGGAGGTTTCAGAGCGATAGACCCGATCATTGGGGAGTGAAAAGGCTCCAGGAGTTAGTCTATCTCATAAAATTAGAAGAGTTGTTGAAAAACACTGGAAACATTGGAGGTTTGGGAGTGAAAGACCCGATCCTTGAAGGGAAAAGGCTCCAGGAGTTAGTTAAACTACTTCGTAAAATCCGAAAAGAATAGTTGAAAACACTGGAGGTTTTGGAGCGATAGACCCGATCATTGAAGGGAAAAGGCTCCAGGAGTCAGTTAAACTATCCTGGAAAACAATAGAAATTTAACCCTAATAATGTGAATATATATCTTTTCATGAGGATTAAAAGGCTCTACTATCGAGATGAAATGAAACCCTGAGTGGAGTACACACACACACACACACACACACACACACATATATATATATATATATATATATATATATATATATATATATATATATATATATATATATACAAATCTCCCATTTTACAAATTGTTCACCGCTGCCACAGAAGAGAATAAAATTTAACCTATGAATATCGAAAAAAAATTTCCCTCTCCTCTGATATGCTGATCAGCCTGATTAATTCTCTTTTTTAGTCCCAAGTTAACATTGGGCAATGGGTTTTTTTCATCCCGTGTTGGTGATTAGAAAACCTTTTGATGTCACTGGAAGTGTTAGATCGAAAATTATCCCTTGCAAAAAAATAAATGCTGTTTTGGACGGTTGAAATTCCCGGGAAGGGGATTTTGCATCCATATATAGTTCAAGGATAAACTCCGTGGAGCATGTTTTTTTTTTTTTTTTTTTCTTTTTTTTTTTTGCATAAGTATTTATCTTTTCATCGATTTATCAAAGGTTAGCTAATGTGAGGTTATTAATTCGAGTATTTTAAGCGTTTAATAACCATTAATCTCTGGCATATACTAACTTTCACATACATACATAAATGGAATATATCAAAACTCTGTCCAAACGGAAAAAAAGGAGATATTCCTTTTCCCTGCGTATAAAGTTCCTCCCATCAATTATACATGTTTTTATGTTTTAATGTTGAATAGGCTGACATAAGTCTTTTTATAGTTTATATATGACATATCGGTTTTGAGGTTTTTACTGTTTTTGGAATGATTTATTGATAATTAGTTTTCATCATTTATTAATTTCTATTTCCTTTCCTCACTGGGCTATTTTTCCCCGTTGGAGCCCTTGGGCTTATAGCATCTTGCTTTTCCAACTAGGGCTGTAGCTTGTCTAGTAATAATAATAATGATACTACTACTACTACTACTACTACTAATAATAATAATAATACATCAAAACTCAACTAGTTTTCATACGGAAAAGGAGATATTCCTTTTCCCTTCGTAAAAAGTCCCTCCAATCATTTTTCGACATCAATTGCATATTACGATTTTTCAAAAAGAGCCCAACAATAGACCGAGGAAATTTCCGTCAGTAGAATTCGCTTCGCATTGAAAACCCAATAGAATTTTCTAGGCTCATTCCTCCCCACCCCCCCGCGCAGAAATATCTCTGGAAATTGATATTATAAATTTCCATTTCTCGGGCGATGAGCAGATGAGGCTCCTCTCAGTCACCTCTTAAATGCCTTTCCATATCATTCTTCTTACTACTCTTCTTTTTTTACCTCTCTTCCTCTTCATCTTCTTAATCAGGATCTAGTTTTTAGTTCCCTGGACACAGAAACTATTATTATTCTAGAAGCTATTTAAACATTATCCCCTTATTATATGTTATATTGCTATAGAAATTCTACGGCCTCTAATCAATCACGAGAGGAATCGTCTATAAAACTGAGAAAAAACTTCATTAAAGATAAAACAAGGAAAACAACCTCTAATCATGTACTATATCTCTACAGAAATTCCATGGCCTTTAATCTATCACGAAAGGAATTGTCTATAAAACTGAGAAAAAAACTTCCTTAAAAAAAAAAACAAGTGAAAAGATGTATTCAAGGATCATGATAAGTCGGCTTTACAAGTCCAAGGAAGATAGGCAAGCAAAGAGACGATCTGACAGGTTAGAGAAAGTGACGTCATGAGTGGGCGGGGTTTAGGTATGGGGGGGGGGGGCGGGGTTGGCTGGCGTGAATTTAGGGTGGTAAGGGGGTAAAAGAACGAAGATGGACTTCAAGGAAAAATTGAAAAGGAAAAAGTAAATCATGAAATGAGGGTTTCAGAGTATGGAAATATATATATACACACATATATATATATATATATATATATATATATATATATATATATATATATATATATATATAGAGTGTATATATATATATATATATATATATATATACATATATATATATATGTATATATATACATACATATATATACACATATACATATATACATACACACACATATATATATATATATATATATATATATATATATATATATACATACATATATATATATATATATATATATATATATATATATATGACTATATTCATATATACATGTATATATATGTATATATATACATATATATAGATACATACATACATATACATAGATACATACATACATATATATATATACATATATACACACACACACACACATATATATATATATATATATATATATATATATATATATATATATATATATATATATATACACACGCACATATATATATATATATATATATATATATATATATATATATATATATATATACACACGCATATATATATATATATATATATATATATATATATATATATATATATATATATATATATGTATATATATATGTATATATATATATATATATATATATATATATACATACATATATATACACACATACATATATGCATATGTGTAAATTTTTCAGACTGACAAATTCAAACTAAAATCCGCAAATGTTTTCAGGGAAAAAAGTATCAGCGCACAGGATACCGAAGTAAAAAACCTTCCATTACAGTACAGTATTGACTATGCAAATGTATTCCACTAGACCTCCCTTGGTAACTTAACTGTGAGTGCGAGCTGGAACTCTCTGGTTAGTGAATTTATGAAAAAAAAAATAATCTCTCTATGCCATCAATGCTTGTTCGAATAGATTGTGAACATACATTCGTAAAATAACATGGTTCGATACAAATTGTATACAAGATAAAGAACTATTGCTAAATAGCCAAGAACTTCGTTTAACTGGCAAATTTGTCATACGTAATGTCCCTTAAACTACCAAATCTGGATTAAAAACACTGAAATGTCATGCTTGCTTTCCCTTGTACTACCACGATGGCTTCTAATAACTGAAATATATTGCATATTGTCCCCTGAACTACAAAAACGGCTTAAAATCAATGAAATTCCATGTTTACTGTCCCATGTATTTACTAATTATCGCGAACGAAGGACAGAGATGAATAGGTAGAAAACAGGCCAGACTATTCGGTGAATGTGTAAGAAAAGGGAAAGTGAACCGTAACCAGAGAGAAGGATCTAATGTAGTACTGTCTGGCCTGTGGCTGGTGCCTTGGCTAACGTACTACCTGGTGAAAGTGTATATTCTAAACGAATTACGCATATGATAGTGAAATATAATCCAACAGTAAAGATAAATGTAAAAAGAAAATGAACCGTAATCAGAGACAAGGATCTAATGTAGTACTGTCTGGCAAGACACAGGAGCCAATATCTCTCTGGAGTTAGTAGTATCTCAACAGATGGCTGTGGCCTTAACCAAACTACGACCAATGGGAACTTTTTTCGAATCTTTAAGTATTTAAAATTCAATTCCACTTTATATTATGTATTTCTATGTAAATAGAATGAAACATTATCCAACAGATTTTGTAGACTTGAGAACAAAGCCCTCAGAAGGATATTGGTAGTTAAATGGTGGGACAGGATTATAACTGAAACTATAAGAGAGATTAATCGAGTGCCATATGTGGATAAGATCATGGTGAGGGGTAGATGGAGATGGGTTTGGCAAGAGAGATTTCTTCACTAAATGTTCAACAGGGCTCCACAAGGCCCTTGAAGTGTTGGAAATCCCAGGCCTATACGGCTGAGGACTATGAAGCGCGAAGTAAGAGCTGATGAATGGACAAGTATTGAATAAAAATCTCAAGAGAGAGACGACTGGCGAAATCTAACCGAGGCACTTTGCGTCAATAAGCGTAGGATGAGAAGATGACATATGGAGAAAATTATGTATATATTATTGGAAAATGTTACAGATGGTAGCAAAGTGGGGTGGATAATTATATCTAATTACACACACATGATATTATATACATATGCACATATACTGTACA
>NC_090750.1:93393172-93395672 GCF_036898095.1 Palaemon carinicauda
ATTTAATTTTGGATCCGGATCCGGATATGGATTCTAGATCCGGGTTGGCATTTTAGCCATTTCAGAGATAACGCTAAACCGAACCGTCGAATTTTTACGAAATTTTCACCACATATAGAACTTAGTCAATGGACGACTCCATTAACTTTTGGAGATGATCCGGATCCGGATACGGGTTCTAGATCCGGGTTTGCCTTTAGCAATTTTAGAGATAACAGTAAATCGAACCGTCGAGTTTTTACGAAATTTTCACCACATATAGAACTTAGTCAATGGACGACTCTTAACTTTTGGAGATGATCCGGTACCGGATCTGGATTCTAGATCCGGATTTGCATTTTTCACAGTTTTAAAGATTATGTAAAAAACAAATTGATTCATTGGATATTCACCAAAATTTAACAATGGATAGATATTATGCATCCCAGGAGGTGAGACTGATCAAGATCACGATTCTTGATTAACATGACAGTTTTCACTATTTACTGTACAGTCAGCAAATAAAAAGTGGGAGGCGATGTCCGTGGACTTTTGATAATGTTTGCCATATTAAATGGTGAAAGTTTTAAATCTTTCATTGATCTTGTTATTGTTTTATTCCAACGTGGTGATGAAAACTGGACAACCCCAATACACGAATAAGGATATTTCTGAACCCTTTGCCCTGCAGTTTACTAGAAACGGCTGCGTTTGTTGTTGTATTGTTTTATTCCAGTTAAGTGTGAATAGAGAAATTGCTCTAAAGTTAATCCAGTAGACCTCACCAGATACCTTTTTGTTCTGTTTAGGATGGGTATGTACATGCTTAGTTAGAAACATACTCACACATAGATACATACATACATACATATATACATACATACATATATATATATATATATATATATATATATATATATATATATACATATAATGTCTTAATTTTAACTATCATTGAACAGTTTAACATGGGTCTTCAAAAAGGTCCATAAAGGAAATAAAGGAAATATAAATACATCACTATATTTCGACCAATACACATTGGCCCTCTTAAGGGTGTAAAGTAATATATATATATATATATGTGTGTGTGTGTGTGTGTGTGTGTGTGTGTGTGTGTGTGTGTGTATAGACTTACAGACAGAGAAGCATGCATGCATATATATGAATATGTGTGTAGCTTTAATTTTTATTTTCTTCAACTTCAAAAACACTATGTCTACCTATATTTTATATAAAAAAAACATTCGCTTCTTTCTCTCTCTCATTCATATGCAAGAAAATCTCCATAGGAAAACATCTCTCTCTCTCTCTCTCTCTCTCTCTCTCTCTCTCTCTCTCTCTCTCTCTCTCTCTCTCTCTCTCTCTCTCTCTCTCTCATAAAATTTCCTCGTTCTTCACCCCAACAATCAATAGGCCATTTCATATGCCGGAACACAACGATAATCAAATTTTCTTCTTCTCTCTCTCTCTCTCTCTCTCTCTCTCTCTCTCTCTCTCTCTCTCTCTCTCTCTCTCTCTTGTCTTGTGGCTAATAGTAGTTTCCTCTTGTAGTTATCCTGAACCAACGCATAGGCTTATGCTGTTCAATTTTTAGCCTGTCGTATAAGGTTTACTTAATTAGAAATCGAATATGTCATTTTACTAACGCTCCTTTATGTATAAATGTATTTATATCAGCTTACAGCTCATTTTCTAATTATAGCACGTATGGCCAGATTCTGTATTAAGCCAATATATCAAAATTACTTGTATACAGATGTTTATGTTACTTAAGTATTGCATATTATTTTAATTACATCCGCCAGCGGAGTTGGAAGGACGTTATTTTTTCGCTCCTGCTTGTGTGTTTATTTGTGTGTGTTTATGTGTTTGTTTGTGAACAGCTTCCTGGCCATAGTCTCAATCGTAGGGTAATGAACCTTGCGTGGATTAACTGTTATGTAAAAATCTGGAAATTTATAAATTTTGGAATGTCAAGGTGAAGGGTCAAAGTATAATCTTAATCGTAGGGTAATGAACCTTGCATGGATTAACTGTTATGTAAAAAGCTTGAAATTAATAAATTTTGGAAGGTCATGGTTAAAGGTCAAGGTCACAGTCAAGCAAAAGGTGTAATTCACGTTATCAGCCATAAGTTTAGACATCGCTTTCACAGAGAATTCAAACTTTGTTTCTATTCTCACTGACCAGCATGGTGATGAAAAATGGCCAAACTTCCGACATGTCTGAGGACTTTGTCCTACAGTGGACTGGAAACGGTTGCATTTGTTGTTTTATATATATATATATATATATATATATATATATATATATATATATATATATACTGTATATACTGTATATATATATATATATATATATATATATATATATATATATATATATATATATATATATATATATATTCCGACATGTCTGAGGCCTTTGTCCTGCAGTTGACTAGAAACGGCTATGGTTGTTGTTGTATATATATATATATATATATATATATATATATATATATATATATATATATATA
>NC_090750.1:93403172-93420672 GCF_036898095.1 Palaemon carinicauda
GGTTTGGTGACCGTAATATCACTCTTTAACGTCAATATATATGATATTAAAACGGCAAATGTCTGGCAACATATATTCCAGGATTTTTACCTTTTTTTTAACAGTGTACATCTACATTAACCCACACATCTACATCTACATATACATCTACATCTACATCTACATCTACATCTACATCTACATCTACTACATATTCAGCATATATAGATCAAGAGCTGAATGTTCTAAAGAATATCAAGTGTTATTAAATAGATCGCTGATAAGTGGAAACCCTGAAACAGAAGAACATGAAGAATGGAAACCTTGTTAGGAGCATCCTATTTTTAGAGATATATAGCCATTTGGGGATCTTTAGAAATTTCTGGCCGCGCCTTTCAGACGTAAATGACATCCGTTCAGCGTTTCCCAATAGCATAAGTAACGCCAAGCTGTTACTATTGGACTCCAGACACTTAAATGACAGTCGTTTGTCTTGCACTAACTCCCACATCCCCCACCACCCCCCGGCAAACTCTACCCAAGGCATCTTCTTGCAAACGAGAACAATGGTAGTCTTACCAGTTTCCGGGGTGGAGACCTACCAATTTCTATCTCTAGTTTTATTGATATACGAGCAATAAACATATATTTTTTTACACTTAAGATAACCGTGATAATGATCGGATATTCTCCGTAAATATGCAATTCTCAGCCGTATTTCAGTAAAATACAGACGACCGTAATTTTTACACTACATAGTTAATATCTTTTACAGTTTGGTGACCGTAATATCACCCCTTCACGTCAGTATATCCGTTTTTAAAACGGTAGATGCCTGGCAACATTTATTCCAGGATTTTTACCGTATTTTTACGGCAAATTTTTAACAGTGTATATATATGGTGGGACTCGAACCCCAGTCTTGCGATCACCAGGCAAAGACGTTACTAACAGGCCACCACAACCTTTCAACAGCAATACAAACAAATTCAACATTTTCTAGTTAACTGCAGGACAAAAGCCTCAGAGATGCCCTTAGTCATGTCTGGGGTTTGACCCTGTTCATCACCACTTCAGTCACTGAGGATTGGTGATGGTGGGAGACTTTAGTGTGATTGCTCACAGCAAACTAACCTAGTATGCGTATCCCAGACTAGTACGGCGTTGCTGATCATGACGATACACAAAGCCTTTATTAATGACTATATATATATTTTTCCTTGTTGGAGGCCTTGGCCTTATAGCATCCTGCTTTTCCAACTAGTGTTGTAGATTAGCTAATAATAATAATAATAATAATAATAATAATAATAATAATAATATTAACAACCACAATAATAATAATAATAATAATAATAATAATAATAATAATAATAATATAGACTCATGCCCATATATTTTATGTATATTGTACAGCCGAAATCAATTTTCTTCTCAAAACCTGTGAAATCGAGTCTCAATAAGGCTGAACAAAACAATGTCATAAAAGAAAATTGTATTGATAGAATCAATGGATTTAGGAAGCGCTTCTCTCTTCATTTAAGGCGATTTGTATAGAAGAATAAATTGGTTTAATTAGATGTTATTTACGTAAAGAGAGAGAGAGAGAGAGAGAGAGAGAGAGAGAGAGAGAGAGAGAGAGAGAGAGAGAGAGAGAGAGACCTCTACGGTGAATTAAATAGTATATATATATATATATATATATATATATATATATATATATATATACATACATTCATACATATATGTATATATATATATATATATATATATATATATATATATATATATATATATATATGTGTGTGTGTGTGTGTGTGTGTGTGTGAATGTGTGTGCTTATCTATCTATATATCTATCTATTTATATATACATATATGTATATATATGTATATATATATATATATATATATATATATATATGTATATATATATATATATATATATATATATATATATATATATATATATATATATATATGAACACAAATACTCGTACATTCAATTAGGCTTTTATAATATTATATGCACGTATGTAGGTTTGTAGCTTCGATATAAACTGACAGTTGAGATTATTTAATACAGTACCTGATAATAACAAAAAGTAGAGAATTAGACAAAAAAGGTAATATGTTGAACTGTTTTATGGAAAATAGATATTAAAAAAAAACACACACAATTGAGAACACGTCCCGATGGAGTCTCGGAAAACCGGATATTGAGCACAGAAAAGAAGGAACTACCCCAGATATTGAAACATCTGTGATAAGATAGGGATTATATTACATAGAGATATGGCGGGGTGGACATAAATCTTTCCAGGGCTGGAACCAGAACTGGAAAAGAGAATATATTCGTCGATGGAACATATGTGATGTAAGGCAAGCTGTCGAAAGTAGGATTGGATGAAGTTGGTATGAAGCATAGTAAAGGTTGGAAGAAGTTGATATGAAGAATTATAAAGGTTAAATGAAGTTGATATCAAGGATTATGAATATTGGAATAAGTTAATATGAAGAATTTTAAAGGTTAAATGAAGTTGATATGAAGAATTATAAAGGTTAAATGAAATTCATATCAAGGATTATGAATATTTGAATAAGTTGATATGAAGAATTTTAAAGGTTAAATGAAGTTGATATGATGCATTGTAAAGGTTGGATGAAGTTGATATAAAGAATTATAAAGGTTAAATGAAGTTCATATCAAGGATTATGAATATTGGAATAAGTTGATATGAAGAATTTTAAAGGTTAAATGAAGTTGATATGAAGAATTATAAAGGTTAACTGAAGTTGATATCAAGGATTATGAATATTGGAATAAGTTGATATGAAGAATTTTAAAGGTTAAATGAAGTTGATATGAAGAATTATAAAGGTTAAATGAAGTTCATATCAAGGATTATGAATATTGGAATAAGTTGATATGAAGAATTTTAAAGGTTAAATGCAGTCGATATGAAGAATTATAAAGGTTAAATGAAGTTCATATCTAGGATTATGAATATTGGAATAAGTTGATATGAAGAATTTTAAAGGTTAAATGAAGTTGATATGAAGAATTATAAAGGTTAAATGAAGTTCATATCAAGGATTATGAATATTGGAATAAGGTGATATGAAGAATTTTAAATGTTAAATGAAGTTGATATGATGCATTGTAAAGGTTGGATGAAGTTGATATGAAGAATTATAAAGGGTATATGAAGTTCATATCAAGGATTATAAATATTGGAATAAGTTGATATGAAGAATTTTAAAGGTTAAATGAAGTTGATATGAAGAATTATAAAGGTTAAATGAAGTTCATATCAAGTATTATAAATATTGGAATAAGTTGATATGAAGAATTTTAAAGGTTAAATGAAGTTGATATGAAGAATTATAACTGTTGGAAAAATTTAATATTACGAATTATATGGGTTAAATGAAGTTGATATGAAGCATTGTAAAGGTTGGAAGAAGTTGATATGAAGAATTATAAAGGTTAAATAAAGTTGATATGAAGAATTATAAAGGTTAAAGGAAGTTGATATGAAGAGTTATAAAGGTTAGAAGAAGTTGATATGAAGAATTATAAAGGTTAGAAGTAAATATAATGAATTATAAAGGTTAAATGAAGTTAATGTAATGAATTATAAAGGTTAAATGAAGTTAAGACAAAGAATTATAAAGGTTAAATGAAGTTAATGTAAAGCATTATAAAGGTTGAATAAAGTTAAGACAGAGAATTATAAAGGTTAAATAAAGTTAATATAATGAATTATAAAGGTTAAATGAAGTTAAGACAAAGAATTATAAAGGTTAAAGGAAGTTAATGTAAAGAATTATAAAGGTTAGATAAAGTTAAGACAAAGAATTATAAAGGTTAAATGACGTTAATATAAAGAATCCTAATGGTTGGATGAAGTTAATATTTGGAAATATGAAGGAAAATCAAAGGAAAGGAGAGAGTGAATTAGGAATAATAGAAACACAGAAGAACATTGAAAATGAAGCTATAGAATTATGAGATGAATAAAATCATTGTATATGAAACTGAATGAAGAAAATGATGAATAACGGCCTTTATAACCTCAATAGAAATTGTGTTTTTCGAATAAATAACTTCAGATAATTCAGTAGTATAGTCTAGCACTCATAATAAATATATGAATAACAGTAAGGAAAAGTTTCATAGGGACTACAAGATTAATTTCAAGGCTGTTGAATATTTGCCATATATATATATATATATATATATATATATATATATATATATATATATATATATATATATACAGTATATATATATATATATATATATATATATATATATATATATATATATATATATATATATATATATGTATATATATATTTACATATTTTTATATATATATATATATATATATATATATATATATATATATATATATATATATATATACTGTATGTATCTATATATATGCATATATATATATATATATACATATGATAAATTTTTGCACATTTTTACGTGTTTTTCATATTCAAATAAGCCATATATATTTTGATATATTAATGTCTGGATTCTCTTAACGACCTCGGGATCAGAGCCCCAGGCGAAATCTCACAAAGACAAGAGCTTGGCTCCGGCCGGGAATCGAACCCTGGTCGGCAAGCTTATATAGACAGTGACTAACCCATTCGGCCACGAAGGAAGATAAAAGTCAATGACAATTCTACTGTACTTATACCCGTCGAATTCAGGTATTTTGTACTTAGAATTGAAATCAACCCATCTTCACCATCGTAGCTAATTGGTAGTTTGTTACTTGGCATTCAATTAATGATAAATTTTTGCACATTTTTACGTGTTTTTCATATTCAAATAAGCCATATATATTTTGATATATTAATGTCTGGATTCTCTTAACGACCTCGGGATCAGAGCCCCAGGCGAAATCTCACAAAGACAAGAGCTTGGCTCCGGCCGGGAATCGAACCCTGGTCGGCAAGCTTATATAGACAGTGACTAACCCATTCGGCCACGAAGGAAGATAAAAGTCAATGACAATTCTACTGTACTTATACCCGTCAAATTCAGGTATTTTGTACTTAGAATTGAAATCAACCCATCTTCACCATCGTAGCTAATTGGTAGTTTGTTACTTGGCATTCAATTAATGATAAATTTTTGCACATTTTTACGTGTTTTTCATATTCAAATAAGCCATATATATTTTGATATATTAATGTCTGGATTCTCTTAACGACCTCGGGATCAGAGCCCCAGGCGAAATCTCACAAAGACAAGAGCTTGGCTCCGGCCGGGAATCGAACCCTGGTCGGCAAGCTTATATAGACAGTGACTAACCCATTCGGCCACGAAGGAAGATAAAAGTCAATGACAATTCTACTGTACTTATACCCGTCGAATTCAGGTATTTTGTACTTAGAATTGAAATCAACCCATCTTCACCATCCTAGCTAATTGGTAGTTTGTTACTTGGCATTCAATTAATGATAAATTTTTTGCACATTTTTACGTGTTTTTCATATTCAAATAAGCCATATATATTTTGATATATTAATGTCTGGATTCTCTTAACGACCTCGGGATCAGAGCCCCAGGCGAAATCTCACAAAGACAAGAGCTTGGCTCCGGCCGGGAATCGAACCCTGGTCGGCAAGCTTATATAGACAGTGACTAACCCATTCGGCCACGAAGGAAGATAAAAGTCAATGACAATTCTACTGTACTTATACCCGTCGAATTCAGGTATTTTGTACTTAGAATTGAAATCAACCCATCTTCACCATCGTAGCTAATTGGTAGTTTGTTACTTGGCATTCAATTAATGATAAATTTTTGCACATTTTTACGTGTTTTTCATATTCAAATAAGCCATATATATTTTGATATATTAATGTCTGGATTCTCTTAACGACCTCGGGATCAGAGCCCCAGGCGAAATCTCACAAAGACAAGAGCTTGGCTCCGGCCGGGAATCGAACCCTGGTCGGCAAGCTTATATAGACAGTGACTAACCCATTCGGCCACGAAGGAAGATAAAAGTCAATGACAATTCTACTGTACTTATACCCGTCGAATTCAGGTATTTTGTACTTAGAATTGAAATCAACCCATCTTCACCATCGTAGCTAATTGGTAGTTTGTTACTTGGCATTCAATTAATGATAAATTTTTGCACATTTTTACGTGTTTTTCATATTCAAATAAGCCATATATATTTTGATATATTAATGTCTGGATTGGTTGATTTCAATTCTAAGTACAAAATACCTTAATTCGACGGGTATAAGTACAGTAGAATTGTCATTGACTTTTATCTTCCTTCGTGGCCGAATGGGTTAGTCACTGTCTATATAAGCTTGCCGACCAGGGTTCGATTCCCGGCCGGATCCAAGCTCTTGTCTTTGTGAGATTTCGCCTGGGGCTCTGATCCCGAGGTCGTTAAGAGAATCCAGACATTAATATATCAAAATATATATGGCTTATTTGAATATATACATATATATATATCTATATATATACATATATATTTATATATCTATTTATTTGTTTATATATATATATATATATATATATATATATATATATATATATATATATATATATATATATATATATATATATATATATATATAAGGAGAGAGAGAGAGAGAGAGAGAGAGAGAGAGAGAGAGAGAGAGAGAGAGAGAGAGAGAGAGAGAGAACGAACCACTTAACGATACGTAAGTGCGTGCCACAGAGTAAAAACAGAAAGATAAGCTGGAAACATGATTAGGACAGATCGAGAGGAAGATCATGGCACATGGGAGACACCAAAGAGGTGTTTGCGCTGTCTTGGGGTGGTAGTGTACCCCCTGGCTGGGACCTCCGGGGTCTAGGCAGAAGGGGGAGGGGCGTCATTGCGCTAATGGAAAAGCCTCTCTTGGTTTTGTGTTTCCTTTTGCATGTGCTGACGCAGGCAATGCAAGGAGACAAAAGGTTCGCTGCACGAAGGGAGAGAAGGAAAAGAAGAAGAATGCGTAGCCGGGAAAGAAAGAGAGAGCGGGAAATGAAAGGGAATGAGAATGCTATAGATGGCAGTAGCTTCGTTTAGGGATTGGGGTATTCATGGATTGTTATTTTCTTTATATATATATATATATATATATATATATATATATATATATACTCTATATAATATATATATATATATATATATATATATATATATATATATATATATATATATATGTATATATATATCATATTCATATATTATTATTATTTTTATTATTATCATTATTATTATTATTATTATTATTATTATTATTATTACTAGCTGAGATACAACCCTAGTTGGAACAGCAAGATGCTATAAACCCAAGGGTTCCAACAAGGAAAAGCAGCCCAGTGAGGAAAGGAAATAAGGAAATAAATAATCGATGAGAAAAATTAACGATAAATTATTCTAAAAATAGTAATACCAAAACAGATATGTTATATACAAGCTACAAAAAGACTTATGTCAGGCTGGTCAACAAAAAAACATTTGCATTAAGTTTGAACTTTTGAAGTTCTACTGATTCAACTACCCGATTAGGAGGATCATTCCACAACCTGATCACAGCTGGAATAAAACTTCTAGAATACTGAGTAGTATTGAGCCTCACGATGGAGAAAGCCTGACTATTAGAATTAACTGCCTGTCTGGTATTACGAACAGGATAGAATTGCCCAGGAAGATCTGAATGTAAAGGATGGTCAGAATTATGAAAAATATTATGCAACATGCATAATGAACTAATATACAGGTAAATATATATATATATATATATATATATATATATATATATATATATATATATATATATATATATATATATATAGAGAGAGAGAGAGAGAGAGAGAGAGAGAGAGAGAGAGAGAGAGAGAGAGAGAGAGAGAGAGAGAGCTCCTGAAAGAATCTCTCGACTAAAACATCACGCAGAAGTGAAAGGGAAGAGAAGAGTATGAGGAGGTCGTCGTAGGAATGAACGTCGTAATGTTTGAACTCCTAAAACCACCGAGTGTGGTTTATGGGCCACCTGAGCTTACTTGAGGGAGCGCCGTGCCCTCTGCCAATTTACGTAAGCTGTTTACGAAGTCATTCGCATTTATTTTTTGCGTAAGTTTTGTGACGAGTCCCCTGCATAGAGAGACACTTGCCGAAAGAAGAGCATTCCACTTTAGAAGAAGGACTGGATACCTTTATGGTGTTGATATCTTTAACTTTTTTTTTTTTATTTTTTTAACATCATGTGTCAATTTTCTGTGGATCCTCTTGAATTCTGGGCTCGAAGTTCTTAAGATAATAAGAGATAGCCATCGTGAAATGATCTATTTCATCTTTTTATTCATCACATATTTGCTTTTATGGTTTCAATTGAATAGTCTTTTATTTCTTTATTTACAATAAACGATATCGGCATCAATGACCTTAGATGTCAGGACGATAGAAACCCGCAAATCAATCAATCAATGAACAGCGAGCTCTCGAACAGTACTACGTCCATAATCAAGCTAAACTAAAGCTTCAAATGATATTTCATCGAATTGTTACATTTATGTAAGGAATGATAGAAATATTCGTAAATGTTTCAATTGTCATTAGAAAATCCCACTAGCGTTAACTAGTGAAAAGATGTTACCTTGAGTCGCGAATAAAAGAGTTAATTGCCTATACTGCATGTTGAACAGGCTGACATGAGTCTTTTTATAGTTTATTTATGAAATATCTGTTTTGATATATGTTTTGAAGTAGATGGAAGATCCTTTTCTCTGTCCAGTTTTACTGCCTTTCTCAGAGAAAGTTTGATAAATGAAAATTAAAAGGAGACTCAATCAAGCTTACTTCGAAAAATGACAAAGCTTACTTCGAAAAATGACAAAGCTTACTTCGAAAAATGACAAAGCCTACCTCGAAAAATGACAAATCTTACTTCGACAAATGACAAACAAACAAAGATTTTATACAGACAGTTTTACAGCCTTTCTCAGTGAAAGTTTGATAAATGAAAATTAAAAGCAGACACAAACAAACTTACTTTGACAAATGACAAATAAAGTGAAGTTCCTATCTGTCTAGTCTTACAGTCTTTTACCGAGAAAGTTTGATAAACGAAAATTAAAAACAGACACAAACAAGCTTACTTCGACAAATGACAAAAAAGGGAAGTTTCTCTCTGTCCACTTTTACAGCCTTTCTCAGTGAAAGTTTGATCAATGAAAATTAAAAGCAGACACAAACAAGCTTACTTCAACAAATGACAAATAAAATGAAGTTTCTATCCGTCCACTTTTACAGCCTTTCTCAGTGAAAGTTTGACAAATGAAAATTAAAGCAAACACAAATAAGCTTACTTCGACAAATGACAGATAAAGTGAAGTTTCTATCTGTCCACTTTTACAGCCTTTCTCAGTGAAAGTTTGATCAATGACAATCAAAGCAGACACAAACAAACTCACTTTGACAAATGACAAAGAAGTTGAAGTTGCTATTCGTCCAGTTTTATAGCCTTTCTCAATGAAAGTTTGATAAATGGAAATTAAAAGCAAACACAAACAAACTTACTTCGACAAATGACAAATAAAGTGAAGTTTCTATCTGTCCATTTTTACATCCTTTCTCAATGAAAGTTTGATAAATGGAAATTAAAAGCAAACACAAACAAACTTACTTCGACAAATGACAAATAAAGTGAAGTTTCTATCTGTCCATTTTTACATCCTTTCTCAGTGAAAGTTTGATAAATGAAAATTAAAAGCAAACACAAACAAACTTACTTCGACAAATGACAAATAAAATGAAGTTCCTATCTGTCCACGTTTACAGCCTTTGTCAGTGAAAGTTTGATCAATGAAAATTAAAAGCAAACATAAACAAACTTACTTCGACAAATGACAAATAAAATGAAGTTCCAATCTGTCCACTTTTACTGCCTTTCTCAGTGAAAGTTTGATAAATGAAAATGAAAGCAGACACAAATAAACTTATTTCAACATATGATAAAGAAGTTGAAGTTGCTATTCGTCCAGTTTTATAGCCTTTCTCAATGAAAGTTTGATCAATGAAAATTAAAAGCAAACAAAAACAAACTTACTTCGACAAATGACAAATAAAATGAAGTTCCAATCTGTCCACTTTTACTGCCTTTCTCAGTGAAAGTTTGATAAATGAAAATGAAGGCAGACACAAATAAACTTATTTCAACATATGATAAAGAAGTTGAAGTTGCTATTCGTCCAGTTTTATAGCCTTTCTCAATGAAAGTTTGATCAATGAAAATTAAAAGCAAACAAAAACAAACTTACTTCGACAAATGACAAATAAAGTGAAGTTCCTATCTGTCCACTTTTACAGCCTTTCTCAGTGAAAGTTTGGTGGCACTTAAACCCCTTTTACTGGCGATCATAAACTTGAAAAAAATTTCATCATGGGAGCCACTGGGAGAGATACCGCTCCCAGCGGGCGTTTACTTAATGTATTCAGTCAGGCTATAATGGGTGTGATTATTGACTCACGTCATGGCTGGATATTTGGGTTTTTGGAAACTATTTTATTTGGACAAATTCTTGTAGAATGTTGGTATTTTCTGTTTATTTATTTTCTTATGTATACTGTATATATATGTATATAGATGTGTGTTTGTATATTGTACATATATAAATATACCGTGTATTTCTGGTAGAATATATGCACATACATACACACATTAGTTTACACACAGACACACACACTTATGTATGTATGTATATATATATATATATATATATATATATATATATATATATATATATATATATATATATTTATATATATGTATATACATATATATACATATTAACATATACATCTATAAATGTATATATACACTTATGTATAGTATCATCATCATTAACATCAGGCGTTGCTCGTCCGCTGCAGAACAAAGGCCTCAGACATGTCCTTCCACTTGCATCTGCTTATGTCCTTTCTCTGGTAATCCATGCCCACAAACACACATACACACACACACACACACACACACACACACACATATATATATATATATATATATATATATATATATATATATATATATATATATATATATATATACTTATATACATAGATATACATACATACACTCAAACACATACAAACACACATATATATTTTCGTATACATAATCAAAAGTCTTCACTATCTCCAGTGTGTGGAAATGCTCAGTATCGATAAGAAGAACAAACCAATCCCTGCGATCTAAGAAAAAAAAATCCTCAACTATAAAAAAAGCTAATCCAAAATATCTCTCGCTTCCCAAAAGATAGGAGGAGGCAACAGATGGCTGGAATCTTTTCCTCCAAAAAAGCCCTCTCAAATGAAAATTCATCCGGAGGAACGGGACACCATTGCAAGCTCAACTGAAGCCCTCGAAAGTGAGTTGCTTATCGGGGCTACCTCTCCTCTTCAGGCTCGTCGGAGAAGAGATGCCATTCGTCAAAACTTATTATTAACTTTCACTTTAAACTGTCTGGCGAAATCAGGGCAAACTTTTGGCGCTGTTCGAGTTTCCAGGCTTTTGTGTTATTGGGAACTTTGTTTTTTCCGCCTACTGCATCTTCTTCTTTCTTTCTTTCTTTTCTTCTTTCGTCTTCTTCTTGTTTTGGAGTCTTCCGAAGCTAAAGTTGTGAAATAACTCCCAGATCACGAGATGAAAGAAGCACGCAAGAAGACGTTATCTCTCTCTCTCTCTCTCTCTCTCTCTCTCTCTCTCTCTCTCTCTCTCTCTCTCTCTCTCTACTGATGATGAGAGTTGATGCTGTAGTCCTTCGCTCTCTCTCTCTCTCTCTCTCTCTCTCTCTCTCTCTCTCTCTCTCTCTCTCTCTCTCTCTCTCTCTCTCTCTCTCTCAAGAACGGCTGTGACATATTGACTGGTTGTTTGTGAAAATAAACCAAGAAGTAATAATTCGTTTAACTATAAAAGATCTGATATGTTGATATACTTTTTTATTTACTCTTCTTCATTGTCCATAGATGATATTTGATCTTCTCTCTCTCTCTCTCTCTCTCTCTCTCTCTCTCTCTCTCTCTCTCTCTCTCTGTATGTGTGTGTGAGTGTGTACTCAAGAACGTCTGTGACATATTGACTGATTGTTTTAGAAAATAAACAATTAACAATTCATTTTCCTGTAAGGGTCTGACATATTAATTTCCTTTTCTATTTAATCTTCTTGTATTTTCCATAACTGATATTCGCTGTTATATGATGTATAAAGTTGCATGAATTGTTGATAGAGTAGAAATTCTGTATTTTCCATCCTCATGTTAGACACTGAAAGAATTAATAAGCTCATACATATCTGTAATTACAAGTAATTCCCTTTCATACAAGTAGAAAAATATAATATGGAATTTCGTTTGATCTGAATATCAGCGAGTAATTATGTGCTAGGAATTGAATCCGTATAAGGGCAGGTTTACACGATCGAGCTGTTCGTCGAACGCAGTTCGACAGACAAAAGTTTGAAATGATGTTCGAACGTGTGAACGGGATATTTGGTTGTTGTCGAACAGTTCGTAGAAAGTCTGTTTTCGCCTGACTTTTGTGGGCGGGACTTCATTATCCACGAACCTTAGGCCCCGAGCACACTAGCCACTCTGTGGCACCACAAGTGGCCGCGCAAAGTGGCGGGCCAGAGCACACTAGCCACTTTTTAGAGATACAAGTTGTGACCACGTGTGGTTAGGTTTTGAACACCTGGCCACATGTGGTCGCCACACCCGATATCCCTACATCTGATTAGCAGCCATATGCGGTCGCCAAAGGTCGCTAGTGTGCTCTCAGCCAGCCACAAAACGCCACCACTAAATGCGCTGTTTGTGGCAGGGACGAGCGACAGCATGCCACAGTCGCGAGCCACAGACACAAGTGTGATCGGCAAAGCTTGAAAACAATGGGAACCTAAGGGAGAAAATATCCCCGCCACAAAACACAGCCACTTGTGGCTCTACAAAGTTGCCAGTGTGCTTAGGCTCCTATGCCTTTGTGACTGACTCCACCTCTTCGAACCGTTTGACAAACAGGATCGACAACCGGGTTCGACGAACCATTTGATAGTGTAAACCCCGCTTAAGCCTTCATGGTTCGTCCTGTCTTTTTCAATATTGGTATCTGTTCCCCATATATCTTTCTATTTCTGTTTGTGGTAGATATTCGCTGTCTAGTGTAAACTTGTTGATGGCTAAACTCCTTTATAAATTGTCTTAGGTTTTAATGTTTAAAGGCCTCTTATGAATGACAGAGGCAAGGGACAGTGACATTGCCCTATTAAATCAAGTCATTCAATTTCGGTTAATTTTACTCCTTTGCACAAGATTAAGAAACTTCATTTATGCTACTATATACTTTTTTTTTTTTTGGTTTAACCTTCAATGAAAATTTCTTTTCTTTCAAGTTCCAGAGGAATTCACAATTACCTCAGTCTGTATGTCTGTAAGTCTGTGTTTCTCCTTTTCCTTACAGACCTCCCCATAATACAAATCATCTCTTATCTCTTATCTATTTTTGTGACTCCAGGAAATCTCGGCAATGGTAAAACACGAAATCCAATCAGCTTTCTAAGACCTGGATCTCATTCCGAACGATGAAATCCGCTCCGTCAAATATCGTTCATTTGAATGTAATTGTTTTCTCTTTTATTTCGTGTCTTATCTTATAATTTCGACCTTTGTTTCAATTATTTGTTGGCCTCCACTGCTAGATTGTTTTTTAGCCTCTGAATTCGCGGAAAGGGTATATATAATTAGCATCTTTAATTAGATTTTTATTGATTCTCTCTCATTGAAAGGATGATCTGAAATTCTCTTGTGTTTTATGTTGTTATTATTCTATGAATAAGAATCAAGCATGTGCTAGAAAATAATTCGGTAATGGAGTTAGAGTGAGTTTCAAAGGGTTTAGATGATTTGATATTTTATCCTGAAATAATCAAGAAAACATCCACAGAGACCTCCTCACATGAGGCTGTTAACATAACCATCCTTGCCATGAAAATTAATATTCCATTTTCCTGCTATAGATTACACTGTTAAAAAAAAAAAAAAAAACGTATTTTAATCGGAAATTCACTGCAAAAGTATACTGTACTCAACCGTATTTCAGTAAAATACAGGCGACCGTAATATTACATACTTTGTTATTATCTTTTACGGGTTAGTGACCGTAATATCACCCCTTTACATCAATACATTCGTTTAAAAAACCGTATTTTAATCGGGAATTCACTGTAAAAGTATACTGTTCTCAGCCGTATGTCAATAAAATAAAGGCGACCGTAATATTAGCATACTTTGTTATTATCTTTAACGGGTTGGTGACCGTAATATCACCCCTTTACATCAATATATCCGTTTTTAAAACGGTAAATGCCTGGCTACATTTATTCCAGGATTTTTACGGTTTTTTTACGGCAAATGTTTAACATGTGTACATGAGGTCGTTAACATAACGATCCTTGCAGTGAAAATGAATATTCTAATATTTTCCTGTATGCTAAGATGATCGTCTTACATCATATGGCTTACCTTTAACTCAAACCTGAGTAACCTGGAAAGGATTCTGGAATCTCTGGAAAGGATCGAACTCTCAGGAGAACTGTCCTCACAACTCCCAAAACAGACCTTGAGACTCTTAACGACCCTCTAGCATTTGGAGGTAGTTTTTCATTAACTGTCCGCTGGGATGGCTTCGAGAGCCTCTCTCTACCACTCCAGAAAGAAAAACTTTGCCAATATAAACGCTCTCTGACAGCTTGATGGCTGCCTTGGCGTGGCCATATTAGGAGAAAGGAAAATGAAATGGGATAAAACGCTCGTTCATAGATATGTATGTGGACTGGAATTGTCATAAAAACCAGAGGAACACCAGTAGACTATTAGGTGTGTTATAAGGCTTTTTTTATCGTTCTGTTAGTCGCACGCACACATATGATTATATATATATATATATATATATATATATATATATATATATATTATATATATATAAATATGTATATATATATACATATATATAAATATATATATATATATATATATATATATTTATATACACACATATATATATATATATATATATATATATATATATATATATACATATATATATATATAAATATATATATATAAATATATATATATATATATATATATATATATATATATATATATATATGTATATATATATATATATAAATATATGTATACATATATATATATATATATATATATATATATATATATATATATATATATATATATATATATTTATATATACATATCTATGAACAAGCGTCTTACCCCATTTAATTTTCCTCTCTCTTCGCTGTCCACTTGCATGTTCCAGAAGTCATTTTCTCTATTTGATTAAGGAACAAACATCTCTAATGGAGCTTTTTAAAATGCTCCCTTACCATCATCTCTCTCTCTCTCTCTCTCTCTCTCTCTCTCTCTCTCTCTCTCTCTCTCTCTCTCTCTCTCTCTCTCAGAAATTCCCAACAGTCCGCCAAGATATAAAGACTTGATGTTAACTGATTTTTTTTCTGTCCATAAGACATATGTATCAACCCTCCCCCCCGCTCTCTCTCTCTCTCTCTCTCTCTCTCTCTCTCTCTTTTCTCTCTCTCTCTCTCTCTCTCTCTCTCTCTCTCTCTGTCTCTCTCTCTCTCAAATTTCCATCAGTAAGCTAAGTGAATAAGACGTTATTTCAACTGATTTTCTTTCCATAGGACATATATATGAACCACCAGCTCTCTCTCTCTCTCTCTCTCTCTCTCTCTCTCTCTCTCTCTCTCTCTCTCTCTCTCTCCATCTTTACATACGCAGATACTCGCATAACTCATTCCTTTGCATCTCATTACATTTCCTCCTCTCTTAAAACATGCATCATTATTTTTAGTAGATCCTTTATATCCTTTCGTGGCAAAACACCGACGTCCAAAGGAGGTTTTCCAGGAAGGCCATAAAACTGGAAGTGAATAGTGCATTCTGGGAGTGAGTGTTCAGTTCTAGAATCATTTACATGAATCCATAATCCATAGCCACTCCAGTGTGGAACCCCGTCACTTGTTCCAGGAATCGAGATCTCGTGATATTTATTAATGATTGTCCTTAACTCACCCTAATTTCTCTTTGTTGTATTTTAGTCTGTCATCATATTTGTCTGTTAATATTGTCTGATACTTAATAACGACTGTTTGGTTGCGTTATTTAACTTATGGTTATATCAATATTTTTATGATTTGTATGTGTTATATTCTCTTATTTTTTTCATGAATTTGTTATTATAAATCGTAATATAAATCTCCAATGTCTTTCCACTTTATTCTTCATCTAAGTAAATTTCTTTTACAAATATAAAACACTGCAAATTCCATCTTCTTCTTCTTCTTCTTCTTCTTCTTCTTCTTCTTCTTCTTCTTCTTCCTCTTCTTCTTCTTTTTTTTCTTCTTCTTCTTCTTCTTCTTCTTCTTCTTATTATTATTATTAAATGCTAAGCTACAACCCTAGTTGGAAAAGCAGGATGCTAAAAGCCCAGGGGCCCTAACAGGGAAAATAGCCCAGTTAGGAAAGGAAAAAAGGAAAAATAAAATATTTTAAGAAGAGTAACATCAAAATAAATATTTCCTATATAAACTATAAAAACTTTAACAAAACAAGAGGAAGAGAAACTAGATAGAACAGTGTGCCCGAGTGTACCCTCAAGCAAGAGAACTCTAACCCAAGACAGTGGAAGACCATGGTACAGAGGTAACTATAAAATGCATAATGTAGAATATATAAATAATAAAAGTATTACATTATGTACTAAACGACTAGATAATCTAGTGAACAACATAAGCAAATATTAACTCTAAAATGCATATATTGATGATATTAACAATCTAGGCATTCCATAAAGTACTAAACGCCTATATAGTCCAGTGAACAACATAATTAAATATTGACTCTAAAATGCATATATTGAATTTACAAATAATCTAGGTATTCCATTATGTATTAAACGACTAGAAAGTCTAGTGAACAACATGAGCAAAGATCTTATACTATTCCAGTCCACATAATCAGTTGCTCTTTTAAGAAAAGTCACAGAAAACAACAAAAAGCAAATGGAAAATGTATAATGTAGAATATATGAATAATATAATTATTGCATTATGTACTACACGACTAGATAGTCAAGTAAACAACATAAAC
This sequence comes from Palaemon carinicauda, assembly GCF_036898095.1. Taxonomy (NCBI): domain Eukaryota; kingdom Metazoa; phylum Arthropoda; class Malacostraca; order Decapoda; family Palaemonidae; genus Palaemon; species Palaemon carinicauda. Next base: position 93,420,406 of record NC_090750.1, read on the forward strand.
AAAATTTTATACTATTCCAGTACGTATAATCAGTTGCTCTTTTAAGAAAAGTCACAGAAAACAACAGAAAGCAAATGTAAAATGTATAATGTTGAATATATAAATGATATAATTATTCCATTATGTATTAAACGAGTAGATACTCTAGTAAACAACATAAGCAAAATTTTATACTATTCCAGTACGTATAATCAGTTGCTCTTTTAAGAAAGGTCATAGCAAACAACAGAAAACAAATTCTAACAATGTCGAATGGGAGTTGAAGAT
>NC_090750.1:93425672-93438172 GCF_036898095.1 Palaemon carinicauda
GCATTAGGGATTTTTTTGACTTATGATTTTCATATGAAAACGTTTCTTAGATTCAGGTTTTTTTTTCATAAAAAAAAAGAATATTTTTCTTCCTTTTCCTCTTTCGTTTTCCATCACAAAACCACTATGAAATCTTGAAATAATTTGCATTTGACTTATGAATTTTGTATGAAAACAATTTTTCAATTCAGGTTTTTTTATATTTTATATGAAAAAATATTTTGTTCTTCATCTGCCTCTTCCTCTTTCCATTACAAAAATGATAATTTTGACCTATGATTTTCGTATGAACAATTTTTTTTTTTTGTTTATTCAGGTTCATTTTTAGATTGTTATGAAAAAATATATTGTTGTTTTCCTTTTCTCTTCCATTTTCTAATTTTCAAATGAATGTTTATTTTCATTAAACTCAGTTTTATTTTTTATGAATATATATATTATTGTTTTTCATTTTCCGTTTTGCATCCCAAAACCACTGTGAAATTTTATGATTTTTTTTTTCTTAGGGTTTTCATATGAAAACTATTTTTATATTAGAAACAGGGCTTGAACAAGTTTAACCATCTCTCTCTCTCTCTCTCTCTCTCTCTCTCTCTCTCTCTCTCTCTCTCTCTCTCTCTCTCTCTCTCTCTCTCTCTCCTTAAAGTTGCGAATAAATATAAATTATAACAAAAGCGAACAAAAGACCTAAAACGTACGGGTGAGACACTAAAGTCTCTCTCTCTCCCTCTCTCTCTCTCTCTCTCTCTCTCTCTCTCTCTCTCTCTCTCTCTCTCTCTCTCTCTCTTAAATTTGGGAATAAATATAATTATAACAAAAGCGAATGGAAGGCCTAAAACGTGCAGTTGAAACCCTAAAGTCTCTCTCTCTCTCTCTCTCTCTCTCTCTCTCTCTCTCTCTCTCTCTCTCTCTCTGCTGTGGCATTATGCAAAATATATATAAAAGTCTGACTCCCTGAAATTTTGGTGAAGGGAAAGAAATTTAAGTTTAGGGGAACTTTTAAAATACATTAACAAAGTTGGAGCGCTTTGGAATGCATATATTCAGGATGGACATTCAAATGATATCAATGCAAATTATATTCTGATAAATAAAAACGGCTCCTTCTCCAAATGTGGGATTCCGGGGGCTATCATAGTTCCGTGGTGAATTCATTAATAAACTTGTTTCTATCATTTTAGGGCTTTGAATATGAAAAGCCAAATGCTGATTCAAGATTATTGATCATGCGTATTTTGAATTTTTAAGTATGTGCTTATATTGATCAGTAATATAATTTATTACGATATATATATATATATATATATATATATATATATATATATGTATGTATGTGTATATATATATATATATATATATATATATATATATATATATACATATACATACATATATATATATATATATATATATATATATATATATATTTAAATATATATATATATATATATATATATATATATATTTATATATATATATATATATATATATATATATATATATATGTATGTATGTATATATATTTATATATGTATATATGCACACACACACACACACACACACATATATATTTATATATATATATATATATATATATATATATATATATATATATATATATATATATTTATATTTACATAAACTCTTTTGTATTGCTTTATCTTTCGTTAAATACTAACACACACATTCAAGAACACAAATCGATCTCTCTATCTATCTATTTATCTATCTACCAACAGCCACAACAACAACAAACGCTGCCGTTTCTAATCCGCTGCTGGACAAAAATCTCAGACATGTCCTTAGTGATGTTTGGAGTTTGGCCATTATCTTCATCACGCCGGCCACTGCTGATTGGTGAGGGTAGGGGACTTTTGCCTGAGTACTCACAGCAAACCAACCTAGGATGGGTGACCCTGACTAGTATAGCTTTGCTGATCATGGTTGTACACGAACCTCTTCACTACGTTAAGGTATTCTAACTATATGTCTGTGTATGTGTATTTGGATGTACCTCTTTCTCATTATGTTAAGTCCTGGCACGTGACATTTTTCTATGTCTATCGTTAAACTTTGATTTTATGTTTTGAGGGAAATGCGTATCACAAATTTACAATTAAGCATTGAGCTGCATCATCGATTTTATTTGTAAATATATTTGAAAGTATAAAACCTATTTCAAAATTCATTGGAGTAGATGATAGTCTATCAGTTTTTAAAAGCCAGAATTTTTTTTTTTTTTTCCATGAAGCGAAGATGATAAGTTTTAGAAACCGTATTTTTCTTTCCTTACAGGAAATAATATTGGAAAAAATTCTGCCTAAGATCAATTCTAACTATCTCTTCTTCCCCTCAGCATCTATGTTGCAGAATCTCACTGCAATTCATTAAGTATTACTCAATGTATAATATTCATGGAACAGTGGGTTGTACCGCATGTGTTTCATACACGCTCATACACTGTAACTGTCTTGCTTTTTGGTCTTATCTTTATGTTTAATCGCTCGTTCTTCCTTGCACTGATAATAAAGCAACCTGTGTAAGCTTGCTAGCTCATGTTTTATTTTATCTGAATTCTTGTGACGTTGTTGCTCTCAAGTCTTTGTATATAAACCCGATGACTGTTCAATAAATTTTAGTTGCATTCCACTCGCCTCTCTGTTACAACCTACAATCGCTCTACCCTGCACTGATAATTGAGCAACCTGTGTAAGCTTGCTAGCTCATGTTTTATTTTATCTGAATTCTTGTGGCATTCCTGCTCTCAAGTCTTTGTATATAATCCCGATGACTGTTTAATAAAGTTTAGATGCATTCCTCTAGCCTATCTGTTACAACCTACACTCGCTCTTCTGTGCACTGATGATAGAACAACCTGTGTATGCTGGCTAGCTCATGTTTTATTTTATTTGAATTCTTGTGACATTCTTGCTCGCAAGTCCTTGCATATAAGCTCGATGTCTGTTTAAGAAATTTTATTTGCATTTCTCTCCCCTCTCTGTTGCAACCTAACAGCCCCCTCTTACAAGACTCACATCCTATTTGCTTTCAAGAACCAGGTAGCGTTTGCATCATCCTCGTCGCAATCCTTTCTTGAACTAGTTTGTTTTTTATCTTACGAAAGGACATAAGACTCATGTTTTATTTAGCTTTGATATTATGTAAATAAGGCTCTCCAAATGCAAAGTATATTCCAGTCGTTGCCTTGGCTCCCTTGAAGGCTAATAAAGTCACTGTTTTTATGTCAGCCAAATTCATACAATAGATGAATAAAAAAAAAAATGTCTGGAGAGATTTAGATGCTGTAATACAATATGTGGGCTAATCTTTATCATAAATAATAAAACGAAAAAGTGCTGAATGAAAAATGTGCAATAAAAACTAGCTGTAACCGAGAATAAATTGAGATAAAAATACATTTTGAATTTCCCTCCTAGTTTTGGTCTGAAAATGGGATCGTTTGGGTTCTTGATACTATCATTCGTTTCAGGGATTCTGTTATTATTATTATTATTATTATTATTATTATTATTATTATTATTATTATTATTATTATTATTATTATCTAAACTACAACCCTGGTATGAAAAGCAGGATGCTATAAGCCCTGGGGCTCCAATAGGGAAAAGATAGCCCAGTGAGGAGAGGAAATAAGGAAAAAGATAACAAAAAGAGTAGTAATTGAATTTCTTTCACCCATAAAAACGAGTATTGGTGATCATATAATTTTTCTAAATAGTATTTTATTTTATTGGATCGATTTAAAAAATTTAGGGAAGCAAAATAGACGAAAACTAGATGATTTGGATGTTTCCATTCCAAATACATTTCGTGTTATTGGGGACTAAACTCTATTTACTAAGACTCTTGTTTATCGTATATATATATATATATATATATATATATATATATATATATATATATATATATATATATATATATATATATATATATATATATAATGTCATAGATTTGGTCATCTCATTGATTTATGATATTATATTATACTATTAACTTCTATATTTCTATGATTTTTATATTTCATCCTGCATTTCTTTAATAACCTTTTTTGCTTTATGTGGCCATATTATTCAGAGACGTATTTTCATTTTGTAATATTTACCCAATTTAGACTCTCATTTGATTGTCTCTTTACGAGTTCAGGTGTTTTTTTAAACATCTTATGTTGGGAGGCCATTCCATTAGAAAAAAATTCCCATTTCAACTTTCATTTTGAACGTTGCAAATTATATGGATATTTTCTTTTATTAATTTACATCGGTGCTAATTTCTTCTTAAACATGATGTTCTGAGACATTTATTGTTTTGGGACTTAAATGCATTTCTTAGCTATGATTGACATATCAATTCTCTCTCTCTCTCTCTCTCTCTCTCTCTCTCTCTCTCTCTCTCTCTCTCTCTCTCTCTCTCTCTCTCTCTTTGGTATTCAGAAAATTCTAGTATTTTCCTTGCATAATCTCTTTCATGTCATGAAAAATAAATATTATCTTACACTGATAGTTCAAAAATGCTATCTTTAAGTGACAAACAATATAGTACTGTGCATACGCTCAAAGAAAAAAGATTTTAGTTTAAATAAACCCTGCGCGTGTTTTGTTTATCATGATACACAATGTAAGAAAACCTTTCTTGTCTTTAGAAGAACCAGCGGACCGACATGAAAACCCCCACATCTCTTATGTACACTTGCCTATGTGAGTGTTTGTGAACAGAAAAGAAAAAATATTCATCGCCCAGATACGTGTATGTACGTGAGCGCGGGTTTGTCTTCAAGATATTTTCTGGTTGTGAGAACCGAGATGCATGTATGTACGGGAGCGCTGGCTTGTCTTCAAAAGATTTCCCTGTTGTGTGCACCGATATGCGTGTATGTATGGGAGTGCTAGTTTCTCTTCCAGAGACTTCCTCGTTGTGAGAACCGAGATGCGTGTATGTACGGGAGAGCTTGCTTTTCTTCAAGAGATTTCCCTGTTCTGTGCACCGAGATGCTTGTATGTTCGGGAGCGCTGGCTTGTCTTCAAAAGATTTCCCTGTTGTGTGCACCGATATGCGTGTATGTACGGGAGCGCTGGTTTCTCTTCCTGAGATTTTCCCGTTGTGAGAACCGAGATGCGTGTATGTACGGGAGAGCTTGCTTTTCTTCAAGAGATTTCCCTATTGTGTGCACCGAGATGCGTGTATGTACGGGAGCGCTGGTTTCTCTTCTTGAGATTTCCTCGTTGTGAGAACCGAGATGCGTGTATGTACGGGAGAGCTTGCTTTTCTTCAAGATATTTCCCTATTGTGTGCACCGAGATGCGTGTATGTACGGGAGCGCTGGTTTCTCTTCCTGAGATTTCCTCGTTGTGAGAACCGAGATGCGTGTATGTACGGGAGAGCTTGCTTTTCTTCAAGAGATTTCCCTATTGTGTGCACCGAGATGCGTGTATGTATGGGAGCGCTGGTTTCTCTTCCTGAGATTTCCTCGTTGTGAGAACCGAGATGCGTGTATGTACGGGAGAGCTTGCTTTTCTTCAAGAGATTTCCCTGTTGTGTGCACCGAGATGCTTGTATGTACGGAAGCGCTGGCTTGTCTTCAAAAGATTTCCCTGTTGTGTGCACCAATATGCGTGTATGTATGGGAGTGCTGGTTTCTCTTCCAGAGATTTCCTCGTTGTGAGAACCGAGATGAGTGTATGTACGGGAGCGCTGCTTTCTCTTCCAGAGATTTCCTCGTTGTGAGATCCGAGATGAGTGTATGTATGGGAGTGCTGGTTTCTCTTCCAGAGATTTCCTCTTTGTGAGAACCGAGATGCGTGTATGTACGGGAGCGCTGGTTTCTCTTCCTGAGATTTTCCCGTTGTGAGAACCGAGATGCGTGTATGTACGGGAGAGCTTGCTTTTCTTCAAGAGATTTCCCTGTTGTGTGCACCGAGATGCTTGTATGTATGGAAGCGCTGGCTTGTCTTCAAAAGATTTCCCTGTTGTGTGCACCGATATGCGTGTATGTATGGGAGTGCTGGTTTCTCTTCCAGAGATTTCCTCGTTGTGAGAACCGAGATGAGTGTATGTACGGGAGCGCTGGTTTCTCTTCCTGAGATTTTCCCGTTGTGAGAATCGAGATGCGTATATGTACGGGAGCGCTGGTTTCTCTTCAAGAGATTTCCCCGGTGTGAGAACTAAGATTCTTTTATGTACGGGAGCGCTGGTTTGTCTTCAAGATATTTCCCTGTTGTGAGAACCGAGATATGTGTATGTACGGGAGCGCTGGTTTCTCTTCCTGAGATTTCCCCGTTGTGAGAACCGAGATGCGTATATGTACAGGAGCGCTGGTTTCTCTTCAAGAGATTTCCCCGGTGTGAGAACTGAGATGCGTGTATGTACGGGAGCGCTGGTTTGTCTTCAAGAGATTTCCCCGTTGTGTGCACCGAGATATGTGCATGTATGGGAGCGCTGGTTTGTCTTCAAGCGAGATTTCCCTGTTTTGTGCACCGAAATGCGTGTATGTATGGGAGCGCTGGTTTGTCCTTAAGCAAGATTTCCACGTTGTGTGCACTGTGATGCATATATGTAAGGGAGCGCTGGTTTGTCTTCAAGAGATTTCTCTGTCGTGTACACCGATATGCGTATATGAATGGGAGCGCTGGCTTCTCTTCAAGAGATTTCCGTGTTGTTATGAGAACCAATATACGTGTATGCACGGGAGCGCTAGTCGATCTTCAAGAGATTCCCCCATTGTGTGCGCCGAGATGCGTGTATGTACGGGAGCGCTGGTTTCTCTTCAAGATATTTCCGTATTGTGTGCACAGAGATGGGTGTATGTACGGGAGTGCTGGTTTCTCTTCAAGAGATTTCCACGTTGTGTTCACTGAGATGCATATATGTACAGGACCGCTGGTTTGTCTTCAGGAGATTTCCCTGCTGTGTGCACTGAGATGCGTGTATGTACGGGAACGCTGGCTTCTCTTCAAGATATTTCCCTGTTGTGTGCACCATGATGAGAGTATGTATGGGAGCGCTGGCTTCTCTTCAAGAGATTTCCCTGTCGTGTGCACCGAGATGCGTGTATGTACGGGAGCGCTGGCTTCTCTTGAAGAGATTTCCGCCTTGTTGTGAGAACCGACATACGTGTATGCATGGGAGCGCTAGTCTATCTTCAAGAGATTCCCCCGTTGTGTGCATCGAGATGCGTGTATGTACGGAAGCGCTGGTTTCTCTTCAAGATATTTCTACATTGTGTGCACCGAGATGCGTGTATTTATGACAGCGCTGGTTTCTCTTCAAGAGATTTCCACGTTGTGTGCACCGAGATAAATGTATGCACGGGAGTGCTGGCTTGTCTTCAAGAGATTTCCCTGTTGTGTGCACCATGATGAGAGTATGTACGGGAGCGCTGGCTTCTCTTCAAGGGATTTCCCTGTCGTGTGCACCGAGATGCGTGGATGTACGGGAGCGCTGGCTTCTCTTCAAGAGATTTCCACGTTGTTGTGAGAACAGACATACGTGTATGTACAGGAGCACTAGTCTGTCTTCAGGAGATTCCCCCGTTGTGTGCATCGAGATTCGTGTATGTACGGGTGCGCTGGTTTCTCTTCAAGATATTTCTGCGTTGTGTGCACCGAGATGCGTGTATGTACGGAAGCGCTGGTTTCTAGTCAAGATATTTCCACGTTGTGTGCACCGAGATGCGTGTATGTACGGAAGCGCTGGTTTCTAGTCAAGATATTTCCACGTTGTGTGCACCGAGATGCGTGTATGTACGCGAGCGCTGGTTTCCCCGCTGTGAGCACCGAAGCCTTATTCTTTATACCTGCCTGTTTGTCTGGAGATCTCTCTAGAGGATGATGGTTTTTATACCTCCTTTCTTTGAAATATTCTCGAGCGATGGCTGTTCTTGATTAACGTTTCTCGGAACACTGTTCTTCCTCTCGCTTTAAGAGCATGAGATTTTTATTCCCGCTTTAGAATAAAAAACTCATCTAATCATTGATTCCTCAACACGTTTTGGAACGATTTCTAGGAAATTATTAAGGACTTGTTATTTGGATGTTAATTCCGAGATTAGGAATAAAACCATTTAAAGATAATTTAAGATTAGTTTTTTTTTTGTGATTAGCTTTCTCTGCTTAAGGGCACACTCCGGCAAACTATTTTATCTTATTTCTCTTACTTTTTTTTTTTGTAGTTTATATATCAATGATTTATTCTAATGTTGTTACTTGTATTGAAATATTTTATTTTAATGGTAGTATCCTTTTTTTTTCCTTTCCTCACTGGGCAATTTTCCCTGTTGAATCCCTTGGGCTTATAGCATCCTGCTTTTCCAACTAGGGTTGTAGCGTAGTTAATAATAATAATAATAATAATAATAATAATAATAATAATAATAATAAAAGGCTCAAGGGTACAGTTGTGGAAATTTTTTTTTCAAACCTTGCTGTTATACAAAAGAAGTTTGTTTTTAGTAAAAAGGGCATTAATATCATTATTATTATTATTATTATTATCATTATTATTATTATTATTATCATTATTATTATTATTATTATTATTATTATTATTATTATTATTATAAGCTACAACCCTAGTTGGAAAAGCAAGTTTCTATAAGCTTTTGAAAAATAACAAATAAAAAACTAACCAATCTCAAAATTCCTTTTAAAAACCTAGCCAAGGTAACCAAAGGAATATCGCCCACACCCATCTGCACTGTTGACAACAGAGAAACAACTTTTGAGTGATGATGTTGACAACTTGCTCTAGTGGTCTGAAACATGAAACTTTCTTTGACAGACCACGTCTCCACTGGATGGATGTTTCTATTTCTATAGGCTATCCTTCTAATATCGAATTACTTGCACTAACCACCCGTTGAGATACCACCGCTAGAAAGTTATGGGGTCTTTTGACTGGCCAGACAGTACTACATTGGATCCTTCTCTCTATTTACGGTTAATTTTCCCATTGCCTCGTTAGTTTCTTTGGTCGCTGCAACCTCACTATCCTGGTGAGCTAAAGATGGGGGTTTGGAGAGCCTATAGGTCTATCTGCTAAGTCATCAGCAGCCATTGCCTGGCCCTCCTTGGTCCTAGCTTAGGTGGAGAGTGGCTTTGGTCGCTGATCATATTTATATATGGTCAGTCTCTAGGGCATTGTGGTGGATAGGGCAATGTCACTGTCCCTTACCTCTGCCATTCATGAGCGGCCTTTAAACCTTTAATTGAGTAGCATGGATACGCCCCTGCCTAGCGATCTGCTGGCCTGGGGTTCAAGTCATGCTCAAGCTCGATAGTTTTTTATAGTGTCTGCAACCTCCCCATCCATGTGAGCTAAGGATGGGGGTTGGGAAAACCTATAGGTCTATCTGCTGAGTTATCAACAGCCATTGCCTGGCCCTCCCTCGTCCTACCTTGGGTGGAGAGGGGGCTTGGTCACTGATCATATGTATATATATTCAGTCTCTAGGGCATTGTGGTCGATAGGGCAATATCACTGTCCCTTGCCTCTGCCATTCATGGACAACCTTTAAAGCGTTTAAACAACTCTTGATTGACGAAGAAAAGTTATTACTCGTAGAAAATAAAAGCTGTTTGAGTCTCCGAACTCATAAAACTACCTTCATTTTTTTTTTTTTTTTTTTAGTTTATGAAACTCTTGATAACAATCTCTCTGCTTAATCAAAGTTTTGCCTCTATAAAACCGTCCTTAATTCATTCAAGTCGACGTTGCAGATTTTCTTTTCCGGCAAAGTTCTCGAGAATGAGGAGATTTTCTTTCATGAAATGTTCTATCGAGCGATGTTTATGCATTAAACTCTCGTTCATTGTATGAAGGGTTATTTGGTGGGTCTCCACAGCTGGTGGAAAAGAAGATACTTCAAAAATACTAATCTGTATTTAAAGGCCATTACCTCCTGAGAGAGAGAGAGAGAGAGAGAGAGAGAGAGAGAGAGAGAGAGAGAGAGAGAGATTGATTGATTGATATGAGGTTTTCTGGTATCCTGACATTGAAGGTCATTGACGCTGATAACGTTCATTGTAAATAAGAAAACTTGAAAACTTCTAATTATTTCTCTTGTTTTTGGCAAAATTGCCATTAAAAATCTTGATTATTGATGATTTAATACGTCTCAGGATATGTTACTTTACCAATAAATACGTAATAATTTCTGTGTGGTATTGGTAGTCTTTTATTCTGTCTGTATGTTTTTCTATCTGTCTGCTTCTGGCATTGTAAGAAATATATACCAATAATTTTGTAAAACTAATGCAACTGGAATACATCTGATATTTTCTCTGCCTTCAGAATATTGACATTGTAATAATTTCTGTCTGTTTTTGGTAGTGTTTTTTAATGTCTGTCTTTCTATCTGTCTTCCTACTTCTTGTAAGAAACATGCACCAACAATAATGTCAGGTAAAACTATTGCAACTGGAAAAGGTTTAATATTTTCTCTGTCCTGTTAATATTGATAATGAAAAGCTTAATTATTGATGATTCAATACGTCTTATTTTCTGCTACTGCACTTTATCAACGAATAGGTAATAATTACCACTGCCAGCAAAGTTGGAAGGTTATATTTCAACCCCTGTTTGTGTGTGCGTGTTTGTGAATAGTTTTCTGGCCACAATTTTAATCCTAGATTAATGAAACTTGCAGGGGTTTATTTTTATGTAAAAAGCTGGAAATGATTAAATTTTGGAAGGTCAGGGTCAAAGGTCAAGGTCACGGTCAAGTAAAATGTCCAATTCACATCACATAATCAGCTATAAGTTTGGAAATCGTTGTCACAGAGAATTCAAACATGGTTCATAGTTGAGTGTATGCAAATCCATGCCAATTAATACATGTTAAGGGCAAAGGTCAAGGTTAAGGTCGAGAAAAAGGTCGAATAATATGCTTCTGCGGTGGCGGTCTGCGCTCTACTTAGTGCCCCTCTAGTTTCTGTCTGTCTTCTTATCTGTATGTCTTTCTATCTGTGTGCGTGCTTCTGGTAGTGTAAGAAACATACACCAACAATTTTTCCAGACACCTTTTCCCTCTCGGCCGTGGCTAGACGGTAGATGTTCCTTCACACGATAAAATTTACTTTATAGCGTCATATTTTCTTTATTGTGATATCTTATAGATGACGTCAGCCTTATTCTTTAGAGGGCAGACCGATAAGAAAAGTGGCGTAGTCAATTTGGAATAACTTTAGATAGTATACAAATTTTATTTTATTTTTATATATGAGAAAAATAAATTTATTTTAAAAAATAACAAGTTTTCATAGAAGTTAGGTATGAAAAAAATTTGCATGTGTATAATTGCTTTCTGATATGCCAGTCTTTTATTTTATATACGTGATTTAGTTTTTGACATATAGTATTTTAGTATTTTATTCTTATGACTCAACAAATCTTGATAAACTAGAGGGGCACTCAGCACAGCTCAGAACTCCGTCGCGGCAGCCTATTTCTCGACCTTTTGCTCGATCTTAATCTTAACTTCTATCCTTAACATATATTGATTGACGTACAGTTTCATACACTCAAATATGAACCTGGTTTGAAGTCTCTATGACATTTTGCTTGGCCGTGACCTTGACCTTCCGAAATTTTATCATTTCCAGCTTTTTCCAAAGCAGGTGGTCCCTGAAAGTTCCATCACTCTACGATTATAATTGTGTCCAGGAAGCTGTTCACAAACAAACACGCACACACAAATTACAAACACACAAACGTATAGACGTGTGTGTATACGTGTATATGAATGTATACGTATGTGTGCTAGTGGCAATGCATTTACTCATACTGCAATGATAAACATCAATACGATGTAATTCATTTATGCCTTTTTTGATTAACTATGAAAAGAGACAGAGGGACTGATTGATAGATTTAAAATCTGGCATAGTTTATAGAACCGGTTCTGTAACGTAGTCTTCAAAACGTTGTAATTCATTAATCCCATTTTAGATAAACTATGAAAAGAGACAGATGGACTGATAGATAGATTTAAAATCTGGCGAAGCTTTTAGATCCGGTTCTGTAACGTAGTCTTCAAAACGTCGTAATTCATTAATCCCATTTTAGATAAACTATGAAAAGAGACAGATGGACTAATTGACAGATTTAATATCTGGCGTAGCTTTTAGAGCCGGTTCTATAACGTTGTCTTCAAAACGTTGTAATTCATTAATCCCATTTTAGATAAACTATGAAAAGAGAGAGATGGAGTGATTGATAGATTTAAAATCTGTCGTAGCTTTTAGAGCCGGTTCTGTAACGCAGTCTTCAAATTAAGTTTAGTCCTGATAGTTTAAGAACTTTAAGGGGTGATAGAAGGCCATGCCAACAAGTCCTTAGCAATTTGGTTAATGAAAAGACGTAACCTTTCAAAATCTGCTGTGGATAGAAGCAAGGAAACAAAGTTTTAATTAAGGGGCAGGTCATGATTGCAAATGTATGAGTCGAAGAAGTCATCAAGGGCAACAGATTAAATGAGATATAAAAGG
>NC_090750.1:93450672-93465672 GCF_036898095.1 Palaemon carinicauda
AATCTGTTTCTTCTGCCTCTCGAGTGCTTAGTATTAAACGGAGAGGGACCTGGATTGGATTAAAGACTTAAGATTAGCGGGAAGGAAAGTATAGTCGATTTCTTCCCCTGAAATTTCAAAATAAACGTTACATTTTCTATTAATTTCTTTGTAATTTTTTTGAAAAGTTGATGATTAACATCGATTACGCAATTGCTTTATTTGTTTATAGACATCCATATATATATATATATATATATATATATATATATATATATATATATATATATATATATAACTAGATATGCATATATTTTTCAGTCTCTCTCTCTCTCTCTCTCTCTCTCTCTCTCTCTCTCTCTCTCTCTCTATATATATATATATATATATATATATATATATATATATATATATACATATATATATATATATATATAAATATATATATATATATATATATATATATATATATATATATATATATATATATATATATATATATGTATGCATATATATAGGTAGGTTTTACCACCCAAAAATATCAATCAAAGTATCATAAAACTAACTTTCTAAAAATAATAATCACGCGTTCATTAACGAACAAACATCTCTATTGAAATAATTTCCACATCTGAAAATACTTCAAGCAAAAAGCGATCCAGAAATAGAACACTCCGAGATGGAAACTCCAAAACTGAGAAAACCAGCCTAATCAACGAACGAGTCAACTCATATTGCCTGCAAGAGCATCACATAAGAGTCAGCCAATGAAAGCAATTACTCCGATTGCGAGAATCGTATGGAAAAGTGTACCGTGGTCAAGATGGAATGATCTGTAGACCCTGGAAGGAGGTTGATTGCTGGGAGGGTGGCTGGTTCGGGGCTAAGATGTTTCATCCGACTGGAAAGTCTATTGATCGACTTTTGCCAGAGTGATTGCTTCATTAATTGTAGCATTGGTCGTGACCCCATTTTTCATGTCCTATTCTGGAATGGCGTATATTTAGTGCTAGAGGGATATAATCAGTTAATTGTGACATATACATGGGAGTATGTATGTATATATGTGGGTAAGAGTAAGGTTATGAGATTTAAGAGAAGGGAAGGTGGTGCGAGGTTGAATGTCATATTGAATGAAGAGTTACTTAAGGAGGTGGATCAGTTTAAGTACTTGGGGTCTGTTGTTGCAGCAAATGGTTGAGTGGAAGCAGATGTACGTCAGAGAGTGAGTGAAGGATGCAAAGTGCTTGGGGGCAGTGATGGGAGTGGTAAAGAATAGAGGGTTGGGAATGAATGTGAAGAGAGTTTTGTATGAGGAAGTGAGTGTACCAAGTGTGATGTATGGATCGGAGTTGTATGGGATGAAAGTGACGGAGAAACAGGAATTGAATGTGTTTGAAATGAAGTGCCTGAGGAGTATGGTTGGTGTATCTCGAATAGATGGGGTTAAGAACGAAGTAGTGAGGGTGAGAACGGGTGTAAGAAATGAGTTAGCAGCTAGAGTGGATATGAATGTGTTGAGGTGGTTCGGCCATGTTGAGAGAATGGAAAATTGCTGTCTGCTAAAGAAGGTGATGAATGCAGGAGTTGATAGGAGAAGTACAAGAGGAAGGCCAAGGTTTGGGTGGATGGATGGAGTGAAGAAAGCTCTGGGGGATAGGAGGATTGATGTGAGAGAGGCAAGAGAGAGTGCTAGAAATAGGAATGATTGGCGAGCGATTGTGACGCAGTTCCGTTAGGCCCTGCTGCTTCCTCCGGTCACCTTGGATGACCGCGGAGGTAGCAGCAGTAAGGGATTCAGCGTTATGAAGCTTCATTTGTGGTGGATAACGGGTGAGGGAGGGCTGTGGGCCCTAGCAGTACCAGACGAACTCGGTTGAGTCCCTCGTCAGGCTGGGAGGAACGTAGAGTGGAAAGGTCCCCTTTTTTTTTCATTTCTTTGATGTCGGCTACCCCCAAAAATTGGGGGAAGTGCCTTGGTATAAATATGTCTGATATATATATATATATATATATATATATATATATATATATATATATATATATATATATATATATATATATATATATATATATATATATATATATACACTCACACAAGGGATATTGTAGCCTATTTGTAACGTCTCTGCCTTGTGATGGCCAGACTGGGGTTCGAGTCCCGCTCAAACTTGCTAGTTCCTTTATTGCCTGCAACCTCACCATCCTTGTGGGGGCCTTGGGGTAGCTTATAAATTTACCTGCTGAGTCATCAGCAGCCATTGCCTTGCTCTCACTTTTGCAAGCTTGGGTGGAGGGGTGTCTTGGGCGCTGATGATATGTCTATATAGTCCGTCTCTAGGGCAGTGTACTACTTGCTAGGGCAATGTCACTGTCTTTTGCCCCTGCCATTCATACGCGGCCTTTAAACCTTTAAATAAGTCATGTTTATCAATATCTTTATAAATTCCTGCTTCCTTTGAACTCCGTTTACAAATTGACGAAGGGATCAGCGTCCCATCTTTATTGGATAAATTCTTTTTAATATGAAGTATATTTCCAAGAATACTAAGCAACATAATTAGTTAGACTCTAATGAGAGGATCAGCGTCCCATCTTTATTGGATAGACTCTTTTTAATATGAAGTACATTCCCAAGAATACCAAGCAACATAATTAGTTGGACTCTAATGAGAGGATCGGCGTCCCATCTTTATTGGATAGACTCGTTTTAATATGAAGAACATTTCCAAGAATACCAAGCAACATAATTAGTTGGACTCTAATGAGAGGATCAGCGTCCCATCTTTATTGGATAGACTCTTTAATATGAAGTACATTTCCAAGAATACCAAGCAGCATAATTTGTTGAACTCTGATGAGAGGATCAGCGTCCCATCTTTATTGGATAGACTCTTTTTAATATGAAGTACATTTCCAAGAATACCAAGCAACATAATTAGTTGGACTCTAATGAGAGGATCAGCGTCCCATCTTTATTGGATAGACTCTTTAATATGAAGTACATTTCCAAGAATACCAAGCAACATAATTAGTTGGACTCTAATGAGAGGATCAGCGTCCCATCTTTATTGGATAGACTCTTTAATATGAAGTACATTTCCAAGAATACCAAGCAACATAATTAGTTGGACTCTAATGAGAGGATCAGCGTCCCATCTTTATTGGATAGACTCTTTAATATGAAATACATTTCCAAGAATACCAAGCAACATAATTAGTTGAACTCTGATGAGAGGATCAGCGTCCCATCTTTATTGGATAGACTCTTTTTAATATGAAGTACATTTCCAAGAATACCAAGCAACATAATTAGTTGGACTCTAATGAGAGGATCAGCGTCCCATCTTTATTGGATAGACTCTTTAATATGAAATACATTTCCAAGAATACCAAGCAACATAATTAGTTGGACTCTAATGAGAGGATCAGCGTCCCATCTTTATTGGATAGACTCTTTTTGATATGAAGAACATTTCCAAGAATACCAAGCAACATAATTAGTTGGACTCTAATGAGAGGATCAGCGTCCCATCTTTATTGGATAGACTCAAGTACATTTCCAAGAATACCAAGCAACATAATTAGTTGGACTCTAATGAGAGGATCAGCGTCCCATCTTTATTGGATAGACTCTTTAATATGAAGTACATTTCCAAGAGAATACCAAGCAACATAATTAGTTGAACTCTGATGAGAGGATCAGCGTCCCACCTTTATTGGATAGACTCTTTTTAATATGAAGAACATTTTCAAGAATACCAAGCAACATAATTAGTTGAACTCTGATGAGAGGATCAGCGTCCCATCTTTATTGGATAGACTCTTTTTAATATGAAGTATATTTCCAAGAATACCATGTAACATAATTAGTTACCTTTAACCCCAAGAATGAAGAATGACATTATTCATCACTGATTGAGTACAAGATGTGGAAATCTTAAACTACGAGCAATATAATAATTTATCTTTCTTTAGATGATTTGCTTATAAAAAATATTCCTCTTTGATTTAGGGTATAATTAGTTTGCTTGTCTATGGAGTTACCCTCTATGTTAAGGTCGAAAACCCATTAATTATCCCTTTTATGATTAGTTGGTCCCAGGGGATCTTTAATCCATAAGTCTTTTAACCCTAAATATCTTTCTTCTTCTTTCTCCCCTTCTTACTCATTATCTTAAGAAGGTTACCTACCATAAATGAGTAGATTCTTTATGTTTTCTACATAATGCAAATTTCTGTCTCAAAATGTTCATTATATTAAATTATCTCCTGTATATTAAAAGTACGGGATTGCATGATAATTATTCTTTGCTATAAATATGTTAAGGTCAAAGGCCAAGGTCAAGATCAAGCAAAAGGTTTAGAAATAAGCCGTCGCGGCGGAGGTCTAATTTATCTAGTTTGATATTCATAACACATTGCACTCACTAGGCGAAGAAGTGAAATGATTAGTAAAAACCAGGAAGCTGTTCACAAACAAACACACATACACTCAAACAAACACACAAACAGGGGTGAAACATAACATCCTTCCAATTTCGTTGGGGGAGGTAACTACAGGGGCACTCAGTAGAGCTCAGACCTCCACCGCGGCAATTTATATCTCTACTGTAACCTTGACCTTTGACCTTGATCTTTGACCTTCGACCTTGGAATTTGACCTTAACATTTGACCTTGACCTTTAACATTGACCTTTGACTTTGACATCCCAAAATTTAATAATTTGCATCTTTTTATACAACAGTTAATTCCTGCAAGTTTCCTTACTCTACAATTATAATTGTGGTCAGGAAGCTGTTCATAAATAAACACACACACACACACACAAACAGGGGGTAAAACATAACCTCCTTCCAACATCATTGGTGGAGGTAATAAAATCGTTATTCAAAGTGAGGATATATTACTATGATATTAACTAGAACTCACAACATTGCTAATATTATTTTGAAAAAAAAAATGTATATATATTTTAATTTTTATGGAATATGGAAAAAAATAAGTAGATTGCTGATTAAATTTCTAAAAAATTGTTCAAATTGAGAAAATTGTTTGAAAGAACTGATGGTTATAAGGGGAATTGTTTGGAAGTAATACACCCTTTCTTTTATTCTTTATGTGAAATATCATGATATTTTTAGAATTATAATCCAATGGTTTTTATATAATATCTTACATTTTTATTGTTACAACAACTGGGAGGTATAATGTGGAATAAGTATAGTACTTTACTGATTGAAAAGCTTTTCAAATGATTTTATTTTTTCTGACATTATCAGAAATCGAACTTTGTGATGATGTTTTTTGTCCCACCACGTTCTGTTATCTTTTATATTGATCCATTTCATTCTGTTATCTTTTTTTTTGTTCCATGTCGTTCTGTTATCTTTTGTTCAACATTGTTCTGTTATTTTTTTGGGTTTCACCTCCAGTTATCTTTTTGTTCAACCTCGTTTTGTTATCTTTTGTTTTGTTCAACCTGGTTCTATTATCTTTTATTTTGTTCAACCTTGTTCTATTATCTGTTTTGGTTCAACCTGGTTCTGTTATCTTTTTATTTTGTTCAACCTTGTTCTAATATCTTTTTTGTTCAACCTGGTTCTGTTATCTTTTATTTTGTTCCACCTTGTTTTAATATCTTTTCTGTTCAACCTAGCTCTGTAAATTTTTATTTTGTTCAACCTTGTATTAATATCTTCTTTTGCTCAACTTGGCTCTGTTATATCTTTTTTGGTTCAGCCTCGTTCTGTTATCATATCCTGTTCAACTAGCTAATTTTTTTTTCTTTCAACATGGTTCTGTTACCTTATTTCGTTCAGCCTTGTTCTGTTATCATTTTCTGTTTAACCTGCTATCTTTTATTTTGTTCAACCTAGTTCTATTATCTGCCATTTCTCTCCCTTCTTTTCTTCCACAGCTGTTGATAGAACCCTTTTTTTCCATCCTTACCAGATGAAACCAGATGAAAGTGTATAAATCGTCTCATTCTGCGAGCCATCCCCGTCGACGTAAAATCTATTTTTACCATTTTTGCTGGACCGTCACTTCCTAAGAGCTTTCTTCCATTGAGTTTTTTTTTCTTTTTTTTACCTCTCACGTCTGAAAGACCCAGGAAGGAGATCAAGGCAGGCATGCGATGGTGGCTCTCTCTTGTCGTTTAAGCTTAAAGAAAATTCTTATTTTGAGATATTATTACTCAATGTGTCTCTTATGTTGGGTTTTCGATCTTATTGCTGAATATGGCTCTTCTGTTGGTTTGCAATCTTATTAGTTAATATGGCTCCTCTGTTGGTTTTTCAATCTTAGTATTTACTGAGGCTCTTCTCTTGGTTTTCAATGTTATTACTCAGTATGGCCCTTCTGTTTGGTTTTCAATGTTATTACTCAATATGGCTTTTCTGTTGGTTTTTCAATCTTGATACTTAATATGGCTCCTATGCTGGTTTTTCAATCTTATTCCTCATTTTGGCCCCCCTCCCCTTTTTTTCAATCTTATTACTTGATACGGCTCTTCCGTTGGGTTTTCAATCTTGTTACTCAATATGGCTCTTCTGTTGGTTTTTCAATCTTATTACTCAGTATGGCTCTTCTGTTGGTTTTTCAATCTTAATACTTAATATGGCTTTTATGTTGGTTTTCAATCTTATTCCTCATTTTGGTCCTTTTTTTTTATTTTTCAATCTTATTACTTCCTATGGCTCTTCTGTTGGCTTTTCAATCTTATTACTCAATATGGCTCTTATGTTGGGTTTTCAATCTTATTACTGAATATGGCTCCTCTATTAGTTTTCCCATCTTGATACTCAGTATGAGTTATCTGTTGGCTTTCAATCTTATTAATCAATACGGCTCTTCGGTTGTATTTTCCATCTTATTACTTAGTATGGCTCTTTTATTAGTTTTTCAATAAGACCGAGAAGTGATTATTCAGATTAATTTTTAGCATAACGATGGTGGTCTTACTTCTCCTGACTTTATTTTGTTTTTAAACTCTTTTCCCGTTGGAATATTTAACTTCCATCCACTGCTATAATTTTGCACGGAAATTAATTTTCATCTACTTTTATTATTATTATTATTATTATTATTATTATTATTATTATTTGCTAAGCTATAACCCTTGTTGGAAAAGCAGGGTGCCATAAGCCCGGGGGCTCCAACAGAAAAAAATAGCCTAGTGAGGAAAGGCAAAATAAAAAATAGAATATTCCAAGAAGAGTAACATTAGAATAAATATCTCCTATATAAACTGCAAAAAGTTTAGCAAAATAAGAGGAAGAGAAATAAGATCAAATATTTCTATAATATTGCATTGAAAAGGCGCCACAAGAACTGAAGAATATACAGATTATCAAAAAACATAAACACATACAGTACGGTCTGGTGTTTCTATTCTCCTCAAAATATTTTTTCAAACGCGTCATGTCCTGTATATTTGTGTTGCGGCTTTTTAACTGGAATACAATACTGCAACATATTGCAATTTGCTTTTAATAAAATAGAAATACAAGCATTGCAAATAGTCACAAAACAACAATGAAACCAACTGCATTTCTTTCGATAAGAACAATTCTTCTTCACGCAAGAGGTTAACTACTGCTACTCTCCTCTTGGTAAGGGTTGAAGAGACTCTTGAGCTATGGTAAGCAGCTCTTCTAGAAGGACAATCCATAATCAAACCCTTGTTCTCTAGTCTTGAGTAGTGCCATAACCTCTGTACCATGGTCTTCCACTGTCTTGGGTTAGAGTTCTCTTGCTTGAGGGTACACTCGGGCACACTGTTCTATCTAGTTTCTCTTCCTCTTGTTTTGTTAAAGTTTTTATAGTTTATATAGGAAATATTTATTTTAATGTTACTATTCTTAAAATATTTTACTTTTCCTTGTTTCCTTTCCTAACTGGGCTATTCTCCCTTTTGGGGCCCCCGGGCTTATAGCATCCTGCTTTTCCAGCTAGCGTTGTAGCTGAGCATTTGATAATAATAATAATAATAATAATAATAATAATAATAATAATAATAATAATAATTATAATAATACAGGTTTTTCTTTAAAAAAAAGGGCTTTGGATGCATGAATGTTCCTTTGTATGTCTGAATGTATAATTACTAAGGTTTCTCTAGAGAAGAATGAAACTGAACATAGTGTAAATGACAAGACATATTCTCGTATACATCTATGAGTTATTTGTGAAGCAAAAGCTTGAGAAATAAGCTGCCGCGGTGGAGGTCTGCGCTCTACTGAGTGCCCCTCTATTTTGGTCTTTACTCAAAACCTGCTATGAAATTTGAATACTTTGTTACCACAGTAAATTGGTTAGCAAAATCGGAAAATATCAGGTCCTTCAAACACAAGTATTTTAAAGGTTTAAAGGCCTCTCATGAATGGCAGAGGCAAGGGACAGTGACATTGCCCTATCAAGCAGGCCAATCCCCTAGAGACGGACCATATATACATATGATCATCCCCAAGGAGTGCCAAACAATGGCTGCTTATGACTCAGAAGATAAACCTATATGCTCTCCCAAACCCTCCATCCTTAGCTCACAAGAATAGAGAGGTTGCAGTGACCAAAGGAACTGACGAGTTTGAGAGGGACTCGAACCCCAGTCTGGCAATCACCAGGCAAGGATGTTACCAACATGTAATAGTATTTAAGTTTCAAAAGGAAAATTTTAAGAGAGAGAGAGAGAGAGAGAGAGAGAGAGAGAGAGAGAGAGAGAGAGAGAGAGAGAGAGAGAGAGAAAGAGAGAGAGAGGGAGCGATATAAAACAAAGCGAGAGAAAGAAAAGGACTGAAAATAAGAGAGGATAAAAGATAGTAACCCAATTGATGCAAATACAGTATTGAACTTCTAACTGTTGGGTTTATCATGATTCCCCCTGAAAACTTGCAGTGTTGACCAAATAGCAGAGGAAGGAACAAAAAAAAAAAAAAAAAAAAAAAAAAAAAAAAAACTATGCACAGGAAGGAAGAACAGGAAACGGCCGGAGAGGGGGAAAACACCGATAAAAAGGGAATAGGATAAAGGACATTAGAATGTAGGAGACAGTGAAGCCAAAGTGTAAACCTGAAAGGTTTCGCTTGAATGTTAAATATAATTTAGAGAGAATTTCATAAATTGTGGGATATTTATGTAAAATGTTTGACGTCAGGAAGGGATTAAGAAACCGTAATAATTTTGTTTTTGTTTTTGTGAACAGGCAGGGAATCGCTGTACAAATATGTACTGTCCCCTGTTTGTTCGTTTGTCTGTTTGTGAACATCTTCCTGGCCGAAATTTTACTCAATTATAACCTCCCCCCAACTTTGTAAGCAGAGGTAATCAATTCCATTCTTGTTAGCAAAGGGTGCGGGGTTTAGGAAAGCCTGTATGTCTATCTGCTGAGTCATCAGCAGCCATTGCCTGGCCCTCCTTGGTCCTAGCTTGAGTTCAGAGTGTGCTTGGGCGCTAGTCATATGTATATAAGGTCAGTCTCTAGGACACTGTCCTGCTTGATAGGGCAATGTCACTGTCCATTACCTCATATGTATATAGGGTCAATCTCTATGGCATTGTCCTGCTTGATGGGCAATATCACTGTCCCTTTCCTCATATGTATATTGGGTCAGTCACTAGGCCACTATCCTGCTTGATAGGGCAATGTCACTGTCCCTTTCCTCATATGTATATAGGGTTAGTCTCTAGGCCACTCTCCTGCTTGATAAGGCAATGTCACTGTCCCTTTCCCCATATGTATATAGGGTTAGTCTCTATGGCATTGTCCTGCTTGATAGGGCAATGTCACTGTCCCTTTCTTCATATGTATATAAGGTCAGTCTCTATGGCATTGTCCTGCTTGTCTGGGCAATATCACTGTCCCTTTACCCATATGTATATAGGGTTAGTCTCTATGGTATTGTCCTGCTTGATGGGCAATATCACTGTCCCTTTCCTCATATGTATATAGGGTCAGTCACTAGGCCACTGTCCTGCTTGATAGGGCAATGTCACTGTCCCTTTCCTCATATGTATATAGGGTCAGTCTCTATGGCATTGTCCTGCGTGATGGGCAATATCACTGTCCCTTTCCTCATATGTATATAGGGTCAGTCACTAGGCCACTGTCCTGCTTGATAGGGCAATGTCACTGTCCCTTTCCTCATATGTATATAGGGTCAGTCTCTATGGCATTGTCCTGCGTGATGGGCAATATCACTGTCCCTTTCCTCATATGTATATAGGGTCAGTCACTAGGCCACTGTCCTGCTTGATAGGGCAATGTTACTGTCCCCTTCCTCATATGTATATAGGGTCAGTCTCTATGGCATTGTCCTGCTTGATGGGCAATATCACTGTCCCTTTCCCCATATGTATATAGGGTTAGTCTCTATGGCATTGTCCTGCTTGATGGGCAATATCACTGTCCCTTTCCTCATATGTATATAGAGTCAGTCTCTAGGGCATTGTCCTGTTTGATAGGGCAATTATGTCACTGTCCCTATCCTCATATGTATATAGGGTCAGTCTCTATGGCATTGTCCTGCTTGATAGGGCAATGCCACTGTCCGTTTCCTCATAAATATATAGGGTCAGTTTCTATGGCATTGCCCTGTTTGATAGGGCAATGTCGTTGTCCCTTTCCTTATATGTATATATGGTCAGTCTCTATGGCATTGTCCTGATTGATAGGGCAATGTCACTGTCCCTTTCCCCATATGTATATAGGGTTAGTCTCCATGGCATTGTCCTGCTTGATGGGCAATATCACTGTCCCTTTCCTCATATGTATATAGAGTCAGTCTCTAGGGCATTGTCCTGTTTGATAGGGCCATCATGTCACTGTCCCTATCCTCATATGTATATAGGGTCAGTCTCTATGGCATTGTCCTGCTTGATGGGCAATATCACTGTCCCTTTCCCCATATGTATATAGGGTTAGTCTCTATGGCATTGTCCTGCTTGATGGGCAATATCACTGTCCCTTTCCTCATATGTATATAAGGTCAGTCTCTATGTCATTGTCCTGATTAATAGGGCAATGTCACTGTCCCTATCCTCATATGTATATAGGGTCAGTCTCTATGGCATTGTCCTGATTGATAGGGCAATGTCACTGTCCCTTTCCTCATATGTATATAGAGTCAGTCTCTATGTCATTGTCCTGCTTGATAGGGCAATGTCACTGTCCCTTTCCTCATATGTATATATGGTCAATCTCTATAGAATTGTCCTGATTGATAGGGGAATGTCACTGTCCCTTTCCTCATATGTATATAGGGTCAGTCTCTATGGCATTGTCCTGATTGATAGGGCAATGTCACTGTCCCTTTCCTCCTATGTATATAGAGTCAGTCTCTAGGGCATTGTACTGCTTGATAGGGCAATGCCACTGTCCGTTTCCTCATATGTATATAGGGTCAGTCTCTATGGCATTGTCCTGCTTGATAGGGCAATGTCGTTGTCCCTTTCCTCATATGTATATATGGTCAGTATCTATGGCATTGTCCTGATTGATAGGGCAATGTCGTTGTCCCTTTCCTCATATGTATATATGGTCAATCTCTATAGAATTGTCCTGCTTGATAGGGCAATGTCACTCTCCCTTTCCTCATATGTATATAGGGCCAGTCTCTATGGCATTGTCCTACTTGATAGGGCAATGTCACTGTCCCTTCCCCCATATGTATATAGGGTTAGTCTCTATGGCATTGTCCTGCTTGATGGGCAATATCACTGTCCCTTTCCTCATATGTATATAGGGTCAGTCTCTAGGGCATTGTCCTGCTTGATAGGGCAATAATGTCACTGTCCCTATCCTCATATGTATATAGGGTCAGTCTATATGGCACTCTCCTGCTTGTCTGGGCAATGTCACTGTCCCTTTTCTCATATGTTTATAGGGTCAGTCTCTATGGCATTGTCCTGCTTGATAGGGCAATATCACTGTCCCTTTCCTCATATGTATATAGGGTCAGTCTCTATGGCATTGTCCTGATTGATAGGGCAATGTCACTTTCCCTTTCCCCATATGTATATAGGGTTAGTCTCTGTGGCATTGTCCTGCTTGATGGGCAATATCACTGTCCCTTTCCTCATATGTATATAGGGTCAGTCTCCAGGGCATTGTCCTGCTTTATAGGGCAATAATGTCACTGTCCCTATCCTCATATGTATATAGGGTCAGTCTCTATGGCATTGTCCTGCTTGATAGGGCAATGCCACTGTCCGTTTCCTCATATGTATATAGGGTCAGTCTCTATGGCATTGTCCTGCTTGATAGGGCAATGTCACTGTCCCTTTCCTCATATGTATATAGGGTCAGTCTCTATGGCATTGTCCTGCTTGATAGGGCAATGTCGTTGTTCCTTTCCTCATATGTATATATGGTCAGTCTATATGGCATTGTCCTGATTGATAGGGCAATATCACTGTCCCTATCCTCATATGTATATAGGGTCAGTCTCTATGGCATTGTCCTGCTTGATAGGGCAATACCACTGTCCGTTTCCTCATATGTATATAGGGTCAGTCTATATGGCATTGTCCTGCTTGATAGGGCAATGTCACTGTCCCTTTCCTCATATGTATATAGGGTCAGTCTCTATGGCATTGTCCTGCTTGATAGGGCAATGTCGTTGTCCCTTTCTTCATATGTATATATGGTCAGTCTCTATGGCATTGTCCTGATTGATAGGGCAATGTCACTGTCCCTTTCCCCATATGTATATAGGGTTAGTCTCTATGGCATTGTCCTGCTTGATGGGCAATGTCACTGTCCATTTCCTCATATGTATATAGGGTCAGTCTCTATGGCATTGTCCTGCTTGATAGGGCAATGCCACTGTCCGTTTCCTCATATGTATATAGGGTCAGTCTCTATGGCATTGTCCTGATTGATAGAGCAATGTCACTCTCTCTTGCCTCTGCCATTCATGAGTGGGTTTTAAACCTTAAAACACAACCTCCTACCAACTTCGTTGGCGGAGGTAAATAAAGCCTTTTGCCCATGTCCTCCAAGAACTTAAATAAGTAGAGATCACAGATTTGTACAACGATTCTCTTCCTCATTTGGAAATCTTGACAGCCAGGATTCTGGGAGTCGATACGAAGTCAATACATGTCTTTTCCTTTATAGAGGCAAACCGGAAACACAATTTCCAATATTGTGCAGTGACAGTTTGAATTTCTATTCGGTAAAACAATAGTTGATTTCCTTTGTCTGGCATGAGTTTGATTTAAGAGGATTATTCACATTTGAAAAGATTGTTCGTCTGAGATTTTCATAATTGTTTGGGAACAATATTATCGGTAGTAGTAGTAGTAGTAGTAGTAGTAGTAGTAGTAGTAGTAGTAGTTTATTTACGAGGATTATTCACATTTGAAAAGATTATTCGTCTGAGATTTTTATTATTGTTTGGGAACAAAATCATTATTATTATTATTATTATTATTATTATTATTATTATCATTTTTATTATTATTATTATTATTAACTAAGCTACAACCCTAGTTGGAAAAGCAGAATGCTATAAGCCCAAGACCTCCGACAGGGAAAGAAAAGCCTAGTGAGGAAAGGAAATATGGAAATAAATAAACTACAAGGGAAGTAATGAACAATTAAAATGATTCACTTAAAGAACACTAACCACAGTGTTATATATTCAAGTCAGCCTGTTCAACGTAACATATTACACAGAAGGCTGAAAATAAATAAACGGAACAAGGACTTTAATTTGTTATTACACCACATTAGGGCTGTTGGTACACATATTAATAAATAACTAGAGTTTGGAAAGTATAAACACACACACGCATATATATATATATATATATATATATATATATATATATATATATATGAATATATATATATATATATATATATATATATATATATATATATATATATATATATATATATACATATATACATATATATATGCATATTTATATATATATATATATATATATGTATATATAAATATATATATATATATATATATATATATATATATATATATATATATATATATATATATATATATATTATTAACAGGATAATACTTTACCTTTTCTCGATGTCTTGGTCTCTCGGAAACAAAATACCTTTGAAACCTCAGTATTTCGAAAAAAACACTTTTAAAGGACTAAGTACTAATTTTTTTAAGCTCAGAACCAAAAATCTACAAAATCAATTCGATAAAAACACTGTTATATAGATGTTATCATGTATATTC
The DNA here is from genome assembly GCF_036898095.1 of Palaemon carinicauda. Taxonomy (NCBI): domain Eukaryota; kingdom Metazoa; phylum Arthropoda; class Malacostraca; order Decapoda; family Palaemonidae; genus Palaemon; species Palaemon carinicauda. The sequence goes on from NC_090750.1 coordinate 93,464,875, forward strand.
AGCTTGTCTGAGGTTTCATGAGGAAGAAAATTTTATAAAATAATTTTCTATTACCAATGGGTTCCCTCAGAACCTCTAATATAATCAAGTCAAGATGTTTTTAGATAAAATTTACACTCAAAATTTAGCAATTCAAACAGTCAGTAAGAAAAAGTTATATGTCTCCTTTCCGTACTATGGTTATGTTTCGGAGAGACTAAGAACAGAGGTTATGAGTGTTGTGGGGAAATGTTATCCCCACATATATTTAAAAGTAATTTTTACTAACAAGTTCTCAGTTGACTCACTTTTTAAATATAAGGAAATTCTACCAACTTCCTTGTGTTCTGGTGTCATATACACTTTTCAATGTGCACTCTGTAATGAGTGCTGCACTGGAAGCACATCTAGACAGCTTCAGTGTAGGATTTCGGAGCACATGGGGAGATCGGTACGAACCAATATACCTTTAAATAAGAAACCAATTTCAGCTATTTATGACCACGCATTTAAATCTGGTCATGCCATTTCTAAGGAAAATTTCAAAATTACAGACAGACATAGTAGCGTCATCCAACTGAGAATCTTGGAGTCTTTATACATTTTAAGACAAAACCCAGCTTGAATGAGGGCTTACCTGTTCAGTTGCCGGTGACCCATTGATCCATCTGGTCTGTGAGTTGCTGGTCTGGATGGGTGGTCATTGTCTCCTGCAGGTGACTAGGTATATTAGTTATTGAGTTTTTTATATATTTATATGTGTAATAGGTCTTTTATATGGTTTTATGTTCCTTGATTGGTTGATTTTAGAGCTAGTTG
>NC_090750.1:93475672-93488172 GCF_036898095.1 Palaemon carinicauda
CGTCTGAGAGTGATTGAAGGATGCAAAGTGTTGGGAGTAGTGATGGGAGTGGTGAAGAATATAGGGTTAGGAATGGATGTAATGAGAGTTCTGTATCAGAAAGTGATTGTACCAACTGTGCTGTATGTTTCGGAGTTGTGGCGGAGAGACAGAAATTGAATGTGTTTGAAATGAAGTGTCTGAGGAGTATGGCTGGTGTATCTCGAGTGCATAAGGTTAGGAACGAAGTAGTGAGGGTGAGACTGGGTTTAAGAAATGAGTTAGCAGCTAGAGTGGATATGAATGTGTTGAGGTGGTTTGGCCATGTTGAGAGAATGGAAAACTGCTGTGTTCTAAAGAAGGTGATGAATGCAAGAGTTGATGGGAGAAGTACAAGAGGAAGGCCAAGGTTTGGGTAGATTGATGAAGTGAAGAAAGCTCTGGGGGATAGGAGGATTGATGTGAGAGAGGCAAGAGAACGTGCTAGAAATAGGAATGAATGGCAAGCGATTGTGACGCAGTTCCGGTAGGCCCTGCTGCTTCCTCCAGTCACCTTGGATGACCACGAAGGTAGCAGCAGTAAGGGATTCAGAGTTATGAAGCTTCATTTGTGGTGGAAAACGGGGGAGGGAGGTCTGTGGCACCCTAGCAGTACCAGCCGAACTCGGTTGAGTACCTTGTCAGGCTGGGAGGAATGTAGAGTGGAAAGGTCCCCCTTTTTTTCATTTCTTTGATGTGGTATAAATATGTCTGATATATATATATATATATATATATATATATATATATATATATATTTATTTATATATGTAAATATATATATATATATATATATATATATATATATATATATATATATATATATACATATATATTTATATATATATATATATTTATATATATATATATATATATATATATATATATATGGGTTGATATATATGTATATATATACACATACACACACAAGGGATGTTGTAGCCTATTGGTAACATCTCTGCCTTGTGATTGCCAGGCTGAGGTTCGAGTCCCGCTCAAACTTGCTAGTTCCTTTATTGTTTGCAACCTCACCATCCTTGTGGGCCTCGGGGTAGCTTATAAATCTATCAGCTGAGTCATCAGCAGCCATTGCCTTGCTCTCACTTTTGCAAGCTTGTGTGGAGGGGTGTCTTGGGCGCTGATCATATGTCGATATAGTCCGTCTCTAGGGCAGTGTACTACTTGCTAGGGCAATGTCACTGTCCCTTGGCTCTGCCATTCATACGCGGCCTTTTAACCTTTAAATCAGTCATGTTTATCAATATCTTTATAAATTCCTGCTTCCTTTGAACTCTGTTTAGACATTGATGAGAGGATCAGCGGCCCATCTTTATTGGATAGACTCTTTTTAATTTGAAGAACATTTCCAAGAATACTAAGTAACATAATTAGTTACCTTTAACCCTCACAATGACGAATTACATTAGTCATCTCTGATTGAGTACAAGATGTGGAAATCTTAAACTACGAGCAATATAATAATTTATTTATGTTTAGATGATTTGCTTATGAAAAATATTCCTCTTTGATTTAGGGTATAATTAGTTTGCTTGTCTAAGGAGTTACCCTCTATGTTAAGGTCGAAAACCCATTAATTATCCCTTTTATGATTAGCTGGTCCCAGGGGATCTTTAATCCATAAGTCTTTTAACCCTGAATATCTTTTATCTTTCTTCTCCCCTTCTTACTCGTTATCTCCAGGAGGTTACCTACCATAAATTAGTAGATTCTTTATGTTTTCTACATAATGCAAATTTCTGTCTCAAAATGTTCATTATATTAAATTATCTCCTGTATATTAAAAGTACAGGATTGCATGATAATTATTCTTTGCTATAAATATGTTAAGGTCAAAGGCCAAGGTCAAGATCGAGCAAAAGGTTGAGAAATAAGCCGTCGCGGCGGAGGTCTGATTTATCTAGTTTGATATTCATAACACATTGCACTCCCTAGGCGAAGAAGTGAAATGATTATTAAAACCAGGAAGCTGTTCACAAACAAACACACATACACTCAAACAAACACACAAACAGGGGTGAAAACATAACATCCTTCCAATTTCGTTGGGGGAGGTAACTACAGGTGCACTCAGTAGAGCTCAGACCTCCACCGCGGCAATTTATATCTCTACTGTAACCTTGACCTTCGACCTTGATCTTTGACCTTTGACCTTGATCTTTGACCTTCGACCTTGGAATTTGACCTTAACATTTGACCTTGACCTTTGAATTTGACATTCCAAAATTTAATCATTTGCATCTTTTTATACAACAGTTAATCCCTGCAAGTTTCCTTACTCTACGATTATAATTGTGGTCAGGAAGCTGTTCACAAATAAACACACACACACACAAACAGGGGGTAAAACATAACCTCCTTCCAACATCATTGGTGGAGGTAATAAAATCGTTATTCAAAGTGAGGATATATTACTATGATATTAACTAGAACTCACAACATTGCTAATATTATTTAAAAAAAAAAAATGTTTATATATTTTAATTTTTATGGAATAAGGAAAAAAATAAGTAGAATGCTGATTAAATTTTTAAAAAAAATTTCAAATTGAAAAAATTGTTTGAAAGAACTGATGGTTTTATGGGGTATTGTTTGGAAGTGATACACCCTTTCTTTTCTTTTTTTATGTGAAATATCATGATACATTTAGCATTATAATCCAATGGTTTTTATATAATGTCTTACATTTTTATTGTTACAACAATTGGGAGGTATAATGTGGAATAAGTATAGTACTTCACTGATAGAAAAGCTTTTAAAATGATTTTATTTTTTCTGACATTATCAGAAATCGAACTTTGTGATGATGCTTTTGTCCCACCACGTTCTGTTACTTTTATTTTGATCCATTTCATTCTGTTATCTTTTTATTTTTTTTGTTCCATGTAGTTCTGTTATCTTTTGTTCAACATTGTTCTGTTATTTTTTTTGGTTCCACCTCCAGTTATCTTTTTGTTCAACCTCGTTCTGTTATCTTTTGTTTTGTTCAACATGGTTCTGTTATCTTTTATTTTGTTCAACCTTGTTCTATTATCTTTTTTTGTTCAACCTGGTTCTGTTATATTTTATTTTGTTCAACCTTGTTCCATTATTTTTTTGGTTCACCCTGGTTCTGTTATCTTTTATTTTGTTCAACCTTGTTCTATTATCTTTGTTGTTCAACTAGGTTCTGTTATCTTTTATTTTGTTCAACCTTGTTCTATTATCTGTTTTGGTTCAACCTGGTTCTGTTAACTTTTATTTAGTTCAACCTCGTTCTATCATCTGTTTTGGTTCAACCTAGTTCTGTTATCTTTCATTTTGTTCAACCTTGTTCTATTATCTGTTTTGGTTCAGGCTAGTTCTGTTATTTTTTATTTTTTTCAACCTTCTTCTATTATCTGTTTTGGTTCAACCTGGTTCTGTTATCTTTTATTTTGTTCAACCTTATTCTATTATCTTTTTTGGTTCAACCTAGTTCTGTTATATTTTATTTTGTTCAACCTTGTTCTATTATCTGTTTTGGTTCAACCTAGTTTTGTTATTTTTTATTTTGTTCAACCTTGGCTCTGTTATATGTTTTTTGGTTCAATCTAGTTCTGTTATCTTTTATTTTGTTCAACCTTGTTCTAATATCTTTTTTTGTTCAACCTAGCTCTGTTATTTTTTATTTTGTTCAACCTTGTTCTAATATCTTTATTTGCTCAACTTGGCTCTGTTATATGTTTTCTTGGTTCAGCCTCGTTCTGTTATCATTTCCTGTTCAACCTGCTATCTTTTATTTTGTTCAACCTAGTTCTATTATCTGCCATTTCTCTCCCTTCTTTTCTTCCACAGCTGTTGATAGAACCCTTTTTTTCCATCCTTACCAGATGAAACCAGATGAAAGTGTATAAATCGTCTCATTCTGCGAGCCATCCCCCGTCAACGTAAAATCTATTTTTACCATTTTTGCTGGACCGTCACTTCCTAAGAGCTTTCTTCCATTGAGTTTTTTTTTTTTCTTTTTTTACCTCTCACGTCTGAAAGACCCAGGAAGGAGATCAAGGCAGGCATGCGATGGTGGCTCTCTCTTGTCGTTTAAGCTTAAAGAAAATTCTTATTTTGAGATATTATTACTCAATGTGGCTCTTATGTTGGGTTTTCGATCTTATTGCTCAATATGGTTCTTATGTTGGTTTTTCAATCTTATTGCTGAATATGGCTCTTCTGTTGGTTTTCAATCTTATTACTTAATATGGCTCTTCTGTTAGGTTTTCAATCTTAGTATTTAATGAAGCTCTTCTGTTTTTTTTTAATATTGTTACTCAGAAAGGCTCTTCTCTTGGTTTTCAATCTTATTACTCAATATGGCTCTTCTGTTGGTATTTCAATCTTATTACTAAGCATGGCTCTTCTGTTGGTTTTTCAATCTTAATACTTAATATGGCTCTTATGTTGGTTTTTCAATCTTAATACTTAATATGGCTCTTATGTTGGTTTTCAATCTTATTCCTTATTTTAGCCTCTTTTTTATTTTATTTTTCAATCTTATTACTTCATATGGCTCTTCTGTTGGCTTTTCAATGTTATTACTCAATATGGCTCTTCCGTTGGGTTTTCAATCTTATTACTGAATATGGCTCTTCTATTAGTTTTCCCATCTTGATACCCAGTATGAGTTATCTGTTGGCTTTCAATCTTATTAATTAATACGGCTCTACTGTTGGTTTTTCCTTCTTATTACTTAGTTTGGCTCTTTTATTGGTTTTTATATAGGACCGAGAAGTGATTATTCAGAGTTTTTTTTTTTTTTTTTAGTATAACGATGGTGGTCTTACTTTTCCTGACTTTATTTTGTTTCTAAACTCTTTTCCCGTTGGAAAATTTAACTTCCATCCACTCCACTGCTATAATTTTGCACAGAAAATAATTTCAATCTACTTTTATTATTATTATTATTATTATTATTATTATTATTATTATTACTTGCTAAGCTATAACCCTTGTTGGAAAAGCAGGGTGCCATAAGGAAAAAGTAGCCCAGTGAGGAGAGGAAAAATGGAAAATTAAATATTCTTAGATGAATATCAACATTTAAGTAACTATCTCTTATATAAACTGCAACAAGTTTAGCAAAACAAGAGGAAGAGACATAAGATAAAATGTTGCTGAAATTTTGCATTGAAAGGGCACCACAAGAAGTGAAGAAGATACAGATTATCAGAAAACATATACGCATACAGTACGTTCTGGTGTTTTTATTCTGGAATACAATACTGCAACATATTGCAATTTGCTTTCAATAAACTAGAAGTACAAGCATTGCAAATAGTCACAAAACAACAATGAAACCAACTACATTTCTTTCGATAAGAACAATTCTTCTTCACGCAAGGGGTTAACTACTGCTACTTTCCTCTTGGTAAGGGTTGAAGAGACTCTTGAGCTATGGTAAGCAGCTCTTCTAGAAGGACACTCCAAAATCAAACCATTGCTCGCTAGTCCTGGGTAGTGCCATAGCCTCTGTATCATGGTCTTCCACTGTCTTGGGTTAGAGTTCTCTTGCTTGAGGGTACACTCGGGCACACTGTTCTATCTAGTTTCTCTTCCTCTTGTTTTGTTAAAGTTTTTATATTTTATGTAGGAAATATTTATTTTGATGTTACTATTCTTAAAATATTTCATTTTTCCTTGTTTCCTTTCCTCACTAGGCTATTTTGGGGCCCCTGGGCTTATAGCATCTTACTTTTCCAACTAGGGTTGTAGCTGAGCATTTAATAATAATAATAATAATAATAATAATAATAATAATAATAATAATAATAATACCGGTTTTTCTTTTAAAAAAAGGGCTTTGGATGCATGAATGTTCCTTTGTATGTCTGAATGTATAATTACTAAGGTTTCTCTAGAGAAGAATGAAACTGAACATAGTGTGAATGACGAGACATATTCTCGTATACGTCTATGAGTTATTTGTGAAGCAAAAGCTTGAGAAATAAGCTGCCGCGTAAGCTGCCGCGGCGGAGGTCTGCGCTCTACTGAGTGCCCCTCTATTCTGGTCTTTATTCAAAACCTGCTATGAAATTTGAATACTTTGCTACCACAGTAAATTAGTTAGCAAACTCGGAAAATATCAGGTCATTCAAACAAGGGACAGTGACATTGCCCTATCAAGCAGGACAATGCTCTAGAGACGGACCATATATAGCCTACATATTATCATCCCCAAGGATTGCCAAACAATGGCTGCTCCATCCTTAGCTCACAAGAATGGAGAGGTTGCAGCGACCAAAGGAACTGACGAGTTTGAGCGGGACTCGAACCCCAGTCTGGCAATCACCAGGCAAGGATGTTACCAACATGTAACAGTATTTAAGTTTCAAAAGGAAAATTTTAAGAGAGAGAGAGAGAGAGAGAGAGAGAGAGAGAGAGAGAGAGAGAGAGAGAGAGAGAGAGAGAGAGAGAGCGAAATAAAACCAAGCGAGAGAAAGAAAAGGAGAGAAAATAAGGGAGGATAAAAGATAGTAACCCAATTGGTGCAAATTCAGTATTGAACTTCTAACTGTTGGGTTTATCATGATTCCCCCTGAAAACTTGCAGTGTTGACCAAATAGCAGAGGAAGGAACAAAAAAAAAAAAAAAAAAAAAAAAAAACTATGCACAGGAAGGAAGAACAGGAAACGGCTGGAGAGGGGGAAAACACCGGTAAAAAGGGAATAGGGTAAAGGACATTAGAATGTAGGACACAGTGAAGCCAAAGTGTAAACCTGAAAGGTTTCGCTTGAATGTTAAATATAATTTAGAGAGAATTTCATAAACTGTGGGATATTTATGTAAAATGTTTGACGTTAGGAAGGGATTAAGAAAACGTAATAATTTTTTTTTTTTTTTTTTTTTTTGTGAACAGGCAGGGAATCGCTGTACAAATATGTATTGTCCCCTGCTTGTTCGTTTGTCCGTTTTTGAACATCTTTCTGGCCGAAATTTTACTCAAATATAACCTCCTCCCAACTTAGTTGGTGGAGGTAATCAATTCTATTCTTGTTCGCAAAGGGTGTGGGGTTTGGGGAAGCCTATATGTCTATCAGCTGAGTCATCAGCAGCCATATCCTGGCCCTCCTTGGTCTTATCTTGGATGGAGAGGGTGATTGGGCGCTGGCCATATGTATATAAGGTTAGTCTCTAGGCCACTGTCCTGCTTGATAATGCAATGTCACTCTCCCTTTCCTCATATGCACAGGTATATAGGGTCAGTCTCTATGGCATTGTCCTGCTTGAGGGGCAATGTCACTCTCTCTTGCCTCTGCCATTCATGAGTGGGTTTTAAACCTTAAAACACAACCTCCTACCAACTTCGTTGGCGGAGGTAAATAAAGCTTCTTGCCCATGTCCTCCGAGAGCTTAAATAAGTAAAGATCACAGATTTGTACAGCGACTCTCTTCCTCATTTGGAAATCTTGACAGCCAGGATTTTGGGAGTCGATACGAAGTCAATACATGTCTTTTCCTTTATAGAGGCAAACCGGAAACACAATTTCCAATATCGTGCTGTGACAGTTTGAATTTCTATTCGGTAAAACAATAGTTGATTTCCTTTGTCTGGCATGAGTTTGATTTAAGAGGATTATTCACATTTGAAAAGATTGTTCGTCTGAGATTTTCATAATTGTTTGGGAACAAAATTATCGGTAGTAGTAGTAGTAGTAGTAGTAGTAGTAGTAGTAGTAGTAGTAGTAGTTTATTTACGAGGATTATTCACATTTGAAAAGATTATTTGTCTGAGATTTTTATTATTGTTTGGGAACAAAATTATTACTATTATTATTATTATTATCATTATTATTATCATTATTATTATTATTATTATTATTATTATTATTATTATTATTATTTTTATTAACTAAGCTACAACCCTCGTTGGAAAAACAGAATGCTATAAGCCCAGGACCTCCGACAGGGAAAGAAAAGCCTAGTGAGGAAAGGAAATATAGAAATAAATAAACTACAAGGGAAGTAATGAACAATTAAAATGATTCACTTAAAGAACACTAACCACAGTGTAATAGATTTAAGTCAGCCTGTTCAACGTAACATATTACACAGAAGGCTGAAAATAAATAACTGGAACCAGGATTTTGATTTATTATTACATCACATTAGGACTGTTGGTTACACATATTAATAAATAACTAGAGTTTGGAAAGTATAAACACACACACGCATATATATATATATATATATATATGTATATATATATATATATATAAAATATATATATATATATATATATATATATATATATATATATATATATATATATATATATATATATATATTATTATTAACAGGATAATACTTTACCTTTTCTCGATGTCTTGGTCTCTCGGAAACATAATACCTTTGAAACCTCAGTATTTCGAAAAAACACTTTTAAAGGACTAAGTACTCATTTTTTTAAGCTCAGAACAAAAAATCTACAAAATTAATTCGATAAAAACACTGTTATATAAATGTTATCATGTATGTTCAGCTTGTCTGAGGTTTTATGAGAAAGAAATTTTTCTAAAATAATTTTTTATTACTAATGGATTCCCTCTGAACCTCTAATATAATCAAGTCAAGATGTTTCAGATAAAATTTACAGTCAAAATTTAGCAATTCAAACAGTCAGTAAGAAAAAGTTATATGTCTCCTTTCAGTACTATGGTTATGTTTCGGGGAGACTAAGAACAGAGGTTATGAGTGTTGTGGGGAAATGTTATCCCCACATATATTTAAAACTAATTTTTACTAACAAGTTCTCAGTTGGCTCACTTTTTAAATATAAGGAAATTCTACCAACTTCCTTGTGTTCCGGTGTCATATACACTTTTCAATGTGCACTCTGTAATGAGTGCTACACTGGAAGCACATCTAGACAGCTTCAGTGTAGGATTTCGGAGCACATGGGGAGATCGGTACGAACCAATATACCGTTAAGTAAGAAACCAATTTCAGCTATTTATGACCACGCATTTAAATCTGGTCATGCCATTTATAAGGAAAATTTCAAAATTACAGACAGACATAGTAGCGTCATCCAACTGAGAATCTTGGAGTCTTTATACATTTTAAGACAAAACCCAGCTTGAATGAGGGCTTACCTGTTCAGTTGCCGGTGACCCATTGATCCATCTGGTCTGTGAGTTACTGGTCTGGATGGGTGGTCATTGTCTCCTGCAGGTGACTAGGTATATTAGTTATTGAGTTTTTTATATAGTTATATGTGTAATAAGTCTTTTATATGGTTTTATGTTCCTTGATTGGTTGATTTTAGAGCTAGTTGGTCAGTTCATGAAAGTATATCTTCCTAACTATGTACTTAGGATGATTTTTATTAATTTTATTAATTTTACATATGGTAATTGCTGATAGGCTGAGGATGACATAAGTTATGTCAAAAGCTCCCGAATAAAGAAGATGATAGCAACATTGACTATTTTATTCCTACTTAAATTACGATTCCCAAGAGGAACCCATCTATCAACTATATATATATATATATATATATATATATATATATATATATATATATATATATATATATATATATATATATATATATATATATATTATTAAATGCTAAGCTACAACCCTAGTTGGAATAGCAAGATGCTATAAGCCCAGGGGCCCCAACAGGGAAAATAGGCCAGTGAGGAAAGGAAACAAGGAAAAATTAAATATTTAAAAGAATAGTAACAACATCAAAATAAATATTTCCTATATAAACTATAAAAACATTAACAAAACAAGAAGAGAAAGTAGATAGAACAGTGTGCCCGAGTGTACCCTCAAGCAAGAGAGCTCTAACCCAAGACAGTGGAAGACCATGGTACAGAGGCTATGGCACTACCCAAGACTAGAGAACAAGGGTTTGATTTTGGAGTGTCCTTCTCCTAGAAGAGCTGCCTGCCATAGCTAAAGAGTCTCTTCTACCCTTACGAAGAGGAAAGTAGCCACTGAACAATTTCAGTGCAGTAGTTAACCCCTTGGGTGAAGAAGAATTGTTTAGTAACCTCAATGTTGTCAGCTGTATGAGGACAGAGGAGAATCTGAAAAGAATAGGCCAGATTATTCGGGGTCTGTGTAGGCAAAGGGAAAAAACCGTAACCAGAGAGAAGAATCCATTGTAGTACTATCTGGCTAGTCAAAGGACCCCATAACTCTCTAGCGGTAGTATCTCAACGGGCAGCTGGTGCCATGGCCATCCTACTGCCTATATACATGCATACATACATACACACATACATACATAAAACTTCCTCACACATCTTGACACAGTATCAGATATCCCTTCACCTCCTGACAGCCAAACCCCAACCATTCCTTCACAGAGATCGTGTGCCTCCAGCAATTCCCCTTTCAACGCTCAGCGAAGTAAATCCCCCTTCCAAAACCAAGGCTCTTCTATCCCTATCACATGTAATGTTGGTGATAAAACTTGATCCGAGGAACCACGGCTTCGCTGATGTCCCCCTCTTCCTCATTTCTTTATGACCGTCCATTTTTTTTTTATCCCTGTCACCATCTTGTCTTTATATCTGATGGGATATTTGTCGTGTATTTAAAGTATCAGTTTGTGTTGTTTGTATGATTAGTAAGATGTTTTTTTTTTTTTTGTAGGAATTATTTGTTTTATTATAATCATTTTTATTTCTCATGACTTTGAAGGTTTAAAGGCCGATCATGAATGCCAGAGGCAAGGGACAGTGACATTGCCCTATCGAGTAGGACAATGCCCTAGAGACTGACCATATTTACATATGATCAGCACACAAGCCTCCTCTTTAACCAAGCTAGGACCAAGGAGGTCCAGGAAATGGGGGCTTTGGAATCAGTTGATAGACCTATAGGTTACCGGAACCTCCCATCCTTAGCTCACAAGGATAATGAGGTTGCAGCGACTAAAGGAACTAACGAGTTTGAACGGGACTCGAACCCCAATCTAGCGAGTGTCAGACAGGGATGTTACCACAGTGGTAAACAATTATTATTATTATTATTATTATTATTACCATTTTCATTATTATTATTATTATTATTATTATTATTATTATTATTATTAGTATTATTAATATTATTATTATAATTATTATTATTATTATTATTATCATTATTATTATTATTATTGTCTATAATATTATTACCATTATTATTATTATTATTATTATTATTATTATTATTATTATTATTATTATTATTATATAATTGTAAATATTTATGCACATTGCTAACTCCTACAGGAAATCCCCTAAAGGACTCTTCCCGTCTACCCTGAGGCATTGTACGGTCAATTTTATTTTATTTTATTTATTTATTTTTTTTTTTTTTTGGCAAAATTGGTGGATTTATGATTTCAGTGCAGACCCACAACCTCAGTTCCACCATATTTTTTTTTCCTTTTTTTTTTTTTTTTTTTTTTTTTTTTTTTTTTTTTTTTTGTATTGCCATATGACCATCCATGGTTTTGCTTTTCCAGTTCTCTGCCAAAAGCATAGAATAAATAAACAGAAACTGTTTTCATTTTGTATTTTGCTATATTGGTGCGTATTTGTATTTTCGTTTTTTTTGGGGGGTGGGGGTTGGTTTAGGGGGAGATGGTGATATCTGTCCCTTTTCCGTTTTGGTATTTTTTTTTTTTAGATTTCATTTTAATTTTTTTTCTTGGATCAGCTTATGACCAGTAACAAAGTTATTTTTATATTAAAAAAATTCATTATAATTGTTTCATGTTATTTTTTTCCAACGACTGCTTTCTTATTCACCCTTGTCTAATATGAAGCAAGCCTCAGTACATATATATATATATATATATATATATATATATATATATATATGTATATATATAGATATATATATATATATATATATATATATAGATATATATAGATATTTATATCTATCTATCCATATATATATATATATATATACACATATATATGTATATACTTGTACATGTATATAAATACATATATATAAATGCATATATATATACATATATATGTATATATCTATATATATATATATGTATATATATATATATATATATATATATATATATATATATATATATACCCTGGTGAGAGCGTATACCCGAAGAGATCTACTCGGAAACCACAATCTCCCACAAATTGCCCAAAACTGCCATGTCGCCCTTAGGAAAGGGAATAATATGAGTGTGTGGTGCATGCATGTATATGTTACAAGTTGTGGAATGATCTTCCTAATCGGGTAGTTGAATCAGTAGAACTTCAAAAGTTCAAAGTTAGATCAAATGTTTTTATGTTGACTTGAGTATTTTTATAGTTTATATATGACATATCTGTTTTTGACGTTGTTAATAGTTTATATATGACATATCTATTTTGACGTTGTTACTGTTTTTAGAATGATTTATTGTTAGTTTGTTCCCATCATTTATTTATTTCCTTATTTCCTTTCCTCACTGGACTATTTTTCCC
>NC_090750.1:93493172-93500672 GCF_036898095.1 Palaemon carinicauda
TCCCTTACCTGTGTATGACTACTTACTGTACTCCCTCTATACACACAGACTTTTATATATATATATATATATATATATATATATATATATATATATATGTATATATATATGTAAATATATATATATATATATATATATATATATATATATATATATATATATATATATATATATATATATATATATATATATATATATATATATTATATATATATATATACATACAGACACTCTTTATGATATAGTGAAGATGATATAGCTAGTATGAAAAAAGGAATAAAAAAGAGACAAGAACAAAAGCGAAAAACGAGTTTTCAATCTTATCACTCAGTATGGCTCTTCTATTGGTTTTTCAATCTTTGTATTTACTCAGTATGGCTCTTCTGTTTGTTTTTCAATCTTATTACTCAATATGGCTCTTCTCTTGGTTTTTCAATCTTAATACTTGATATGGCTCTTCTGTTGGTTTATCAATTTTATTAACTAATATGGCTCCTTTGTTGATTTTTCATCTTATCACCCAATATGGCTCTTCTGTTGGTTTTTCCATCTTAATAATCAGTATGGCTCTTATGTTGGGTTTTCAATATTGTTTGCTCAGTATGGCTATTCTGTTGGTTTTTCAATCTTAGTATTTAATAGAGCTCTTATTTTGGTTTTTCAATCTTATTAGTCAATATGGCTCTTCTGTTTAGTTTTCAATCTTATTACTTAATATGGCTCTTCTGTTGGTTTTTCAATCTTATTACTTAATATGGCTCTTCTGCTGGCTTTTCAATCCTATTTCTCAGTATGGCTCATATGTTGGTTTTTTCAATCCTATTTCTCAGTATGGCTCTTATGTTGGTTTTTCTATCCTTGTATTTACTATGGCTCTTCTGTTGGTTTCCAATCTTATTACTCGATATGGCTCTTATGTTGGTTTTTCAATCATATTACTTAATATGGTTCTTCGGTTGGTTTTTAATCTTATTACTCAATGTGGCTCTTCTGTCAGTTTTTCAATCTTATCACCCAATATGGCTCTTCGGTTGGTTTTTAATCTTATTACTCAATGTGGCTCTACTACTGTTTTTTTTTTTTTTTTTTTTAAGAGTTAATACCGAAAAGCGATATTGCTAAATCTTTAGCATAACGATTTTGGTCTCAATTAGCCTAATTCCTATCAAGTTATTCATTGTTTTATATACAGATTTCTTTCTATGAATTCATTGCTTAATATGGCTCTTTCTACTGTCTTTCAATCTTATTACTCATTCTGGCTCTTTCAATTGTTTCTTCATAAGACCGAAAAGTTATTAATCTGAACTTTTTAGCATATGATGGGTCTTACTTATCCTGATTTTATTTTGTTTTTAAACTCTTTTCCCGTTGGAGTATTTAACTTCTATCTACTGCTATAATTTTGCACGGAAATTAATTTATATCTACTTTTACTATTATTATTATTATTATTATTATTATTATTATTATTATTACTTGCTAAGCTATAACCCTTGTTGGAAAAGCTAGGTGCCATAAGCCCGGGAGCTCCGACAGGAAAAATAGCCCAGTGAGGAAAGGTAAAATGGAAAATAATATATTCTTAGATGAATAACAACATTTGACTAAATATCTCCTATATAAACTGCAAAAAGTTTAGTAAAACAAGAGGAAGAGAAATAAGATAAAATATTACTGTAATATTGCATTGAAAGGACACCACAAAAACTAAAGAATATACAGATTATCAGAAAACGTATACACATACAGTACGTTCTGGTGTTTCTATTCTCCCCAAAATATTTTTTCAAACGCGTCATGTCCTGTGTATTTGTGTTGCGGCTTTTTAACTGGAATAAAATACTGTAACATATTGCAATTTGCTTTCAATAAAATAGAAGTACAAGCATTGCAAATAGTCACAAAACAACAATGAAACCAACTACATTTCTTTCGATAAGAACAATTCTTCTTCACGCAAGCGGTTAACTACTGCTACTCTCCTCTTGGTAAGGGTTGAAGAGACTCTTGAGCTATAGTAAGCAGGTCTTCTAGGAGAAGGACACTCCAAAATCAAACCATTGTTTGCTAGTCTTAGGTAGTGCCATAACCTCCGTACCATGGTCTTCCAATGTCTTGGGTTAGAGTTCTCTTGCTTGAGGGTACACTCGGGCACACTGTTCTATCTAGTTTCTCTTCCTCTTGTTTTGTTAAAGTTTTTATAGTTTATATAGGAAATATTTATTTTAATGTTGTTACTATTCTTAAAATATTTTATTTTTCCTTGTTTCCTTTCCTCACTGGGCTATTTTCCCTGTTGGGGCCCCTGGGCTTATAGCATCCTGCTTTTTCAACTAGGGTTGTAGCTGAGCATTTAATGATAATAATAATAATAATAATACTAATAATAATAATAATACAGGTTTTTCTTTAAAAAAGGGCTTTGGATGCATGAATGTTCCTTTGTATGTCTGAATGTATAATTACTGTACTAAGGTTTCTCTAGAGAAGAATGAAACTGAACATAATGTGAATGACGAGACATTCTCGTATACGTCTATGAGTTATTTGTGAAGCAAAAGCTTGAGAAATAAGCTGCCGCGTAAGCTGCCGCGAGGTCTGCGCTCTACTGAGTGCCCCTCTATTTTGGTCTTTATTCAAAACCTGCTATGAAATTTGAATACTTTGCTACTACAGTAAATTGGTAAGCAAAATCGGAAACTATCTTGTCATTCAAACACAAGTATTTTAAAGGTATAAAGGCCTCTCATGAATGGCAGAGGCAAGGGACAGTGACATTGCCCTATCAAGCAGGACAATGCCCTAGAGACGGACCATATATACATATGATCATCCCCAAGGAGTGCCAAACAATGGCTGCTGATGACTCAGCAGATAAACCTATATGCTCCCCCAAACCCTCCATCCTTAGCTCACAAGAATGGAGAAGTTGCAGCGACCAAAGGAACTGACGAGTTTGAGCGGGACTCGAACCCCAGTCTGGCAATCACCAGGCAAGGATGTTACCAACATGTAACAGTATTTAAGTTTCAAAAGGAAAATTTTAAGAGAGAGAGAGAGAGAGAGAGAGAGAGAGAGAGAGAGAGAGAGAGAGAGAGAGAGAGAGAGAGAGAGAGAGAGAGAGAGAGAGACGACAGCGAAATAAAACAAAGCGAGAGAAAGAAAAGGACAGAAAATAAGGGAGGATAAAAGATAGTAACCCAATTGATGCAAATTCAGTATTGAACTTCTAACTGTTGGGTTTTTCATGATTCCCCCTGAAAACTTGCAGTGTTGACCAAATAGCAGAGGAAGGAACAAAAGAAAAAAAAAAAAAACTATGCACAGGAAGAAAGAACAGGAAACGGCCGGAGAGGGGGAAGACACCGATAAAAACGGAATAGGGTAAAGGACATTAGAATGTAGGAGACAGTGAAGCCAAAGTGTAAACCTGAAAGGTTTCGCTTGAATGTTGAATATAATTTAGAGAGAATTTCATAAACTGTGGGATATTTATGTAAAATGTTTGACGTTAGGAAGGGATTAAGAAAACGTAATAATTTTTTGTTTTGTTTTCGTGAACAGGCAGGGAATCGTTGTACAAATATGTATTGTCCCCTGTTTGTTCGTTTGTCTGTTGTGAACATCTTCCTGGCCGAAATCTTACTCAATTATAACCTCCCCCTAACTTTGTAAGCGGAGGTAATCAATTCCATTCTTGTTAGGAAAGGGTGCAGGGTTTAGGAAAGCCTATATGTCTATCTGCTGAGTCATCAGCAGCCATTGCCTGGCCCTCCTTGGTCCTAGCTTGAGTTCAGAGTGTGCTTGGGCGCTGGTCATATGTATATAAGGTCAGTCTCTAGGCCACTGTCCTGCTTGATATGGCAATGTCACTGTCCAGTTCCTCATATGTATGTAGGGTCAATCTTTATGGCATTGTCCTGCTTGATGGGCAATATCACTGTCCCTTTCCTCATATGTATATTGGGTCAGTCACTAGGCCACTGTCCTGCTTGATAGAGCAATGTCACTGTCCCTCTCCCCATATGTATATAGGGTTAGTCTCTATGGCATTGTCCTGCTTGATGGGCAATATCACTGTCCCTTTCTCCATATGTATGTAGGGTTAGTCTCTATGGCATTGTCCTGCTTGATAGGGCAATGTCACTGTCCCTTTCCTCATATGTATATAGGGTTAGTCTCTATGGCATTGTCCTGCTTGATTGGGCAATGTCACTGTCCATTTCCTCATATGTGTATAGGGTCAGTCTCTATGGCATTGTCCTGCTTGATAGGGTAATGTCACTCTCCCTTTCCTCATATGTATATAGGGTCAGTCTCTATGGCATTGTCCTGCTTGATAGGGCAATGTCACTGACCCTTTCTTCATATGTATATAGGGTCAGTGTCTATGGCATTGTCCTGATTGATAGGGCAATGTCACTGTCCCTTTCCTCATATGTATATAGGGTCAGTGTCTATGGCATTGTCCTGCTTGATAGGGCAATGTCACTGTCCATTTCCTCATATGTATATAGGGTCAGTGTCTATGGCATTGTCCTGCTTGATAGGGCAATGTCACTGTCTCTTTCCTCATATGTATATAGGGTCAGTGTCTATGGCATTGTCCTGCTTGATAGGACAATGTCACTGTCCCTTTCCTCATATGTATATAGGGTCAGTGTCTATGGCATTGTCCTGCTTGATAGGGCAATGTCACTGTCCCTTTCCTCATATTTATATAGGGTCAGTGTCTATGGCATTGTCCTGCTTGATAGGGCAATGTCACTGTCCCTTTCCTCATATGTATATAGGGTCAGTGTCTATGGCATTGTCTTGCTTGATAGGGCAATGTTACTGTCCCTTTCCTCATATGTACAGGTATATAGGGTCAGTCTCTATGGCATTGTCTTGCTTGATAGGGCAATGTCACTCTCTCTTGCCTCTGCCATTCATGAGTGGGTTTTAAACCTCAAAACACAGCCTCCTACCAACTTCGTTGGCTGAGGTAAATAAAGCTTCTTGCCCATATCCTCCGAGAACTTAAATAAGTAAAGATTACAGATTTGTACAACGATTCTCTTCCTCATTTGGAAATCTTGACAGCCAGGATTCTGGGGGTCGATACGAAGTCAATACATGTCTTTTCCTTTTTAGAGGCAAACCGGAAACACAATTTCCAATATCGTGCAGTGACAGTTTGAATTTCTATTCGGTAAAACAATAGTTGATTTCCTTTGTCTGGCATGAGTTTGAGTCAAGAGGATTATTCACATTTGAAAAGATTGTTCGTCTGAGATTTTCATAGTTGTTTGGGAACAAAATTATCGGTAGTAGTAGTAGTAGTAGTAGTAGTAGTAGCAGTAGTTTATTTACGAGGAATATTCACATTTGAAAAGATTATTCGTCTGAGATTTTTATTATTGTTTGGGAACAAAATTATTATTATTATTATTATTATTATTATTATTATTATTATTATTATTATTATTATTATTATTATTAACTAAGCTACAACCCTAGTTGGAAAAGCAGAATGCTATAAGACCAAGACCTCCGACAGGGAAACAAAAGCCTAGTGAGGAAAGGAAATATGGAAATAAATAAACTACAAGGGAAGTAATGAACAATTAAAATGATTCACATAAAGAACACTAACCACAATGTAATAGATTTAAGTCAGCCTGTTCAACGTAACATTACACAGAAGGCTGAAAATAAATAACTGGAACCAGGATTTTAATTTATTATTACACCACATTAGGGCTGTTGGTACACATATTAATAAATAACTAGAGTTTGGAAAGTATAAACACACACACGCATATATATATATATATATATATATATATATATATATATATATATAAATATATATAGGTATATATATATATAAATATATATAGGTATATATATATATATATATATATGTATATATATACATATATATACACGTATATATATATATGCATATATATATATATATATATATATATATATATATACATATATATATATATATATATATATATATATATATATATATATATATATATATTTATATATATATGTATATATATATGTATATATAAATATATATATATATATATATATATATATATATATATATATATATATATATATATATATATTATTACCAGGATAATACTTTACCTTTTCTCGATGTCTTGGTCTCTCGGAAACATAATACCTTTGAAACCTCAGTATTTCGAAAAAACACTTTTAAAGGACTAAGTACTCTTTTTTTTAAGCTCAGAACAAAAAATCTACAAAATTAATTCGATAAAAACACTGTTATATAGATGTTATCATGTATGTTCAGCTTGTCTGAGGTTTCATGAGGAAAACAAATTTCTAAAATAATTTTTTTTTACTAATGGGTTCCCTCTGAACCTCTAATATAATCAAGTCAAGATGTTTTTAGTTAAAATTTACAGTCAAAATTTAGCAATTCAAACAGTCAGTATGAAAAAGTTATATTTCTCCTTTCCGTCCGTACTATGGTTATGTTTCGGAGAGACTAAGAACAGAGGTTATGAGTGTTGTGGGGAAATGTTATCGCCACATATTTTTAAGACTAATTTTTACTAACAAGTTCTCAGTTGGCTCACTTTTTAAATATAAGGAAATTCTACCAACTTCCTTGTGTTCCGATGTCATATACACTTTTCAATGTGCACTCTGTAATGAGAGCTACACTGGAAGCACATCTAGACAGCTTCAGTGTAGGATTTCGGAGCACATGGGGAGATCGGTATGAACCAATATACCTTTAAATAAGAAACCAATTTCAGTTATTTATGACCACGCATTTAAATCTGGTCATGCCATTTCTAAGGAAAATTTCAAAATTACAGACAGACATAGTAGCGTCCTCCAACTGAGAATCTTGGAGTCTTTATACATTTTAAGACAAAACCCAGCTTGAATGAGGGCTTACCTGTTCAGTTGCCGGTGACCCATTGATCCATCTGGTCTGTGAGTTGCTGGTCTGGATGGGTGGTCATT
The DNA here is from genome assembly GCF_036898095.1 of Palaemon carinicauda. Taxonomy (NCBI): domain Eukaryota; kingdom Metazoa; phylum Arthropoda; class Malacostraca; order Decapoda; family Palaemonidae; genus Palaemon; species Palaemon carinicauda. The sequence goes on from NC_090750.1 coordinate 93,500,184, forward strand.
GTCTCCTGCAGGTGACTAGGTATATTAGTTATTGAGTTTTTTATATAGTTAGATGTGTAATAAGTCTTTTATATGGTTTTATGTTCCTTGATTGGTTGATTTTAGAGCTAGTTGATCAGTTCATGAAAGTATATCTTCCTAACTATGTACTTAGGATGATTTTTATTAATTTTATTAATTTTACATATGGTAATTACTGATAGGCTGAGGATGACATAAATTATGTCGAAAGCTCCCGAATAAAGAAGATAATAGCAGCATTGACTATTTTATTCCTACTTAAATTACGATTCCCAAGAGGAACCCATCTATCAACTATATATATATATATATATATATATATATATATATATATATATATATATATATATATATATATATATATTATTAAATGCTAGGCTACAACCCTAGTTGGAATAGAAAGATGCTATAAACCCAGTGGCCCCAACATGGAAAATAGCCCAGTGAGGAAAGGAAACAAGGAAAAAT
>NC_090750.1:93503172-93508172 GCF_036898095.1 Palaemon carinicauda
TCAAAGTTAGATCAAATGTTTTTATGTTGACCAGGCTGACTTGAGTATTTTTATAGTTTATATATGACATATCTGTTTTTGACGTTGTTAATAGTTTATATATGACATATCTATTTTGACGTTGTTACTGTTCTTAGAATGATTTATTGTTAGTTTGTTCCTATCATTTTAGTCCATGAGCCAGGACCAGATTTTTCACTAATTAGTACCACCCAGGGTGGCAAATCCTAGTGTTGATTTTTAGAAAGATACATACCTACCGCTAATATTTTCATGTGATAACCATTGCTGTTTGGTAGCTTAAGTATGGTTATGAGCCGTTAAATAATATCACCCTGTTAACTCAAAAACTTGGATTTTCCCCTTTAGCTGGTAATACCTAGTTTATATATTTATATTGACTGGATATCAGGTATTGGCTACTTGTATTTGTGTAATTTTAAAGAAACTAGACCCCTAGATACCTAATTATATTGTTTCTGTGTCATTTTTTTTTTTTGTTTTCTTAGGTAAAACAGCTCAAGAGGAAAAATTAGGGGGTGGGGCAATTTCTTGTCCCACAAAATTTAAACAATACACTTCAGATGCATCACATCCTATTTGGCTGCTTAAAGCATGATCAGACAATATTTCAAGGACTTACTTGTCAATGTGAGAGACACATTCGTAACAGTAACTGCTGTTTCCTTGAAAATTAAAAATCAAATTAGAAATATTTGGCGGTTCTGGTCCGATCCGCATACCAACTTCGCCGTGCAATTTTACTAGTTGCATTTTTATATCTGCCTTATTAACTAGCATAATACACTGAAACAGACTACTCTATGTATACATAGAAGGGAAGACAAAATCAAAGCCACAAACTATACCATGTGCCCCTTTTATGTGGTATAAAAGAATGCATACATAATATCACTATAGGAAACAGATAGGGAATAGCATTATTGTTCAAGCAGACGTTATTTACGCATGTCCATTGAATACCATAAGCAAGCTATATGCACAACAATATAGCTTCATGTTCTTGTTAACTTTATGGCTTTTTTGTACATATATCGACAAAAATATCAGTTTAAATCATTTTTATCATCATCATAATCATCGTTCGAGTCATCTTTCCTCAGAGTATTCGTTTGACCAGTTCTCTCCTCCTGCCGTTGCGCTTCTTGGTCGAATTTCTTTTGACGAACATCTTGAACGCGTTTCATAACGACGGAACCCAATTGAACCATTGATCCCTTTGCATTTAAAATATCCTTTTTATACGTAAGAGGTTTCGTGTCTCAAATTTCCTCTCCTGATGATGGTGATTTAGATTGACTCGCCTATATACAAGGCGGACCACGGCCGCTTGTGTTGGCAGCCCGTAAGGGAAACGGAGCGCTGGTTGTATCTTTTAAAAGCTGTTACTTGTGTTGGATGACACGAATACTAATGACAGACAGATGATGATGAGTCTGACACAAAATGAAGACCGAAGCTGGAGCCCGAATTTCAAATCCGGGGCGCAATAAACCAAAAATCTCCAGTCCCAAAGCCGTTCCTTCGTCGGTCCTAGATAATCATTTTTCTTATAACCACGTGCTAACAGGAAGATGTCCAATTGGAGTGTCTCTCCTTAGAAGTTCTTCCTTTTAGAGGAAAAAGAATTACTTTAGATTGAAGAATTTTAGCTTTCCCTGGTCCTTCAATATTCTCTACTTCTGTGTAGTTTCCGCCTTATTCTGCATAATCTTTATTTTTGGATCTTCAACATTATGGACTTTACTGTCTCATTTCAAATCCGCACAATCGTAAAGTGATCAACAAATAATAACTAGTTCTCCTTTTCGGATACTTTACTTCTTGTCTCCCGTTCTACTTCCTGTCTCCCTCTTCCTGCCTTTTCTGTCCGAATCCTTTCAAATAAATCAGTTATTAGTCTTCAAAATTCTTGTTTAGCTTTTCATAACTGCCTTCCTGATTCCACTTGTCGTTGATCCCTTTCGTCTTAGAAGAAAGAAGTCTTCAAAACAAGAATCTTGAAGACTTCTTCCTCATGGAGAGAAAGAAGAAGTCTTCAAGATTCTTGTTTTGCTTTTCATGACAGCCTTCCTGATTCCATTTGTCGCTGATCCCTTTCTTCTTAGAAGAAAGAATTCTTCAAAACAAGAATCTTGAAGACTTCTTTCTCTCCATGAGAAAGAAGAAGTCTTCAATGCAAGTATCTTGAAGACTTCTTCCTCATGGAGAGAAAGAAGAAGTCTTCAAGATTCTTGTTTTGCTTTTCATGACTGCCTTCCTGATTCCACTTGTTGTTGATCCCTTTCTTCTTAGAAGAAAGAAGTTTTCAAAAGCAGAATCTTGAAGACTTCTTCCTCATGGAGAGAAAGAAGAAGTCTTCAAGATTTTTGTTTTGCTTTACATGACTGCCTTCCTGATTCCACCCTTCATGTTTTTTTAAAAATAAGCTAGATGCAGGAACTCTCTATTCTTGGCTGGGCAGGGCTGGCCCCCTTCCTGCTAGCCCTTCCCACTGCCAGGGTGGGGCTCCCCCCCCCCCTTCCCACTGGCAGGGCAAGGCTCCCCCCTTCCCGCTGGCAGGGCGGGGCTCCCCCCTTCCCGCTGGCAGGACGGGGCTCCCCCCTTCCCGCTGGCAGGGCGGGGCTTCCCCCTTCCCGCTGGCAGGGCGGGGCCCCCCCTTCCCGCTGGCAGGACGGGGTTCCCCCCTTCCCGCTGGCAGGGCGGGGCTCCCCCCTTACCCCTGGCAGGGCGGGGTTCCCCCCTTCCCGCAGGTAGGGCGGGGCTCCCCCCTTACTACTGGCAGGGAAGGGCTCCCCTCTTTCCGCTAGCAGGGCTGGGCTCCCCCCTTCCCACTGGCAAAATTCATCATATATATATATATATATATATATATATATATATATATATATATATATATATATATATATATGTGTGTGTGTGTGTGTGTGTGTTTAATATATATATATATATATATATATATATATATATATATATATATATATATATATATATATATATATATATATATATATATATATATATATACATATATATGTATATATGTATATATATATATATATATATATATATATATATATATATATATATCTATTTATATCTATATACATATATATATATATATATATATATATATATATATATATATATATATATAGCGTCGAGTTTATATCACCCACTTACATAAAGCTCAATTTCAAAATGAACATAATCTTGAGAAACATTATAAGCTCTATTCTCTAGAGCCATGATGTTCGTGAAGTGAATCTTTAACTCACTAAGAGTTGGAATGGAAGTAATAGGTAGTAATAATGTCGTTTCTGGAAGGGTTGAAAGATTTCGGTAGGTTTGAATAAATGGATAAATTTCAGGAATTTAGAAGGTAAGAAGAACTAATTACGTTTAATAAATCCAAAGAAATATCTTGCAATTCCAAATTATAAAATGGCTCAGTGCGCGAGCCAATATTCACCTCGTCAGAACTCTCAAAATTTACGTTTTGGTCCAATTATTATTATTATTATTATTATTATTATTATTATTATTATTATTATTATTATCATTATTATTATTATTATTATTATTATTATTATTATTACCTCTGCCAAGGAGGACATGTTTTCACCTCTGTCTATTTGTTTGTCACTAACCTAACTCAAAAAGTTACGAGTGAATTTTGACCAACGTAATACAAATATATTAAAAACGATGTATTCAGGCCGAATCTCTCTCTCTCTCTCTCTCTCTCTCTCTCTGAATATCATTTAGGCCGGCAACTCATGTATGGTGTTTTTTTTTATTATTATTATTTTTTATCGAACCATATCTGAATATACTTTTTCTTTCATCGGTGACTTGAACAAGACTAATGTCGAAATAATCTAATGTAGCTGTTAACGGAAGGCATTGTTTAGCTGCGATACTCCAATAATTTCTACATGACTTGTCGGATTCATGATATATATACATACATATATATAAATATACAGTATATATACATATATATACATGTGTATGTATGTGTGTATTCAGTATTTGCAGTGGATATTCGAAACGTCAAATGATAAAACAGAATGAAATATGGCAACTCGATTTGTAAAATTCTAATGCTTTCACTAGCAAAAACACCCCTTTCCTATCTTTGATTCGTTAAGGTTGGAGAGGTCTCCGCCCATTTCATAGTAGTAGTAAGAAGGGCAACACCTTTTCTGTTTTGTCATGGGAACACTAGAGACATCTGACGAAAGATTTCGCCCGGGTGTCTGCGTTCTTTTGATTCTAACTGTACATAAATTCAGTTATGTACAGGATTTCATCATCATCAATATGATTTAGGAGTAAGTGACTTAAACTAACTGACTTCAATGGAAACTCTGAAAAGAGTAAAGATTGCACATTATGATTGAGAATCTTACCTACATCATCTACCTCTTAGCATTCCGGAAAAAATGAAAATTCTGAAAGGAATATCTTTAAAAATGTCTTCAACTGCTGCAAATCTGAAGAAAAACTCAAATTAAATACAGTAGTCTTATCTTCTAACATTATCATGGGTTCACACACCAATTATTGACAGAAAACCCCAACTTTTACAACAAATTACAATGGTTGTAAAAATAGAATAAAATAAAATAAATAAAAACAAATGAAAAATAATAGCAGAAACTTTGAGTGGCCTAAAAATATATTAAGCTACTCCGTTGAAGAGGTTATCGCATTTAAATGTACTTATAGAAACCCAATCTACAAATTGGTGCTAAAAAAGTTTTGCCACCAGAGGTGGTACCGATATCTTGTCTGGCTCATGGATTATTTATTTATTTCATTATTTCCTTTCCTCACTGGGCTATTTTTCCCTATTGGAGGCCTTGGGCTTATAGCATCTTGCTTTTCCAACAAGGGTTGTAGCTTGGCTAGTAATGATAATAATAATAATAATAATAATAATATCTAAATATTTAACCGCCCCTTTTGACAGG
>NC_090750.1:93515672-93525672 GCF_036898095.1 Palaemon carinicauda
TACTGTGCAAGTAATAAATCTTCTACCTTACCTTACATACTTTCTATTGTACCCTCATGGACTCTATGGGCATGAGTCATGGTATGAGAATGAAACAATATCCAATAGATTTACTAGAATTGAGAATAAAGCCCTCAAAAGGATATTAGGAGTTAAATAGTAAGACATGATTAGAAGTGAAAGTACAAGAGAGATTACTCGAGTACCATAAATGGATGAGATCATGATGAGGGGTAGATGGAGATGGTTTGGACATGCTCTTTGCATTCCCCAAGAGAGATTATTTCACCAAACGTTCAGCTGGGCTTCACTAGGTACTAGAAGAATACCAAGCAACATAATTAGTTACCTTTAACCCCCACAATGACGAATGACATTAGTCATCACTGATTGAGTACAAGATGTGGAAATCTTAAATTACGAGTAATATGATAATTTATCTTTCTTTAGACGATTTGCTTATGAAAAATATTCCTCTTTGATTTAGGGTATAATTAGTTTGCTTGTCTATGGAGTTACCCTCTATGTTAAGGTCGAAAACCCATTAATTATCCTTTTATGATTAGCTGGTCCCAGGGGATCTTTAATCCATAAGTCTTTTAACCCTGAATATCTTTTATCTTTCTTCTCCCCTTCTTACTCGTTATCTTCAGGAGGTTACCTACCATATATGAGTAGATTCTTCATGTTTTCTACATAATGCGAATTTCGGTCTCAAAATATTCATTATATTAAATTATCTCCTGTATATTAAAAGTACAGGATTGCATGATAATTATTCTTTATTATAAATATGTTAAGGTCAAATGTCAAGGTCAAAATCGAGCAAAAGGTTGAGAAATAAGCTGCCGCAGCGGAGATCTGCGCTCTACTGAGTGATTTATATAGTTTGATATTTATAACACATTCCACTCACTGGGCGAAGACGTGAAATGATTAGTGAAAAACAGGAAGCTGTTCACAATCAAACACACATACACTCAAACAAACACACACACACCAACAGGGGTGAAAACATAACATCCTTCCAACTTCTTTGGCGGAGGTAACTACAGGGGCACTCAGTAGACCTCAGATTTCCACCGCGGCAGCTTATATCTCGACCGTAACCTTGACCTTGATCTTTGACCTTTCACCTTGGCATTTGACCTTAACATCTGACCTTGACCTTTGACATTGACCTTTGACCATGACCTTTCAAAATCTAATCATTTACATCTTTTTATATAACAGTTAATTCCTGCAAGTTTCCTTACTCTACGATTATAATTGTGGTCAGGAAGCTGTTCACAAATAAACACACACACACAAACAGGGGGTAAAACATAACCTCCTTCCAACATCATTGATGGAGGTAACAAAATCGTTATTCAAAGTGAGGATATAATACTATGACATTAACTAGAACTCACAACATTACTGATATTATTTTGTAAAAAAAAAAATTATATATATTTTAATTTTTATGGAATATGGAAAAAAAATAGTAGAATGCTGATTAAATTTCTAAATTTTTGTTTTCAAATTGAGAAAATTGTTTCAAATAGAGAAAAATGTTTCAAATTGAGAAAATTGTTTGAAGGAACTGATGGTTATAAGGGGAATTGTTTGGAAGTAATACATCCTTTCTTTTCTTTTTATGTGAAATATCATGATATTTTTAGCATTATAATCCAATGGTTTTCATTGTTACAACAACTGGGATATAATGTGGAATAAGTATAGTACTTTACTGATTAAAAAGCTTTTCAAATGATTTTTTTTTCTGACGTTATCAGAAATCGAACTTTGTGATGATGTTTTTGTACCACCTCGTTCTGTTATCTTTTATTTTGATCCTTTTCATTCTGTTATCTTTTTTTTTTTGTTCCATGTCTTTCTGTTATCTTTTGTTCAACATTGTTCTGTTAATTTTATGGTTCCACCTCCAGTTATCTTTTTGTTCAACCTCGTTTTGTTATCTTTTGTTTTGTTCAACCAGGTTCTGTTTTCTTTTATTTTGTTCAACCTTGTTCTATTATCTGTTTTGGTTCAACCTGGTTCTGTTATCTTTTATTTTGTTCAACCTTGTTCTATTATCTTTTTTGTTCAACCTGGTTCTGTTATTTTTGGTTTTGTTCAACCTTGTTCTAATATCTATTCTGTTCAACCTGGTTCTGTTATCTTTTATTTTGTTCAACTCTGTTCTATTATCTTTTTTGTTCAACCTGGTTCTGTTATCTTTTATTTTGTTCAACCTTGTTCTAATATCTTTTTTTGCTCAACTTAGCTCTGTCATATGATTTTTGGTTCAGCCTCATTCTGCTATCATTTCCTGTTCAACCTGCTATCTTTTTTCATTCAACATGGTTCTGTTACCTTATTTCGTTCAGCCTTGTTCTGTTATCCTTTTCTGTTCAACCTGCTATCTCTTATTTTGTTCAACCTAGTTCTATTATCTACCATTTCTCTCCCATCTTTTCTTCCACAGCTGTTGATAGAACCCTTTTTTCCATCCTTACCAGATGAAACCAGATGAAAGTGTATAAATCGTCTCATTCTGCGAGCCATCCCCGTCGACGTAAAATCTATTTTTACCATTTTTGCTGGACCGTCACTTCCTAAGAGCTTTCTTCCATTGAGATTTTTTTTTCTTTTTTTACCTCTCACGTCTGAAAGACCCAGGAAGGAGATCAAGGCAGGCATGCGATGGTGGCTCTCTCTTGTCGTTTAAGCTTAAAGAAAATTCTTATTTTGAGATATTATTACTCAATGTGGCTCTTATGTTGGGTTTTCGATCTTATTACTCAATATGGCTCTCATGCTGGGTTTTCCATCTTATTGCTGAATATTACTCTTCGGTTGGTTTGCATTTTTATTACTTAATATGGCTCCTCTGTTGGTTTTTCAATCTTAGTATTTACTGAGGCTCTTCTCTTGGTTTTCAATGTTATTACTCAGTATGGCCCTTCTGTTGGGTTTTCAATCTTATTACTCAGTATGGCTCTTCTGTTGGTTTTTCAATCTTAATACTTAATATAGCTCTTATGTTGGTTTTCAATCTTATTCCTCATTTTGGCCCTTTTTTTATTTTTCATTATTATTACTTCATATAGCTCTTCTATTGGCTTTTCAATCTTATTACTCAATATGACTCTTCCGTTGGGTTTTCAATCTTATTACTGAATATGGCTCCTCTATTAGTTTCCCCATCTTGATACTCAGTATGAGTTATCTGTTGGCTTTCAATCTTATTAATCAATACGGCTCTTATGTTGGTTTTTCCATCTTATTACTTAGTATGGCTCTTTTATTAGTTTTTCAATAAGACCGAGAAGTGATTATTCAGAATTTTATTTTTAGCATAACGATGGTGGTCTTACTTCTCCTGACTTTATTTTGTTTTTAAACTTTTTTCCCGTTGGAAAATTTAACTTCCATCCACTGCTATAATTTTGCACGGAAATTAATTTCTATCTACTTTTATTATTATTATTATTATTATTATTATTATTACCTCCGCCAAGCGGCGGAGGTTATGTTTTCGGTTCGGTTTGTTTGTTTGTTTGTTTGTTTCTCTGTTTGTCTGTCTGTCTGTGGACAACGTAGAGGCCACATTTCTACACGGAATCACTTCAAACTTGGCCAAGTAGTTCCCCAATGTGTATGGAAGAACTGATTAAATTTTGGTCAAGGTCACCCCAAGGTCAAGGTCACAGGGGTCACTGGTGTCACTATGACATAAGTGGCCATATCAAGAGACAGAAATAAAGCACTGACTTTTGCATAAGCCAACAGGGAAGTCCTAGTCCAGGCGCAACCCATGGGTGATGTTCAAATTTATAAAGGTCAAACGTTACTTGAAAGTCGAAGTCACATCAATTCATGATTCTAGGACATATGGCGCTCTAGGTCACCTTGGCGGAGGTATGTCCTCTACGAGGACCATGTCCGCGTTCAGGACTTGCTCACTTGTTATTATTATTATTACCTGCTAAGCTATAACCTTTGTTGGAAAAGCAGGGTGCCATAAGCCCGGGGGCTCCAACAGGTAAAATTAGCCCAGTGAGGAAAGGCAGAATAAGAAATAGAATATTCCAAGAAGAGTAAATACATTAGAATAAATATCTCCTATATAAACTGCAAAAAGTTTAACAAAACAAGAGGAAGAGAAATAAGATAAAATGTTGCTGTAATTTTGCATTGAAAGGGCAACACAAGAACTAAAGAATTTACAGATTATCAGAAAACATATACACATACAGTACTTTCTGGTGTTTCTATTCTCGCCAAAACATTTTTTTCAAACGCGCCATGTCCTGTATATTTGTGTTGCGGCTTTTGTCTTGCAGCTTTTTTAACTGTAATACAATACTGCAACATATTGCAATTTGCTTTCAATAGAATAGAAGTACAAACATTGCAAATAGTCATAAAACAACAATGAAACCAACTCCATTTCTTTCAGTAAGACCGATTCTTCTTCACGCAAGAGGTTAACTACTGCTACTCTCCTCTTGGTAAGGGTTGAAGAGACTCTTGAGCTATGGTAAGCACCTCTTCTAGGAGAAGGACACACCATAATCAAACCATTGTTCACTAGTCTTGGGTAGTGCCATAACCTCTGTACCATGGTCTTCCACTGTCTTGGGTTAGAGTTCCCTTGCTTGAGGGTACACTCGGGCACATTGTTCTATCTAGTTTCTCTTCCTCTTGTTTTGTTAAAGTTTTTATAGTTTATATAGGAAATATTTATTTTAATGTTGTTACTATTCTTAAAATATTTTATTTTTCCTTGTTTCCTTTCCTCACTGGGCTATTCTCCCTTTTGGGGCCCCCGGGCTTATAGCATCCTGCTTTTCCAGCTAGGGTTGTAGCTGAGCATTTTATAACAATGATAATAATAATGATAATAATAATAATAATAATAAAAATAATACAGGTTTTTCTTTAAAAAAGGGCTTTGGATGTGTGAATGTTCCTTTGTATGTCTGAATGTATAATTACTAAGGTTTCTCTAGAGATGAATGAAACTGAACATAGTGTAAATGACAAGACATATTCTCGTATACATCTATGAGTTATTTGTGAAGCAAAAGCTTGAGAAATAAGCTGCCGCGTAAGCTGCCGTGGCGGAGGTCTGCGCTCTACTGAGTGCCCCTCTATTTTGGTCTTTACTCAAAACCTGCTATGAAATTTGAATACTTTTCTACCACAGTAAATTGGTTAGCAAAATCGAAAAATATCAGGTCATTCAAACACAAGTATTTTAAAGGTTTAAAGGCCTCTCATGAATGGCATAGGCAAGGGACAGTGACATTGCCCTATCAAGCAGGACAATGCCCTAGAGACTGACCCTATATACATATGATCATCCCCAAGGAGTGCCAAACAATGGTTGCTGATGACTCAGCAGATATAGACCTATTTGCTCCCCGAAACCCTCCATCCTTAGCTCACAAGAATGGAGAGGTTGCAGCGACCAATGGAACTGACGAGTTTGAGGGGGACTCGAACCCCAGTCTGGCAATCACCAGGCAAGGATATTACCAACATGTAACAGTATTTAAGTTTCAAAAGGAAAATTTTAAGAGAGAGAGAGAGAGAGAGAGAGAGAGAGAGAGAGAGAGAGAGAGAGAGAGAGAGAGAGAGAGAGAGAGAACGACAGCGAAATAAAACAAAGCGAGAGAAAGAAAAGGACAGAAAATAAGGGAGGATAAAAGATAGTAACCCAATTGATGCAAATTCAGTATTGAACTTCTAACTGTTGGGTTTATCATGATTCCCCCTGAAAACTTGCAGCGTTGACCAAATAGCAGAGGAAGGAACAAAAAAAAAAAAAAAAAAAACTATGCTCAGGAAGGAAGAACAGGAAACGGCCGGGAGGGGGAAGACACCGATAAAAACGGAATAGGGTAAAGGACATTAGAATATAGGAGACAGTGAAGCCAAAGTGTAAACCTGAAAGGTTCGCTTGAATGTTAGATATATTTTAGAGAGAATTTCATAAACTGTGGGATATTTATGTAAAATGTTTGACGTTAGGAAGGGATTAAGAAAACGTAATAATTTTTTTTTTTTTTTTTTTTTTTTGTGAACAGGCAGGGAATCGCTGTACAAATATGTATTGTCCCCTGTTTGTTCGTTTGTCTGTTTGTGAACATCTTTCTGGCCAAAATTTTACTCAAATATAACCTCCTCCCAACTTTTTTGGTGGAGGTAATCAATTCCATTCTTGTTCGCAAAGGGTGTGGGGTTTGGGGAAGCCTATATGTCTATCAGCTGAGTCATCAGCAGCCATTGCCTGTCCCTCCTTGGTCTTATCTTGGATGGAGAGGGTGATTGGGCGCTGGCCATATGTATATAAGGTTAGTGTCTAGGCCACTGTCCTGCTTGATAGGGCAATGTCACTCCCTTTCCTCATATGTACAGGTATATAGGGTCAGTCTCTATGGCATTGTCATGCTTGATAGGGCAATGTCACTGTCCCTTTCCTCATATGTATATAGGGTCAGTCTCTAGGGCATTGTCCTGCTTGATAGGGCAATGTCACTGTCCATTTCCTCATATGTACAGTATATAGGGTCAATCTCTAGGACATTGTCCTGCTTGATAGGGCAATGTCACTCTCTCTTGCCTCTGCCATTCATGAGTGGGTTTTAAACCTTAAAACACAACCTCCTACCAACTTCGTTGGCGGAGGTAAATAAAGCTTCTTGCCCATGTCCTCCGAGAACTTAAATAAGTAAAGATTACAGATTTGTACAACGATTCTCTTCCTCATTTGGAAATCTTGACAGCCAGGATTCTGGGAGTCGATACGAAGTCAATACATGTCTTTTCCTTTATAGAGGCAAACCGGAAACACAATTTCCAATATCGTGCAGTGACAGTTTGAATTTCTATTCGGTAAAACAATAGTTGATTTCCTTTGTCTGGCATGAGTTTGATTTAAGAGGATTATTCACATTTGAAAACATTATTCGTCTGAGATTTTCATAATTGTTTGGGAACAAAATTATCGGTAGTAGTAGTAGTAGTAGTAGTAGTAGTAGTTTATTTACGAGGATTATTCACATTTGAAAAGATTATTCGTCTGAGATTTTTATTATTGTTTGGGAACAAAATTATTATTATTATTATTATTATTATTATTATTATTATTATTATTATTATTATCATTATTATTATTATTATTATTATTATTAACTAAGCTACAACCCTAATTGGAAAAGCAGAATGCTATAAGCCCAAGACCTCCGACAGGGAAAGAAAAGCCTAGAGAGGAAAGGAAATATGGAAATAAATAAACTACAAGGGAAGTAATGAACAATTAAAATGATTAACTTAAAGAACACTAACCACAGTGTGATAGATTTAAGTCAGCCTGTTCAACGTAACATATTACACAGAAGGCTGAAAATAAATAACTGGAACCAGGATTTTAATTTATTATTACACCACATTAGGGCTGTTGGTACACATATTAATAAATAACTAGAGTTTGGAAAGTATAAACACACATACGCATATATATATATATATATATATATATATATATATATATATATATATATATATATATATATATATATATATATACATATATATATATATACATATATATATATACACATATATACATATATATATATATATATATATATATATATAAATATATATATATATATATATATATATATATATATATATATATATATATATATATGGATATATATATATATATATATATATATATATATATATATATATATATATATATATATATATGTATATATATAAATATATATATATATATATATATATATATATATATATATATATATATATATTTATATATATATATATATATATATATATATATATATATAATATATATATTATTAACAGGATAATACTTTACCTTTTCTCGATGTCTTGGTCTCTTGGAAACATAATACCTTTGAAACCTCAATATTTCGAAAAGACACTTTTAAAGGACTAAGTACTCATTTTTTTAAGCTCAGAACCAAAATTCTACAAAATTAATTCGATAAAAACACTGTTATATAGATGTTATCGTGTATGTTCAGCTTGTCTGAGGTTTCATGAGGAAGAAAATTTTCTAAAATAATTTTTTATTACTAATGGGTTCCTTCTGAACCTCTAATATAATCAAGTCAAGATGTTTTTAGATAAAATTTACAGTCAAAATTTAGCAATTCAAACACTCAGTAAGAAAAAGTTATTTGTTTCTTTTCCGTACTATGGTTATGTTTCGGAGAGACTAAGAACAGAGGTTATGAGAGTTATGGGGAAATGTTATCCCCACATATATTTAAAACTAATTTTTACTAACAAGTTCTCAGTTGGCTCACTTTTTAAATATAAGGAAATTCTACCAACTTCCTTGTGTTCCGGTGTCATATATACTTTTCAATGTGCACTCTGTAATGAGAGCTACACTGGAAGCACATCTAGACAGCTTCAGTGTAGGATTTCGGAGCACATGGGGAGATCGGTATGAACCAATATACCTTTAAATAAGAAACCAATTTCAGCTATTTATGACCACGCATTTAAATCTGGTCATGCCATTTCTAAGGAAAATTTCACAATTACAGACAGACATAGTAGCGTCATCCAACTGAGAATCTTGGAGTCTTTATACATTTTAAGACAAAACCCAGCTTGAATGAGGGCTTACCTGTTCAGTTGCCGGTGACCCATTGATCCATCTGGTCTGTGAGTTGCTGGTCTGGATGGGTGGTCATTGTCGCCTGCGGGTGACTAGGTATATTAGTTATTGAGTCTTTTATATAGTTATATGTGTAATAAGTCTTTTACATGGTTTTATGTTCCTTAATTGGTTGATTTTAGAGCTAGTTGGTCAGTTCATGTAAGTATATTTTCCTAACTATGTACTTAGGATGATTTTTATTAATTTTATTAATTTTACATATGGTAATTGCTGATAGGCTGAGGATGACATAAGTTATGTCGAAAGCTCCCGAATAAAGAAGATGATAGCAACATTGACTATTTTAGTCCTACTTAAATTACGATTCCCAAGAGGAACCCATCTATCAACTCTATATATATATATATATATATATATATATATATATATATATATATATATATATATATATATATATATATATATATATTATTAAATGCTAAGCTACAACCCTAGTTGGAATAGCAAGATGCTATAAGCCCAGGGGCCCCAATAGGGAAAATAGCCCAGTGAGGAAAGGAAACAAGGAAAAATTAAATATTTAAGCGAATAGTAACAACATTAAAATAAATATTTCCTATATAAACTATAAAAACTTTAACAAAACAAGAAGAGAAAGTAGATAAAACAGTGTGCCCGAGTGTACCCTCAAGCAAGAGAACTCTAACCCAAGACAGTGGAAGACCATGGTACAGAGGCTATGGCACTACCCAAGACTAGAGAACAAGGGTTTGATTTTGGAGTGTCCTTCTCCTAGAAGAGCTGCCTACCATAGCTAAAGAGTCTCTTCTACCCTTACCAAGAGGAAAGTAGCCACTGAACAATTAGAGTGCAGTAGTTAACCCCTTGGGTGAAGAAGAATTGTTTAGTAACCTCAATGTTGTCAGGTGTATGAGGACAGAGGAGAATCTGTAAAGAATAGGCCAGAGTATTCGGGGTCTGTGTAGGCAAAGGAAAAACACCGTAACCAGAGAGAAGAATCCATTGTAGTACTATCTGGCTAGTCAAAGGACCCAATAACTCTCTAGCGGTAGTATCTCAACGGACAGCTGGTGCCATGGCCAACCTACTGCCTATATACATGCATACATACATACACACATACATACATAACACTTCCTCACACATCTTGACACAGTATCAGATATCCCTTCACCTCCTGACAGCCAAACCCCAACCATTCCTTCACAGAGATCGTGTGCCTCCAGCAATTCCCCTTTCAACGCTCAGCGAAGTAAATCCCCCTTCCAAAACCAAGGCTCTTCTATCCCTATCACATGT
>NC_090750.1:93535672-93558172 GCF_036898095.1 Palaemon carinicauda
CGAGAAGGGAAGGTGGTGCGAGGTTGAATGTCATATTGAATGAAGAGTTACTTGAGGAGGTGGACCAGTTTAAGTACTTGGTGGAGTAGAAGCAGATGTACGTCTGAGAGTGATTGAAGGATGCAAAGTGTTGGGAGTAGTAATGGGAGTGGTGAAGAATATAGGGTTAGGAATGGATGTAAAGAGAGTTCTGTATCAGAAAGTGATTGTACCAACTGTGCTGTATGGATCGGAGTTGTGGCGGAGAGACAGAAATTGAATGTGTTTGAAATGAAGTGTCTGAGGAGTATGGCTGGTGTATCTCGAGTGCATAAGGTTAGGAACGAAGTAGTGAGGGTGAGACTGGGTTTAAGAAATGAGTTAGCAGCTAGAGTGGATATGAATGTGTTGAGGTGGTTTGGCCATGTTGAGAGAATGGAAAATTGCTGTGTTCTAAAGAAGGTGATGAATGCAAGAGTTGATGGGAGAAGTACAAGAGGAAGGCCAAGGTTTGGGTAGATTGATGAAGTGAAGAAAGCTCTGGGGGATAGGAGGATTGATGTGAGAGAGGCAAGAGAACGTGCTAGAAATAGGAATGAATGGCAAGCGATTGTGACGCAGTTCCGGTAGGCCCTGCTGCTTCCTCCAGTCACCTTGGATGACCACGAAGGTAGCAGCAGTAAGGGATTCAGAGTTATGAAGCTTCATTTGTGGTGGAAAACGGGGGAGGGAGGTCTGTGGCACCCTAGCAGTACCAGCCGAACTCGGTTGAGTACCTTGTCAGGCTGGGAGGAATGTAGAGTGGAAAGGTCCCCCTTTTTTTCATTTCTTTGATGTCGGCTACCCCCCAAAATTAGGGGAAGTGCCTTGGTATAAATATGTCTGATATATATATATATATATATATATATATATATATATATATATATATATATATATATATATATATATATATATATATACATATATATTTATATATATATATATATATATATATATATATATATATATATATATATATATATGGGTTGATATATATGTATATATATACACATACACACACAAGGGATGTTGCAGCCTATTGGTAACATCTCTGCCTTGTGATTGCCAGGCTGAGGTTCGAGTCCCGCTCAAACTTGCTAGTTCCTTTATTGTCTGCAACCTCACCATCCTTGTGGGCCTCGGGGTAGCTTATAAATCTATCAGCTGAGTCATCAGCAGCCATTGCCTTGCTCTCACTTTTGCAAGCTTGTGTGGAGGGGTGTCTTGGGCGCTGATCATATGTCGATGTAGTCCGTCTCTAGGGCAGTGTACTACTTGCTAGGGCAATGTCACTGTCCCTTGGCTCTGCCATTCATACGCGGCATTTAAACCTTTAAATCAATCATGTTTATCAATATCTTCATAAATTCCTGCTTCCTTTGAACTCTGTTTAGATATTGATGAGAGGATGAGCGTCCCATCTTTATTGGATAAATTCTTTTTAATATGAAGTACATTTTCAAGAATACTAAGCAACATAATTAGTTATCTTTAACCCCCAGAATGACGAATTACATTAGTCATCACTGATTGAGTACAAGATATGGAAATCTTAAACTACGAGCAATATAATAATTTATTTATGTTTAGATGATTTGCTTATGAAAAATATTCCTCTTTGATTTAGGGTATAATTAGTTTGCTTGTCTAAGGAGTTACCCTCTATGTTAAGGTCGAAAACCCATTAATTATCCCTTTTATGATTAGCTGGTCCCAGGGGATCTTTAATCCATAAGTCTTTTAACCCTGAATATCTTTTATCTTTCTTCTCCCCTTCTTACTCGTTATCTTCAGGAGGTTACCTACCATATATGAGTAGATTCTTCATGTTTTCTACATAATGCAAATTTCTGTCTCAAAATGTTCATTATAATAAATTATTTCCTGTATATTAAAAGTACAGGATTG
The DNA here is from genome assembly GCF_036898095.1 of Palaemon carinicauda. Classification (NCBI taxonomy): domain Eukaryota; kingdom Metazoa; phylum Arthropoda; class Malacostraca; order Decapoda; family Palaemonidae; genus Palaemon; species Palaemon carinicauda. The sequence goes on from NC_090750.1 coordinate 93,537,602, forward strand.
CATGATAATTATTCTTTGCTATAAATATGTTAAGGTCAAAGGCCAAGGTCTAGATCAAGCAAAAGGTTGAGAAATAAGCCGTCACGGCGGAGGTCTGATTTATCTAGTTTGATATTCATAACACATTGCACTCACTAGGCGAAGAAGTGAAATGATTAGTAAAAACCAGGAAGCTGTTCACAAACAAACACACATACACTCAAACAAACACACAAACAGGGGTGAAAACATAACATCCTTCCAATTTCGTTGGGGGAGGTAACTACAGGGGCACTTAGTAGAGCTCAGACCTCCACCGCGGCAATTTATATCTCTACTGTAACCTTGACCTTTGACCTTGATCTTTGACCTTCGACCTTGGAATTTGACCTTAACATTTGACCTTGACCTTTAACATTGACCTTTGACCTTGACATCCCAAAATTTAATCATTTGCATCTTTTTATACAACAGTTAATCCCTGCAAGTTTCCTTACTCGACGATTATAATTGTGGTCAGGAAGCTGTTCACAAATAAACACACAGACACACACAAACAGGGGGTAAAATATAACCTCCTTCCAACATCATTGGTGGAGGTAATAAAATCGTTATTCAAAGTGAGGATATATTACTATGATATTAACTAGAACTCACAACATTGCTAATATTATTTTGAAAAAAAAATGTATATATATTTTAATTTTTATGGAATATGGAAAAAAAATAAGTAGATTGCTGATTAAATTTCTAAAAAATTGTTCAAATTGAGAAAATTGTTTGAAAGAACTGATGGTTATAAGGGGAATTGTTTGGAAGTAATACACCCTTTCTTTTATTCTTTATGTGAAATATCATGATATTTTTAGAATTATAATCCAATGGTTTTTATATAATATCTTACATTTTTATTGTTACAACAACTGGGAGGTATAATGTGGAATAAGTATAGTACTTTACTGATTGAAAAGCTTTTCAAATGATTTTATTTTTTCTGACATTATCAGAAATCGAACTTTGTGATGATGTTTTTTGTCCCACCACGTTCTGTTATCTTTTATATTGATCCATTTCATTCTGTTATCTTTTTTTTTTTGTTCCATGTCGTTCTGTTATCTTTTGTTCAACATTGTTCTGTTATTTTTTTGGGTTTCACCTCCAGTTATCTTTTTGTTCAACCTCGTTTTGTTATCTTTTGTTTTGTTCAACCTGGTTCTATTATCTTTTATTTTGTTCAACCTTGTTCTATTATCTGTTTTGGTTCAACCTGGTTCTGTTATCTTTTTATTTTGTTCAACCTTGTTCTAATATCTTTTTTGTTCAACCTGGATCTGTTATCTTTTATTTTGTTCCACCTTGTTTTAATATCTTTTCTGTTCAACCTAGCTCTGTTAATTTTTATTTTGTTCAACCTTGTATTAATATCTTCTTTTGCTCAACTTGGCTCTGTTATATCTTTTTTGGTTCAGCCTCGTTCTGTTATCATATCCTGTTCAACTAGCTTTTTTTTTTTTTCATTCAAGATGGTTCTGTTACCTTATTTCGTTCAGCCTTGTTCTGTTATCATTTTCTGTTTAACCTGCTATCTTTTATTTTGTTCAACCTAGTTGTATTATCTACCATTTCTCTCCCATCTTTTCTTCCACAGCTGTTGATAGAACCCTTTTTTTCCATCCTTACCAGATGAAACCAGATGAAAGTGTATAAATCGTCTCATTCTGCGAGCCATCCCCGTCGACGTAAAATCTATTTTTACCATTTTTGCTGGACCGTCACTTCCTAAGAGCTTTCTTCCATTGAGTGTTTTTTTTTTCTTTTTTTACCTCTCACGTCTGAAAGACCCAGGAAGGAGATCAAGGCAGGCATGCGATGGTGGCTCTCTCTTGTCGTTTAAGCTTAAAGAAAATTCTTATTTTGAGATATTATTACTCAATGTGGCTCTTATGTTGGGTTTTCGATCTTATTGCTGAATATGGCTCTTCTGTTGGGTTTTCAATCTTAGTATTTACTGAAGCTCTTCTCTTGGTTTTCAATGTTATTACTCAATATGGCTCTTCTCTTGGTTTTCAATGTTATTACTCAGTATGGCCCTTCTGTTGGGTTTTCAATGTTATTACTCAATATGGCTCTTCTCTTGGTTTTTCAATCTAAATACTTAATATGGCTCCTATGTTGGTTTTTCAATCTTATTCCTCATTTTGGCCCCCACTCCTTTATTTTTTTCAATCTTATTACTTAATACGGGTCTTCCGTTGGGTTTTCAATCTTGTTACTCAATATTGCTCTTCTGTTGGTTTTTCAGTCTCATTGCTCAGTATGGCTCTTCTGTTGGTTTTTCAATCTTAATACTTAATATGGCTCTTATGTTGGTTTTCAATCTTATTCCTTATTTTAGCCCTTTTTTATTTTTCAATCTTATTACTTCATATGGCTCATCTGTTGGCTTTTCAATCTAAATACTCAATATGGCTCTTCCGTTGGGTTTTCAATCTTATTACTGAATATGGCTCCTCTATTAGTTTTCCCATCTTGATACTCAGTATGAGTTATCTGTTGGCTTTCAATCTTATTAATCAATACGGCTCTTCTGTTGGTTTTTCCATCTTATTACTTAGTATGGCTCTTTTATTGGTTTTTCAATAAGACCGAGAAGTGATTATTCAGATTTTTTTTTTCTTTTTTTTTAGCATAACGATGGTGGTCTTACTTCTCTTGACTCTATTTTGTTTTTAAACTCTTTAAACTTCCATCCACTGCTATAATTTTGCACGGAAATTAATTTTTATTATTATTATCATTTTTATTATTATTATTATCATTATTATTATTATTATTACTTGCTAAGCTATAACCCTTGTTGGAAAAGCAAGGTGCCATAAGCCCGGGGGCTCCAACAGAAAAAATAGCCCAGTGAGGAAAGGCAAAATAAAAAATAGAATATTCCAAGAAGAGTAACAACATTAGAATAAATATCTCCTATATAAACTATAAAAAGTTTAGCAAAACAAGAGGAAGAGAAATAAGATGAAATATATCTGTAATATTGGATTGAAAGGGCAACACAAGAACTAAAGAATACACAGATTATCAGAAAACATATATACATACAGTACGTTCTGGTGTTTCTATTCTCCCTAAAATATTTTTTCAAACAACCCCAAGAATTTACTTTGCACATACACCGGTGAATACTTAGGAACAAAAAGATCCTGTCACGGTCGCCATTTTGTGATGGATGGCTTGACCACCACACAAAAACACTAAACTTTTCAAACAGTATTCACTTAAGTACCATACTAAGTCCACAAAAGGTGGAATAGTATACAATTTCAATAAGAGTGCAAAGTCAATTCAAGGAGACAAAGAAAATACCACAAAAATATACTTAATTTTAATACACAAGTTTCAGACAGAAATAACACCTGAACCTCAACAATACAGTAATTAATGATAAACACTCACTCTTAAACTCCCTGTAAAAGAAAACAATTACACAATTACAGAAAGGTCATCAACACAAGCATACAAAAAGGGAAGAGGGTCCAGAAAGGAAGAGGCAAACGAAAAGTAAGAATATCCTAACAATTACACATTAAATATCCCTAACAAATTCCTCATTCACTTCTAGGGGTCTCCTCAGAGGACAATAAACTCTCCAGCTGGATGGCTTAATTCAGGCGGCAGAAAACACGGATCCAAAACAATGGTGGTGACTGGTTCAATAATGCAGAACGCCCAGGAGTACAGGTCGTGGGCCCGACACACAAATATAACAATCAAAATTTTTACCTTGGGGCAGAGAGGTCCCCTTGGCTTTTACTGAACCAAGGGCAGTTTAATATATATAGGATAACAATCCTTAATGCAGAGCGAGGATATCCTGGGAAAGCTAAACAGCTTCACAATGCAGCTCTGTAATGGCGATGAATATAATAAATCCAGCAGCAATTATCGTGCCCTTCAAGGTTGGAGGCTCAGAAACACACTGAGGAACCATCCTCAAAAAAAGCCCCTCCAAAACTCCGTTCACGCAGGAGCGCAGCCACGTAACCAACACCACTTGAAAATATAAAACAGCCGTTAGTCCATTATAACCACTAACATAACCACCAGTGAAAAGACAAACAATTACAGCAAGAAAGCAATAATTCTACAGTATATTCAACCTTATACATCTATAAAAACTTGAATAATTTAGAAATATTAAAGCAATAATGTTACAATATATATATATATATATATATATATATATATATATATATATATATATATATATATATATATATATATATATATATATATATATATATATATATACTAGATATGCATATCGTTTTGGGTCTTTCTGTCTGTCTCTCTCTCGCACACACACACACACACACACACGCACTCTCTCTCTCTCTCTCTCTCTCTCTCTCTCTCTCTCTCTCTCTCTATATATATATATATATATATATACATATATATATATATATATATATATATATGTATATATATATATATATATATATATATATATATATATATATATATATATATATATATGTAAATATATATATGTAGGTTTTACCACCAAAAATATATCAGTCACAGTATCATAAAAGTAACATTCTAAAAATAATAATCACGCATTCATTAACGAACAAACATCTCTATTGAAATAATTTCCACATCTCAAAATACTCCAAGCAAAAAGAGATCCAGAAATAGATCACTCCGAGATGGAAACTCCCAAACTGAGAAAACCAGCCTAATCAACGAACGAGTCAACTCATATTGCCTGCAAGAGCATCACATAAGAGTCAGCCAATGAAAGCAATTACTCCGATTGCGAGAATCGTATGGAAAAGTGTACCGTGGTCAAGATGGAATGATCTGTAGACCCTGGAAGGAGGTGGATTGCTGGGTGGGTGGCTGGTTTGGGGCCAAGATGTTTCCTCCGACTGGAAAGTCTATTGATCGACTTTTGCCAGAGTGATTGCTTCATTAATTGTCGCATTGGTCGTGACCCCATTTTTCATGTCCTATTCTGGAATGGCGTATATTTAGTGCTAGAGGGATATAATCAGTTAATTGTGACATATAGATAGGAGTATGTATGTGTGTATGTATGTGGGTAAGAGTAAGGTTATGAGATGTACGAGAAGGGAAGGTGGTGCGAGGTTGAATGTCATATTGAATGAAGAGTTACTTGAGGAGGTGGATCAGTTTAAGTACTTGGAGTCTGTTAATGGTGGAGTAGAAGCAGATGTACGTCTGAGAGTGAGTGAAGGATGCAAAGTGTTGGGGGTAGTGATGGGAGTGGTAAAGAATATAGGGTTAGGCATGGATGTAAAGAGAGTTCTGTATCAGAAGGTGATTGTACCAACTGTGCTCTATGGATCGGAGTTGTGGCGGAGAGATAGAAATTGAATGTGTTTGAAATGAAGTGCCTGAGGAGTATGGCTGGTGTATCTCGAGTGCATAAAGTTAGGAAAGAAGTAGTGAGGGTGAGACCGGATGTAAGAAATGAGTTAGCGGCTAGAGTGGATATGAATGTGTTGAGGTGTTTTGGCCATGTTGAGAGAATGGAAAATTGCTGTCTGTTAAAGAAGGTGATGAATGCAAGAGTTAATGGGAGAAGTAGAAGAGGAAGGCCAAGGTTTGGGTGGATTGATGAAGTGAAGAAAGCTCTGGGTGATAGGAGGATTGATGTGAGAAAGGCAAGAGAGAGTGCTAGAAATAGGAATGATTGGCGAGCGATTGTGACGCAGTTCCGTTATGCCCTGCTGCTTCCTCCAGTCACCTTGGATGACCGCGGAGGTAGCAGCAGTAAGGGATTCAGCGTTATGAAGCTTCATTTGTGGTGGATAACGGGGGAGGGAGGGCTGTGGCACCCTAGCAGTACCAGCCGAACTCGGTTGAGTCCCTCGTCAGGCTGGGAGGAACGTAGAGTGGAAAGGTCCCCCTTTTTTTTCATTTCTTTGATGTCGGCTACCCCCAAAAATTGGGGGAAGTGCCTTGGTATAAATATGTCTGAGATATATATATATATATATATATATATATATATATATATATATATATATATATATATATATATACACACACAAGGGATATTGTAGCCTATTGGTAACGTCTCTGCCTTGTGATGGCCAGACTGAGGTTCGAGTCCCGCTCAAACTTGCTAGTTCCTTTATTGTCTGCAACCTCACCATCCTTGTGGGTCTCGGGGTAGCTTATAAATCTACCTGCTGAGTCATCAGCAGCCATTGCCTTGCTCTCACTTTTGCAAGCTTGTGTGGAGGGGTGTCTTGGGCGCTGATCATATGTCGATATAGTCCGTCTCTAGGGCAGTGTACTACTTGCTAGGGCAATGTCTCTGTTCCTTGCCCCTGCCATTCATACGCGGCATTTAAACCTTTAAATCAATCATGTTTATCAATATCTTCATAAATTCCTGCTTCCTTTGAACTCTGTTTAGATATTGATGAGAGGATGAGCGTCCCATCTTTATTGGATAAATTCTTTTTAATATGAAGTACATTTTCAAGAATACTAAGCAACATAATTAGTTATCTTTAACCCCCAGAATGACGAATTACATTAGTCATCACTGATTGAGTACAAGATATGGAAATCTTAAACTACGAGCAATATAATAATTTATTTATGTTTAGATGATTTGCTTATGAAAAATATTCCTCTTTGATTTAGGGTATAATTAGTTTGCTTGTCTAAGGAGTTACCCTCTATGTTAAGGTCGAAAACCCATTAATTATCCCTTTTATGATTAGCTGGTCCCAGGGGATCTTTAATCCATAAGTCTTTTAACCCTGAATATCTTTTATCTTTCTTCTCCCCTTCTTACTCGTTATCTTCAGGAGGTTACCTACCATATATGAGTAGATTCTTCATGTTTTCTACATAATGCAAATTTCTGTCTCAAAATGTTCATTATAATAAATTATTTCCTGTATATTAAAAGTACAGGATTGCATGATAATTATTCTTTGCTATAAATATGTTAAGGTCAAAGGCCAAGGTCTAGATCGAGCAAAAGGTTGAGAAATAAGCCGTCACGGCGGAGGTCTGATTTATCTAGTTTGATATTCATAACACATTGCACTCACTAGGCGAAGAAGTGAAATGATTAGTAAAAACCAGGAAGCTGTTCACAAACAAACACACATACACTCAAACAAACACACAAACAGGGGTGAAAACATAACATCCTTCCAATTTCGTTGGGGGAGGTAACTACAGGGGCACTTAGTAGAGCTCAGACCTCCACCGCGGCAATTTATATCTCTACTGTAACCTTGACCTTTGACCTTGATCTTTGACCTTCGACCTTGGAATTTGACCTTAACATTTGACCTTGACCTTTAACATTGACCTTTGACCTTGACATTCCAAAATTTAATCATTTGCATCTTTTTATACAACAGTTAATCCCTGCAAGTTTCCTTACTCGACGATTATAATTGTGGTCAGGAAGCTGTTCACAAATAAACACACAGACACACACAAACAGGGGGTAAAATATAACCTCCTTCCAACATCATTGGTGGAGGTAATAAAATCGTTATTCAAAGTGAGGATATATTACTATGATATTAACTAGAACTCACAACATTGCTAATATTATTTTGAAAAAAAAATGTATATATATTTTAATTTTTATGGAATATGGAAAAAAAATAAGTAGATTGCTGATTAAATTTCTAAAAAATTGTTCAAATTGAGAAAATTGTTTGAAAGAACTGATGGTTATAAGGGGAATTGTTTGGAAGTAATACACCCTTTCTTTTATTCTTTATGTGAAATATCATGATATTTTTAGAATTATAATCCAATGGTTTTTATATAATATCTTACATTTTTATTGTTACAACAACTGGGAGGTATAATGTGGAATAAGTATAGTACTTTACTGATTGAAAAGCTTTTCAAATGATTTTATTTTTTCTGACATTATCAGAAATCGAACTTTGTGATGATGTTTTTTGTCCCACCACGTTCTGTTATCTTTTATATTGATCCATTTCATTCTGTTATCTTTTTTTTTTGTTCCATGTCGTTCTGTTATCTTTTGTTCAACATTGTTCTGTTATTTTTTTGGGTTTCACCTCCAGTTATCTTTTTGTTCAACCTCGTTTTGTTATCTTTTGTTTTGTTCAACCTGGTTCTATTATCTTTTATTTTGTTCAACCTTGTTCTATTATCTGTTTTGGTTCAACCTGGTTCTGTTATCTTTTTATTTTGTTCAACCTTGTTCTAATATCTTTTTTGTTCAACCTGGATCTGTTATCTTTTATTTTGTTCCACCTTGTTTTAATATCTTTTCTGTTCAACCTAGCTCTGTTAATTTTTATTTTGTTCAACCTTGTATTAATATCTTCTTTTGCTCAACTTGGCTCTGTTATATCTTTTTTGGTTCAGCCTCGTTCTGTTATCATATCCTGTTCAACTAGCTTTTTTTTTTTTTTCATTCAAGATGGTTCTGTTACCTTATTTCGTTCAGCCTTGTTCTGTTATCATTTTCTGTTTAACCTGCTATCTTTTATTTTGTTCAACCTAGTTGTATTATCTACCATTTCTCTCCCATCTTTTCTTCCACAGCTGTTGATAGAACCCTTTTTTTCCATCCTTACCAGATGAAACCAGATGAAAGTGTATAAATCGTCTCATTCTGCGAGCCATCCCCGTCGACGTAAAATCTATTTTTACCATTTTTGCTGGACCGTCACTTCCTAAGAGCTTTCTTCCATTGAGTGTTTTTTTTTTCTTTTTTTACCTCTCACGTCTGAAAGACCCAGGAAGGAGATCAAGGCAGGCATGCGATGGTGGCTCTCTCTTGTCGTTTAAGCTTAAAGAAAATTCTTATTTTGAGATATTATTACTCAATGTGGCTCTTATGTTGGGTTTTCGATCTTATTGCTCAATATGGCTCTTATGTAGGTTTTTCGATCTTATTGCTCAATATGGCTCTTCTGTTGGTTTTCAATCTTATTACTTAATATGGCTCTTCCCTTGGTTTTTCAATCTTATTACTCAATATGGCTGTTCTGTTGGTTTTCAATCTTTTTACTGAATATTGCTCTTCTGTTGGGTTATCAATCTTATTACTCAATATGGCTCTTCCGTTGGCTTTTCAATCTTATTACTGAATATGGCTATTCTATTAGTTTTCCCATCTTGATACTCAGTATGTGTTATCTGTTGGCTTTCAATCTCATTAGTCAATATGGCTCTTCTGTTGGTTTTTCCATCTTATTACTTATTATGGCTCTTTTATTGGTTTTTCAATAAGACCGAGAAGTGATTATTCAGATTTTTTTTTTCAGCATAACGATGGTGGTCTTACTTTTCTTGACTCTATTTTGTTTTCAAACTCGTTAAACTTCCATCCACTGCTATAATTTTGCACAGAAATTAATTATTATTATTATTATTATTATTATTATTATTATTATTATTATTATTATTATTACTTGCTAAGCTATAACCCTTGTTGGAAAAGCAGGGTGCCGTAAGGCCGGGGGCTCCAACAGAAAAAAATAGTCCAGTGAGGAAAGGCAAAATAAAAAATAGAATATTCCAAGAAGAGTAACAACATTAGAATAAATATCTCCTATATAAAAAACTATAAAAAGTTTAGCAAAACAAGAGGAAGAGAAATAAGATTGCTGTAATATTGGATTGAAAGGGCAACACAAGAACTAAAGAATACACAGATTATCAAAAAACATATATACATATAGTACGTTCTGGTGTTTCTATTCTCCCTAAAATATTTTTTCAAACGCGTCATGTCCTGTATATTTGTGTTGCGGCTTTTTAACTGGAATACAATGCTGCAACATATTGCAATTTGCTTTCAATAAAATAGAAGTACAAGCATTGCAAATAGTCACAAAACAACAATGAAACCAACTGCATTTCTTTCGATAAGAACAAGTCTTCTTCACGCAAGCGGTTAACTACTGCTACTCTCCTCTTGGTAAGGGTTGAAGAGACTCTTGAGCTATGGTAAGCAGCTCTTCTAGAAGGACACTCCAAAATCACACCATTGCTCTCTAGTCTTGGGTATTGCCATAACCTCTGTACCATGGTCTTCCACTGTCTTGGGTTAGAGTTCTCTTGCTTAAGGGTACACTCGTGCACACTGTTCTATCTACTTTCTCTTCCTCTTGTATTGTTAAAGTTTTTATAGTTTATATAGGAAATATTTATTTTAATGTTGTTACTGTTCTTAAAATATTTCATTTTTCCTTGTTTCCTTTCCTCACTAGGCTATTCTCCCTTTTGCGGCCCCTGGGCTTATAGCATCCTACTTTCCCAACTAGGGTTGTAGCTGAGCATTTAATAATAATAATAAAAATAATAATAATAATAATAATACAGGTTTTTCTTTAAAAAATGGCTCTGGATGTGTGGATGTTCCTTTGTATGTCTGAATGTATAATTACTAAGGTTTCTCTAGAGAAGAATGAAACTGAACATAGTGTGAATGACGAGACATATTCTCGTATACGTCTATGAGTTATTTGTGAAGCAAAAGCTTGAGGAATAAGCTGCCGTGTAAGCTGCCACGGCGGAGGTCTGCGCTCTACTGAGTGCCCCTCTATTTTGGTCTTTATTCAAAACCTGCTATGAAATTTGAATACTTTGCTACCACAGTAAACTGGTTATCAAAATCGGAAAATATCAGGTCATGCAAACGCAAGAATTTTAAAGGTTGAAAGACCTCTCATGAATGGCAGAGGCAAGGACAGTGACATTGCCCTATCAAGCAGGACAATGCTCTAGAGACGGACCTTGTATACATATGATCATCCCCAAGGAGTGCCAAGCAATGGCTGCTGATGACTCAGCAGATATAGACCTATATGCTCCCCCAAACCCTCCATCCTTAGCTCACAAGAATGGAAAGGTTGCAGCGACCAAAGGAACTGACGAGTTTGAACGGGACTCGAACCCCAGTCTGGCAATCACCAGGCAAGGATGTTACCAACATGTAACAGTATTTAAGTTTCAAAAGGAAAATTTTAAGAGAGAGAGAGAGAGAGAGAGAGAGAGAGAGAGAGAGAGAGAGAGAGAGAGAGAGAGAGAGAGAGAGAGAGCTACACTGGAAGCACATCTAGACAGCTTCAGTGTAGGATTTTGGAGCACATGGGGAGATCGGTACGAACCAATATACCTTTAGATAAGAAACCAATTTCAGCTATTTATGACCACGCATTTAAATCTGGTCATGCCATTTCTAAGGAAAATTTCACAATTACAGACAGACATAGTAGCGTCATCCAACTGAGAATCTTGGAGTCTTTATACATTTTAAGACAAACCCCAGCTTGAATGAGGGCTTACCTGTTCAGTTGCCGGTGACCCATTGATCCATCTGGTCTGTGAGTTGCTGGTCTGGATGGGTGTTCATTGTCTCCTGCAGGTGACTAGATATATTAGTTATTGAGTTTTTTATATAGTTATATGTGTAATAAATCTTTTATATGGTTTTATGTTCCTTGATTGGTTGATTTTAGAGCTAGTTGGTCAGTTCATGAAAGTATATCTTCCTAACTATGAACTTGGGATGATTTTTATTAATTTTATTAATTTTACATATGGTAATTGCTGATAGGCTGAGGATGACATAAGTTATGTCGAAAGCTCCCGAATAAAGAAGATGATAGCAACATTGACTATTTTATTCCTAATGAAATTACGATTCCCAAGAGGAACCCATCTATCAACATATATATATATATATATATATATATATATATATATATATATATATATATATATAATTAAATGCTAAGCTACAACCCTAGCTGGAAAAGCAAAATGCTATATGCCCAGGGGCCCCAACATGGAAAATAGCCCAGTGAGGAAAGGAAACAAGGAAAAATTAAATATTTAAAAGATTAGTAACAACATTAAAATAAATATTTCCTATATAAACTATAAAAACTTTAACAAAACAAGAAGAGAAAGTAGATAGAACAGTGTACCCTAGTGTACCCTCAAGCAAGAGAACTCTAACCCAAGACAGTGGAAGACCATGGTACAGAGGCTATGGCACTACCCAAGACTAGAGAACAAGGGTTTCCTTTTCCTAGAAGAGCTGCCTACCATAGCTAAAGAGTCTCTTCTACCCTTACCAAGAGGAAAGTAGCCACTGAACAAAAACAGTGCAGTAGTTAACCCCTTGGGTGAAGAAGAATTGTTTAGTAACCTCAATGTTGTCAGGTGTATGAGGACAGAGGAGAATCTGTAAAAAATAGGCCAGAGTATTCGGGGTCTGTGTAGGCAAAGGGAAAAAACCGTAACCAGAGAGAAGAATCCATTGTAGTACTATCTGGCTAGTCAAAGGACCCCATAACTCTCTAGCGGTAGTATCTCAACGGGCAGCTGGTGCCATGGCCAACCTACTGCCTATATACATGCATACATACATACACACATACATACATAAAACTTCCTCACACATCTTGACACAGTATCAGATATCCCTTCACCTCCTGACAGCCAAACCCCAACCATTCCTTCACAGAGATCGTGTGCCTCCAGCAATTCCCCTTTCAACGCTCAGCGAAGTAAATCCCCCTTCCAAAACCAAGGCTCTTCTATCCCTATCACATGTAATGTTGGTGATAAAACTTGATCCGAGGAACCACGGCTTCGCTGATGTCCCCCTCTTCCTCATTTCTTTATGACCGTCCATTTTTTATCCCTGTCACCATCTTGTCTTTAAATCTGATGGGATATTTGTCGTATTTAAATTATCAGTTTGTGTTGTTTTGTATGATTAGTAAGATGTTTTTTTTTTTTTGTAGGAATTATTAGTTTTATGATAATCATTGTTATTTCTCACGACTTTGAAGGTTTAAAGGCCGCTCATGAATGCCAGAGGCAAGGGACAGTGACATTGCCCTATCGAGCAGGACAATGCCTTAGAGACTAGCCATATTTACATATGATTAGCACACAAGCCTCCTCTCTAACCAAGCTAGGACCAAGGAGGGCCAGGAAATGGGGGCTTTTGACTCAGTTGATAGACTTATAGGTTACCGGAACCTCCCATCCTTAGCTCACAAGGATAATGAAGTTGCAGCGACTAAAGGAACTAACGAGTTTGAACGGGACTCGAACCCCAATCTAGCAAGCGTCAGACAGGGATGTTACCACAGTGGGAAACAATTATTATTATTATTATCATTATCATTATTATTATTATTATTATTATTATTATTATTATTATTATTATTGTCATTAATATTATCATTATTATTATTATTATTATTATTATTATTATTATCATTATTATTATTATTATAAATACTATCATTATTATCATTATTATCATTAATATTATTATTATCATTACTTTTATTATTATTATTATTTTTATTACTATTATTATCATTATTGTCCTTGATATTATTATTATTATTATTATTATTATTATTATTATTATTATTATTATCATTATTATTATTATTATTATACAATTGTAAACATTTTTGCACATTGTTGACTCCCATAGGAAATCCCTTAAAGGACTCTTCCAGTCTACCCTGAAGCATTGTACGGTCAATTCTTTTTTTTTTTTTTTCCTTGGCAAAATTGGTGGACTTATGATTTTAGTGCAGACCCGCAGACTCAGTTTCACTATATTTTTTTTTCTTTTTTTTCTTATATTTCCATACTACCATCCATGGTTTTGCTTTTCCAGTTCTCTGCCAAAGGCATAGAATAAATAAACAGAAATTGTTTTCATTTTGTATTTTGCTATATTGGTGCGTATTTGTATTTTCGTTTTTTTTTTTTTTGGGGGGGGGGGGGTTAGGGGGAGATGGTGATATCTGTCCCTTTTCCATTTTTTTTATTAGATTTCATTTATCGTGTTTTTTTTTCTTGACCAGTAACTTATTTTTATATTAATAAGATTCATTATCATTCTTTCATGTTATTTTTTTCAGTAACTGCTTTCTTATTCACCCTTATATAATATGGGGCAGGCCTCAGTATATATATATATATATATATATATATATATATATATATATATATATGTATATATTTTTGTACATGTATATATATATATATATATATATATATATATACATATGTATATATTTGTACATGTATATATATATATATATATATATATATATATATATATAAATATATATATATATATATATATATATATATATATGTATATATAAATATATATGTATATATATATATATATATATATATATATATATATATATATATATATATTCATATATATATATCTATATACATATATATATATATATATATATGTATGTATTGTACCACTATATAAGGGTAAGGGAGATGTGCATGACTTGTAATTCAAGAGGTATTAGTTTGTTGAGTGTAATTGGAAAAGTGTATGGTAGAGTACTGATTAATAGGATTAAGGATAAAACAGAGAATGCAATCTTGGTTTTAGAAGAGGTAGGGGTTGTATGAATCAGATTTTTACAGTTAGGCAGATATGCGAGAAATATTTAGCAAAAGGTAAGGAGGTGTATGTTGCGTTTATGGATCTGGAGAAAGCGTATGATAGAGTTGATAGGGAAGCAATGTGGAATGTGATGAGGTTATACGGAGTTGGTGGAAGGTTGTTGCAAGCAGTGAAAAGTTTCTACAAAGGTAGTAAAGCATGTGTTAGAATAGGAAATGAAGTGAGCGATTGGTTTCCGGTGAGAGTGGGGCTGAGACAGGGATGTGTGATGTCGCCGTGGTTGTTTAACTTGTATGTTGATGGAGTGGTGAGAGAGGTGAATGCTCTAGTGCTTGGACGAGGATTAAAACTGGTAGGCGAGAATGATCATGAATGGGAGGTAAATCAGTTGTTGTTTGCGGATGATACTGTACTGATAGCAGACACAGAAGAGAAGCTTGGCCGACTAGTAACAGAATTTGGAAGGGTGTGTGAGAGAAGGAAGTTGAGAGTTAATGTGGGTAAGAGTAAGGTTATGAGATGTACGAGAAGGGAAGGTGGTGCAAGGTTGAATGTCATGTTGAATGGAGAGTTACTTGAGGAGGTGGATCAGTTCAAGTACTTGGGGTCTGTTGTTGCAGCAAATGGTGGAGTGGAAGCAGATGTACGTCAGAGAGTGAATGAAGGTTGCAAAGTGTTGGGGGCAGTTAAGGGAGTAGTAAAAAATAGAGGGTTGGGCATGAATGTAAAGAGAGTTCTATATGAGAAAGTGATTGTACCAACTGTGATGTATGGATCGGAGTTGTGGGGAATGAAAGTGATGGAGAGACAGAAATTGAATGTGTTTGAGAGAAAGTATCTGAGGAGTATGGCTGGTGTATCTCGAGTAGATAGAGTTAGGAACGAAGTGGTGAGGTTGAGAACGGGTGTAAGAAATGAGTTAGCGGCTAGAGTGGATATGAATGTTTTGAGGTGGTTTGGCCATGTTGAGAGAATGGAAAATGGCTGTCTGCTAAAGAAGGTGATGAATGCAAGAGTTGATGGGAGAAGTACAAGAGGAAGGCCAAGGTTTGGATGGATGGATGGTGTGAAGAAAGCTCTGGGTGATAGGAGGATAGATGTGAGAGAGGCAAGAGAGCGTGCTAGAAATAGGAATGAATGGCGAGCGATTGTGACGCAGTTCCGGTAGGCCCTGCTGCTTCCTCCGGTGCCTTAGATGACCGCGGAGGTAGCAGCAGTAGGGGATTCAGCAGTATGAAGCTTCATCTGTGGTGGAAAATGTGGCAGGTTGGGCTGTGGCACCCTAGCAGTACCAGCTGAACTCGGCTGAGTTCCTGGTTAGGCTGGAGGAACGTAGAGAGTAGAGGTCCCCTTTTTTTGTTTTGTTTCTTTGTTGATGTCGGCTACCCCCCAAAATTGGGGGAAGTGCCTTTGGTATATGGATGGATATATATATACGCACGCTGAACGGTATTGCCGTACTTATAACTACTCGGTTCCAGCCCGTCCCTAAGGAAGTGGGGAGATGGTATAGGCATACCCTGGTGAGAGAGTATACCCCAAGAGGCCTACTCAGAAACCACAATCTCCCACAAATTGCCCAAAACTGCTATGTCGCCTTTAGGAAAGGGATTGATATGAGTGTTTTTGCGTGCATGTATATGTTACAAGTTGTGGAATGATCTTCCTAATCGGGTAGTTGAATCACTAGAACTTCAAAAGTTCAAAGTTAGATAAAATGTTTTTATGTTGATCAGGCTGACTTGAGTCTTTTTATAGTTTATGTATGACATATCTGTTTTTGACGTTGTTAATAGTTTATATATGACATATCTATTTTGACGTTGATACTGTTTTTAGAATGATTTATTGTTAGTTTGTTCCCATCATTTATTTATATCCTTATTTTCTTTCCTCACTGGGCTATTTTTCCCTGTTGGAGCCCTTGGGCTTATAGCATCTTGCTTTTCCATCTAGGGTTGTAGCTTGGCTAGTAATAATGATAATAATAATAATAATAATAATAATAATAATATCTAAATATTTAACCGCCCCTTTTGACGGGTCACGTACACTAGTATGACATAACTACATAACTAGTATAGGAGACTCTTTCGCTATGGTAAGTAGGTCTTTTAGGAGAAGGGTAGTCCAAAATAAAACCATTGTTTTCTTGGGTAGTGCCATAGCCTCTGTACCATAGTCTTCCACTGTCATGGGGTAGAGTTCTCTTGCTTGAGGGTACACTCTGGCACACTATTCTATCTAATTTATCTTCTTGTTTTGTTCAAATTTTTATAGTTTATATAGGAAACATTTATTTTAATGTTGTTAATGCTTTTAGAATATTTTATTGTTCCCTTTTCCCTTTCCTCACTGGGCTATTCTCACTGTTGTGGCCCCTGGGCTCATAACATCCTGCTTTTCCAACTACGGTTGTAGCTTAGCAAAGGATAGCAATAGTAATAGTAACTGGCATTATAACATTACATATCCCCCTCTCTTATATAAAAAAGTATATTTATACACATTTGTTTATATAATATATATATATATATATATATATATATATATATATATATATATATATATATATATATATATATATATATATATATATATATATATATATATATATATATATATATATATATATATATACATATATATATATATATATATATATATATATATATATACATATATATATATATATATATACATATAGTAATATATATATATATATATATATATATATATATATATACATATAGTAATTTCAACTTTTGTATAGATACATACGTATTCATAATACACTTCATGTAAAAACATCGTAAATAAAATCTTGCATGAAATGAAACTCGACAATGCTGATCTATATGCTTCTTCATTTCCAAAAATGGTATATTCTTTAAAACACCACGACCTTACATTATATATTTCCCAGTCCTATTCAATGTGAATAAATGTGAGTAAAACTAAAAGATAGATTATATAAAGAAAACGCTTCTCTCCTGTAGCTTCAAATGCAAGAAAAGAATATTCCCTGATAAGAAAGATCACATGTTGACAGTGATAGAAGAGATGGTTATAAAAAAATGTAAGAAATAAACGAGATTGGGATGTTGGCAAATCTGTGGTTATTTGAATCTGGTTTTATCACTAACGCTAGATGTGACATGGATAGAAGAGCATTGGTGTTAGGGGAGAGAGGGGAAGTGTTGGTGATGAGGAAGAGCTTTGTGTTGGGCCTTTTCCAACTAGGGTTGTAGCTTAGCAAGTAATAATGATATAAGTGTATATATATATACATATATATATATATATATATATATATATATATATATATATATATGTATATATATATATATATATATATATATATATATATATATATATATATATATATATATATATATATATACACTTATATCATTATCCCCAAGGAGTGCCCAGCAATGGCTGCTGATGACTCAGCAGATATAGACCTATTTGCTCCCCCAAACCCTCCATCCTTAGCTCATAAGATTGGAGAGGTTGCAGCGACCAAAGGAACTAACGAGTTTGAGCGGGACACGAACCCCAGTCTGGCAATCACCAGGTAAGGATATTACCAACATGTAACAGTATTTAAGTTTCAAAAGGAAAATTTTAAGAGAGAGAGAGAGAGAGAGAGAGAGAGAGAGAGAGAGAGAGAGAGAGAGAGAGAGAGAGAGAGAGAGAGAGAGAGAGAGCGAAATAAAACAAAGCGAGAGAAAGAAAAGGACAGAAAATAAGGGTGGATAAAAGATAGTAACCCAATTGATGCAAATTCAGTATTGAACTTCTATCTGTTGGGTTTATCATGATTCCCCCTGAAAACTTGCAGCGTTGACCAAATAGCAGAGGAAGGAACAAAAGAAAAAAAAAAACTATGCACAGGAAGGAAGAACGGGAAACGGCCGGAGAGGGGGAAGACACCGATAAAAACGGAATAGGGTAAAGGACATTAGAATGTAGGAGACAGTGAAGCCAAAGTGTAAACCTGAAAGGTTTCGCTTGAATGTTAGATGTAATTTAAAGAGAATTTCATAAACTGTGGGATATTTATGTAAAACGTTTGACGTTAGGAAGGGACTAAGAAAACGCAATAATTTTTTTTTTTTTTTTTTTTTTTTGTGAACAGGCAGGGAATCGCTGTACAAATATGTACTGTCCCTTGTTTGTTCGTTTGTCTGTTTGTGAACATCTTCCTGGCCGAAATTTTACTCAAATATAACCTCCTCCCAACTTTGTTGGCGGAGGTAATCAATTCTATTCTTGTTCACAAAGGGTGTGGGGTTTGGGGAAGCCTATATGTCTATCAGCTGAGTCATCAGCAGCCATTGCCTGGCCCTCCTTGGTCTTATCTTGGATGGAGAGGGTGATTGGGCGCTGGCCATATGTATATAAGGTTAGTCTCTAGGCCACTGTCCTGCTTGAGAGGGCAATGTCACTGTCCCTTTCCTCATATGTACAGGTATATAGGGTCAGTCTCTATGGCATTGTCCTGCTCGATAGGGCAATGTCACTGTCCCTTTCCTCATATGTATATGGGGTCAGTCTCTAGGGCATTGTCCTGCTTGATAGGGCAATGTCACTGTCCCTTTCCTCATATGTACAGGTATATAGGGTCAGTCTCAATGGCATTGTCCTGCTTGATTGGGCAATGTCACTGTCCCTTTCCTCATATGTATATAGGGTCAGTCTCTATGGCATTGTCCTGCTTGATAGGGCAATGTCACTGTCCATTTCCTCATATGTACAGTATATAGGGTCAATCTCTAGGACATTGTCCTGCTTGATAGGGCAATGTCACTCTCCCTTGCTTCTGCCATTCATGAGTCGGTTTTAAACCCAAAAACATAACCTCCTACTAATTTCGTTGGCGGAGACAAATAAAGTTTCTCGCCCATGTCCTCCGAGAACTTGAATAAGTAAAGATCACAGATTTGTACAACGATTCTCTTCCTCATTTGGAAATCTTGACAGCCAGGATTCTGGGAGTCGATACGAAGTCAATACATGTCTTTTCCTTTATAGAGGCAAACCGGAAACACAATTTCCAATATCGTGCAGTGACAGTTTGAATTTCTATTCGGTAAAACAATAGTTGATTTCCTTTGTCTGGCATGAGTTTGATTTAAGAGGATTATTCACATTTGAAAAGATTGTTCGTCTGAGATTTTCATAATTGTTTGGGAACAAAATATCGTTAATAGTAGTAGTAGTAGTAGTAGTAGTAGTAGTAGTAGTAGTAGTAGTAGTAGTTTATTTACGAGGATTATTCACATTTGAAAAAATTATTCGTCTGAGATTTTTATTATTGTTTGGGAACAAAATCATTATTATTATTATTATTATTATTATTATTATTATTATTATTATTATTAACTAAGCTACAACCCTAGTAGGAAAAGCAGAATGCTATAAGCCCAAGACCTCCGACAGGGAAAGAAAAGCCTAGTGAGGAAAGGAAATATGGATATAAACAAACTACAAGGGAAGTAATGAACAATTAAAATGATTCACTTAAAGAACATCAACCACAGTGTAATAGATTTAAGTCAGCCTGTTCAACGTAACATATTACACAGAAGGCTGAAAATAAATAACTGGAACCAGGATTTTAATTTATTATTACACCACATTAGGGCTGTTGGTACACATATTAATAAATAACTAGAGTTTGGAAAGTATAAACACACAGACGCATATATATATAAATGTATATATATATATATATATATATATATATATGTTTAAGTATACATATATATGCACGTATATACATATATATATATGCATATATATATACACACATATATATATATATATATATATATATATATATATGTATATAAATATGTATATATAAATATATATATATATATATATATATATATACACACACACATATATATTTATATATATATATATATATATATATATATATATATATGTTATTAACAGGATAATACTTTACCTTTTCTCGATGTCTTGGTCTCTCGGAAACATAATACCTTTGAAACCTCAGTATTTCGAAAAAACACTTTTAAAGGACTAAGTACTAATTTTTTTTAAGCTCAGAACCAAAAATCTACAAT
>NC_090750.1:93566163-93756163 GCF_036898095.1 Palaemon carinicauda
CGGGGAGGAAATAAAAATAGGGACTCTTCCAGCGATGTTAGAGCCACGGCATTCGAGGATGGGGTCAGGGCTGTTACTGACGCTGCTGGCCCTGGCGGCGATGTGCGAAGCCGTCATCAAGTACCCCTCCCATGATGACCAAGCAGCCGCCCCTCCAACGAGGAGCTGCTCTTCCAGGTCGCCTCCAGGCAGGACGAGAATGACAAGCCCTTCATCATCGAGTGCGAGGCCGAGGGAGAACCCGCCCCCAAGTAAGTACCAGTTGGAGCTCAGTAAGGGTTAAGACTTTGCCCTGTTGTAGGATTGGAGCTCAGTAAGGGTTAAGACTTTGGCCTCTTGTAGGACTGTAAGGACGGTTACACCGTAGGTCATGCGTGTCGTAAGAAAGCGACTAAAAGGGACAGCTGCTGCCTTGTAGTCATGCTCGTCAGCAAAAGGCAAGACCCACTGTCAATAACGTTGGAAACTACTGCATTGCAGTTGCACTATTAAGTCAAAGGGTGACTGCAAGGGGCATGCGATCGGAAGCACCCTCTGCCGAATTATAAACCATGCCTGGGGGCCATTGCATCAGACAACCGACCCCTTGATGTATGGATAACAGGGTAAAGAAGAAGTAGAAGTTAATGTTAATAAGTAAGTAGGAACATGGCCAAGTAATACGTTGGTATATATTACAAAGTACAGGTTATGACCGAAAATTCTCTCACATAAGTCTTTCATTCTTCAGACGTTTAGGCAAAACACCCACGAAACATGATAAACTAGTTTACTTGATATTCAATAGTGTGTTGTATATAAATTTGCTGTATACTATAATCTGTATACCTGACAGGATATTAATCTCATGCATATTGTATAGGACCTTTTCAGAATTCAGATCACACATTGGATTCGGATCTTCAAAGACTGTACCTTCCTGTACTTGGTGATAGTTGTCCAATTAATTCAAACAACCATGTCTTCTCTACCATAAGGCACAATATATTATACACAGTATTTTATAATGTTTATTTCACCTGTGACCAGACTTTGGGATAATCTTCGTAATCTGGTGGGATCGGCGGAACTTCAGAAGTTCAAAGTTTTTGTAAATTCTTTTATGTTGAACAGGTTGACATAAGTCTCGTTTTATATTTTATATATGACTGATCTATGTCAACATTGTTAGTGGTCTTAAAATATTTTATATTTCTTTATTTTTTTACTTTTATACAGTTTATTTGGTATTAATAATATGCTTTTAACTTGAGGTGACAAGTGAATAAAAAGGAGAGAGAGAGAGAGAGAGAGAGAGAGAGAGAGAGAGAGAGAGTATAGTATTACATTTACATTTGTATTTACAATTCACAGGTACAGATGGGTAAAGAACGGCAAAGACTTTGACTGGCAAACCTATGACAACCGAATCTCACAGCAGCCAGGCAGAGGTACCCTTGTCATCACTTCACCCAGGGATGAAGATCTCGGTGGGTAACTTGAGATTTTGTTTGTAAATACTATTATTACTGTTGTTGCTGTTTTTTAAATATTTTATTAATTTTTTTTCTCTTATTTATTTATTTACTTATTTTCTTTCCTCACTGGACAATTTTTCCCTGTTGGAGCCCCTTGGGCTTATAGCATCTTGCTTTTCCAACTAGAGTTGTAGCTTAGCTAATATATACTAATAATTAAATTATGAGGGTGACTATTATTTATTGCTGTTTATAGAAAACAAGTTCATACATTGTTTCCTGTTTCCTCTGGAAACCTTAATGTCAGGAAGCAAAGCTGTTGTTTATTATTAAAAAGCAGAATTATTTATCCTTCAAATTGGTTGTTTTTTTACATTTTTAAAAAAGCCAATTAACTTCTGTTTATCTTTGCTAACTATTTGATTTGAAGGAAATTGATAGCTAATATATTTTCCTTGACATTGCCTACATGCCTAGTACCCATATGGTAATGTATCTCCTACCATGACAATTACTTGAAATAGAATCCCAATATCTTAATTTATTCTGTACATTTAAGTCTGTTTCTCATAATATCTGATTTTGATTTGTGGTTATAGGTGAAATAGGAGATCTTTGTTCATTGCTTTGACATTTTGAACATTGCAAAGTCCAGACATTATAACTTTGGTGGTTTGACATTTTGTAGAAATTTCCAATACTGCTTTTGGCCTTTAATTTTCAGTCTCATTATTTTCATGATATGGATACAACATTTTGCTTCTGCTTCTGATAAAATTGGATAATTTTTACTGTGTTTCCATATTGCTTTTGCTTTTTATGTGAAGTTAACACTGTTACTAAGATCAGTAATGTTTTGCAGGTCAGTACCAGTGTTTTGCAACAAATGAAATGGGAACTGCCACTTCTAATTCTGTGTTTGTGAGGAAATCAGAGCTCAACAACTTCAAGAACGAAGATCCAGTCACAATACAAGTCAACGAGGGAGAGCCAGCCCAACTCAAGTGCCAGCCTCCAGATGGTTATCCCAAACCTTATGTATATTGGATGATTCAAGTGAGTTTTCTACTTGAGAACCTTTTGGAAAATAATGTTCTTTATAGGCACCAATTTGAAAACCAAGCATGTTTGCTAAGTTGCATTCATGCCTTAACATAAATCTTTTTCATTTTAGATAGCATCCTGCCTAAGCCGGCAGCGGCTGCCACCGAGGCGGCAGCAGCTGTGTCTATGGTGGCTGCTATTCCTAGCATCCATGGCTTCATGAACTGACCTTTCACTTGTTAAATAATAAGTAAATGAAGAAAATTTAATAGAATTTTATAGGTATTAGATTATATTGGTGGACGGAAAATAAACAGGTCTCAAAAATAAATATGGGTTGGGCATGTGATGGAAAGGTATTGGGAAGAGTTTGCCCCAAAAAAGCAGTAAATGTGAAAGTAATACGATGCAAGGTTTGTAGGAATGTCACAAAAATCTTGGAAAGCAGAAAGAAAAGGAAATTAGATAATTAGCCCAGATCAGAGTTCAAGAAGCAAGTGGACTGGACAGAAAAGGGCAGAAGGGACTTATTATGAATCTAATTTTGTAAAGGGGAAAGCTTATATAAAACATCATGGCAGATGATAACTGATTATACTTCTGAAAGCCTTTATTATTTTTATATGCAGTTTTTGTCAGACATGAATTACCAAAGTAATTGAATTTGTGATCAGTAGTGTAAACAATCTTTAATTTGATTGGGATGATCTAGGCACGAGGAAAAATGATTAGTAGATTGTATATAAAATATTTAGGTATTATAACATTCATTGCATAAACATAACCTTGAACAAGTAGTTTAGATCCTTTTGACATTTTTTTTTTTTTTTTACTTTTTACAATGCTGTATGATAGATACAATAATTTGAATAAGGGTTTTTTTTTTGTTTATGAATGACATATCATGGTTATCAGTGTATAGTTAATTCTTTTTAGTGGGGCAGATTTGCACCGACTCACAGCTCGTAAAAGTTTCATGCTCGCTGATTGGTTGGACAAGATAATTGTAACCAATCAGATAGCTGGAAACTCTCCGTGCTAAAAGGACACCGCTGTGAGTCAGTGCAAATGTGCCTCATTAAAAAAAATCGAGTATAGTTATTTTGCAGTTTAGCATATGGAATTTAGTACATTACATACAGTATATCGTATTCAAAGGAAACTGAAAAGTACTGCCACTCACTTTTGGTATTTTCGGTCTTTGAGATTAGCAATTATCTTATTTTTCATGAGGGCTTGGAGACCTTATGAAAGACTATTTTATAACCAGAATCTTATTGCAGTATTATGCAAAATACTAAGTACATTCACCGTCATGAAAATTTCTAATGCATAGAACAGTTAATGGTGGAGAAGGATTGGACTGGATTGCTCATAGGAAATTAGCTGACCTTGAGTATGCTGATGATAATATCCTTATTAGCAGAACACCACAGAATATGCAATGCTTGCTTACCAGAAAGCGTGAAATATCACTGGAGGTTAGGCTTAAAATAAACAGACAGAGATGATGAGAATGGAATATGCAATGGAGGATGAAATATTATTGGAAGGTAAAAGGATTAATAAGGTAGAATAATTTGAATATCTTTAATTGGAGTTTAATGAAAAATTGAAAAAAGCAAATCAGACAATGGCTAGGTTCAGTAAAATTTGGAAATCAAATCGCCTGAAGTTACACTTAAAAATCAGGCTATATATCAGTTTAGTGAAATCGTGTTACTGCATGGACACGAGTCATGGTATAACAACGAAATAATATCCAACAGATTTTTTAGATTTGAGAACAAAGCCCCAGAAGAATATTG
The DNA here is from genome assembly GCF_036898095.1 of Palaemon carinicauda. Lineage (NCBI taxonomy): Eukaryota > Metazoa > Arthropoda > Malacostraca > Decapoda > Palaemonidae > Palaemon > Palaemon carinicauda. The sequence goes on from NC_090750.1 coordinate 93,570,473, forward strand.
GTAGTTAAATAGCAGGACAGGATTAGAAGTGAAACTATAAGAGAAATTACTCAAGTGTCATATGTGGATGAGATCATGGTGAGGGGTAGATGGAGATGGTTTGGGTATGCTCTTTGCACTGCCCAAGAGAGATTAGTTCACCAAACATTTAACTGGGCTCCCCAAGGCACTAGAAGAGTTAGAAGATCCAGGACTACATGGCTGAGGACTATAAAGCATGAAGTTGGAGATAATGAATGGAAAAGTATTGAATTAAAAGCTCAAGATGAGACAACTGCCAAAATTTAATTGAAGGCCTTTGTGTCAATATGCATAGGAGGAGGAGATGATGATGATGATGTACAGTATTCAAGTGAATACATTTCCTAGCAAATGTATACAGAATTCAAACATTGCATTAGACTTCCACAAAAGTATAACAAAAGCTGCCACATGGAATATGTAACCTTAATTTGGACTTTAAAAAAAAAAGAAAACGACAAGGGACAGTGAATGGTCATGTTAGTTACTCATAATTGTTTAGCCTTTTCCATGTTCATATTGTATATTGCAGGTAATTTATGTTTTTTGCAGGATGACAGAGGTGCTTTGCGTAGTATTAATTCTTCCAGAATGACAGTAGATCCAGAAGGCTCACTGTTTTTCAGCAACGTTACTCGGTTTGATGAGTCTAATGATTTTACCTACGCTTGTTCAGCAACTTCTACATTCCGTAATGAGTACAAGTTGGGCAACAGAGTGTACCTCCGCGTATATCAGAGTGGAAGCACTGCAGTTCAAACAAAGAACGAGCCAAAGCAGCAGTTTGTTTCTCGTAAAAATACTGTTATACTGAAAGGAAAGACTCTACAGCTGTGGTGCATCTTCAGTGGGACGTGAGTCATGATTATTTTAAGAACTGCATTATGGAGGATATCCGTTGAGTGTAAATTGAATGACATTGTTAATCTTGCAGATATTTTATTTCATATTACAGTACACTAATCTCCAGCACTTCACATTTTATTAATTTGATTTTGCTATTATTTCTTTGCAGACCGCTTCCTGAAATGAGATGGAAAAAGAGTAACAATTCAGTTGCTGTTAATTTGCCCATTGAGCGTGTGGACTATGAGAATTATGGAAAGACCCTAGTCATTCGATATGTTGACTTTGAGGATGAAGGCCAATATGAGTGTGAAGCCAGTAATGGTGTAGGAGTTGCCAAGTCTTATTCCATGAATGTTCAAGTTCAAGGTAATTATTGTTCCTGTAAATGTGAAATCTTAATCCCTCAAAAATGTACTAGTGGATGTGAAGAAGATATCCTTACTGTGCAAACACCATTTAGAATGTTAGGAATTAGTATTTACACTTGTAATTATTACATGTCATGATGTAGAAGGTTTAGATATTGCTTCATATCTCAATTTTCTATTTTCAGCCATCCCCTACTTTGAAAAAGAACCAGAGGTAGAAAATAAGGCAGAAGGTGAAACTGCTGTGTTCTATTGTGAAGCTGGTGGGCGACCTCCTCCAGACCATAGGTGGATATACAATGGTATGCCTATTACTTTAGCCCCAAGTAATCCCCGTCGTTTTGTAGAATCAAACAAAATCACGATTTATAACTTGACCAAAGAAGATACTGGAAACTATGGCTGCAACGCTACAAATGAACATGGCTATGTCTACAAAGATGTGTACATCAATGTGCTTGGTAAGTTTGTGTATATTGGGCATGTGATGAATGGTCATGTTAGTGAATTTAGGCTCAATTTGGATGAGTTTATGGTATTTGTGTACTGGGTCTGGTTGAACCATTATTTTTCACTTTGCTAAATTTGATATTGGAATGCAATCTTGAATACAGTATTTATGAAGTAGAATATCATTTAAGAATAAATCTTTACCAGTCTATAATACTGTAGATATTTTGGGGGAAGATATATCTTACTATAGATGAAAATAAGGTATGGGAATGCAAAGTAATGTAAGATATACAATTTCTAAGTTATGACTATAGATTAGGTCAACCCAGAAATATTCATCCATTCTGACTTTTTTCATGGTTAGAACTGTTCTTGGTCTAAGTTTTATATATTGTAGTTATTTATTTCAGTTTTTTCTAATGTTTGATATAATTGGGTGTACAAATCCCTCCTCTCTTGTCTGAAAGAGATACTTTGCGTATTTTAAATTCCATATATTTTTTTTCCAGCATTGCCTCCAGAGATCCGTGCTCCCCCAAGTGATGTGAGTTCTGTCGATGGTAAAGAGGTAAACATGACATGCAGAGTCTTCGGAGCACCAAAGCCTCGAATCACTTGGCTTAGGGATAAGAGTGAATTAACAGGCGGCCGCTACCAAGTAACTGAAAGTGGAGACCTTGTCATTAAGTGAGTTGCTCTATCTTATTTCTCAGTCATATGCATAGTGTCTCAAAATAGATTACTATTGATACAGAAGTAGTTATATTAATTCTTCCTCAGAACATGAAATTTACAGTATTCTTGTGCTATCACAAGTTATTTAGTTAGCTTGCTAAATACGCTTATCGGTCCTTGTCTGATTTAGATTATATTTTGAATTATGTTGGATTTATATATTCATGACCCTGGTTTTCTTAGGAATTTGTGTAGGTGGAAGTTATTTCATCTTTGGGAAATAATATTCAGTTTTAATGAGAAATTTTCTGTTTTTTTATCATTGAAGTTCAGTTTAACCTTGCAGAAGGTAGTTTGGGTTCCTAGTACAGTTTTCTAAATATATATGTTGTAATGTATACTATAAGTACTTTTAAAAGGGCAGACGTGATGGTGCATAATGTATCATGTACTATTAGTGTAACCCCGTTCTTATACTATGGTTGATTTTTTTTACTTGTCTTGGAGTTATGAAATGCTGCTGAATCATTACTTGTGGCTTCACAACTTTTTGATTCCTTAAGAAAAACTCACTCAAGTTTGATGAATTGGTCATACCACTAGATGAAAAATTCACTGTGTATCTGGTGGTAACTGTATCAACTGTTTAGTTGGAGAAATAATTCTTAATTGGTGAATTTGGAGAGTGAATGTTTCGGTATTCCAACAGTTTGGTCCCTTTTCAGTGGAAGATAGAGTGAGCAAACATTTGATGTTACTGTACAGTGTTAGTTAGCTGCCAGTAGCAATGTAAGTTGGTAATTTTTTGTTCCTCTTTTCAGAGATGTAACTTTCACTGATGCTGGTAATTATGTGTGTCATGCTGAGAATAAGTTTGGTATGCAATCAGCTGAAGGCTCATTAATTGTGAAGAAGCGCACAGAGATCACTGAAAAACCAGAAGACTATGAAGTTGCTGCTGGACAAACAGCCACCTTTAGGTATTATATAAAAAGAATTAAAAACAATTTTATGTTGTACAGTATGAAGACATGCTGCAGTATAAAGATTTTTCATGAATGTACTGTATCACATAAACAATTTTCTCAACCAATTTTTAAGATATTGTTCATTACTTTATGGGATATTTACAGGTGTAATGCAGTTACGGATAGTGATTTAGAGCTGAGCATTGAGTGGTTGACTGATGGTAAAAATATTGATTTTGAGCAAGAACCTCGTTTTGTACAGCAGTCTGATTCTTCGTTAAGTATTACCAAGACCACGGAACTTGATTCTGGTGTTTACACATGTGTTGCTTCAACGGAGCTGGATGAAGTTACTGCCTCAGCTACTCTTATTGTCCAAGGTGAAAAGGCTATTATTTATGATTTGTAATCCTTATTGATTCTTTGAATATTTTGTTGATGTTGATAGTAACTAAGAAAATGCTGACTTTCTCTGATATTTTTTTCTTAAAAAAGAAAAAAAGTAACAAGTTATTTACCTTTTCCTGTTGTCGTCATCTTTTCCTCCAATGCCATGTAATTGTAAAAGGCCTCTGAAAATCTGCCACTCATAGTTTTTCATTCTCTTATTTTCACAAATCTCATTTCTCCAGGCTCCTGTTTCATAGATATCACCCAAGTAGGTCTGGGTCCTCTGACTTATGATGCCCAGACGGAGACCAGTTGACACAATTACATACTATTCTCCCTAAGGTGGTGTGAAAGATATGTCCAAGCCATTTATGTATCTTCTACATCGTAGGAAACTTTCGTAATTTCCTGTCTGGCATTATTACTAGATCTGTCATGCTATCTGACTTCAAATATTCTTGTTGAATCTTCATCCTTAAATTGACAAAATCCTAATTACAATATGACAATACAAATAATATACTGATGAGCCTTTTTCTGTGGTGATTCATTTTTAGAGTGCAGTGGACAGTAATTTACAACAATTGTGACCAAATCAAAAGGAACAAGTCTTTCTAGCAAGACTCATCAATGGCATATTTGATGTAGTAATGAATCTTATAACAATAACTCAAAACTGGTTAAACTTATCATTGGATCATGGTATTTATAAAACAAACGAGAGACATGAAGTAATTTTATCCCATCTTTGAATTTGCCATACCCTTTTGACCCATAGATATTTAATGAATAACCCACATGACCCAATTCCTGAATGCAGAGAATGTGGGTTAATAAGAACGTGAATGTCATGTTTGGAGATTAAAGTTGAGAGAAAATGTAAAAAATTTCATAATTATTGGGGCATAGCCAAGTATGAGATTTTTAAAGAACTGTAATTTATATTTTATTATTAAAGACAAGCTCTTTTTGCCATCTCAAAGAGAGTTACTGTATGTGTTATGACTCAGTGTTCTGTTTAAACTGCCTAATAATCATCATCATCATCATCATCATAATAATGATAATGATAATTATCATCATCACGTTAACAGGAATGGAATAGTTTAAGGTTGTATGATCATGGTAGTAACCCCAAATGTAGTTTTCTTGAAAATTACCCTCAGGGATTTTTTAATTATTCTATTTCGTATAGAAGTGCCAAAGTCTGTGACTCCTGTATATGGGTAACATGAAATTATGGAAATACTTGGGAAATGTTGTACTTTGAAGGGAGTTAATTTCTTAACTGAAAAGCTTAATACTCTATTGCCAAATTAGAGAGTACTGTACATAAAACTTTTTGATATTGTAAGTGTTAGTTTTTTATTTCTTTGATATATATTAACAATTATGGGTATTGTGTAGTACTTTAACGAGAAGGATACTTACATTTCTTTTGTCTTCTTCTTTTATAGATGTCCCCAACCCGCCAGTACTACTTCCAGTTGCTTGTAATGACCGAGATGCCAGTGTTGAGTGGCAGCCCATGGGTGATAATAGAGCTCCAATTTTGGGCTACATTATCCAGTTTAACACTAGTTTCACACCTGATACCTGGGAAAATGCATTTGATTCTGTTCCTGCTACTAGTACACAATTCAACGTAAGTTACCAACTCTTCCGTGATGTGTTTCAGATCTCTTAGACATGACAGTGCTGGATTTATTGATGACATGTAATGTAGATGTTTTCTAAATTGTGTTTGTTATTGCATAATGTAATTGTGATTTTATTACCTAATTTCAGATAAATTTGAGTCCCTGGGCTAATTACACTTTTAGAGTCATTGCTAGAAACAAAATAGGGCCATCCTTGCCTTCAGATCATTCAGGAATGTGTACAACTCCTCAAGATGTCCCTTATAAAAATCCAGATGGTGTAGAGGGCAAAGGTTCAACTCCTCAGAACTTGGTTATCAAGTGGTCGGTAAGTTATGAGAGCCAGTTTGGTATTTTATGCATTTAAAGTGAAGGCAAGATCAAATTATATGTATATTGTCTTTTCTTAGTATGGGATTAGACATTAATTGAAACCCTTCCACTCTCCTCTATTCAGTACAGTGTTCATCCTGGTACTTCTATAGTAATTCCTCCTTATCCTCCTTTCACATGTCCAGTCCATCGCAGTATTTTATGTGTGTTTTCCAACCACAGGGTACCACACTTCTCCCCTGTTTCCTTATTTGTAATATGATTTATCATAGTAATGTATCCATGAATCTCAAGTTATGGCAGTCCTTCATTTTCAAAACTTTTTCTATTTTTCACTTGGCTTATGTACCCATGAGTCATTGCTCTCTTTGCAGATGAGACATTTCAGTTTTACTCGTCTAACTTTAAGAGACTGCCATATTTTTCTATCTAAACTTTCCTGTCTTTGACAACAGGAGATTTCTCTTTTGTGTTTAGATTCTTCTTCAGTTCTTCCCAACTGCTTCTCTTTACCCTTACCACCTGCTTTTAGCCATCCCCCTCTTCTCCTTATGTACATCTATATTTTCTTCTTTGCCTGTTCTTTTTTTTTGTTTTTATTCTTGACTCTGCATGTATTCTGCCAAGGACTTTTTATTTTCATGGTCTTCAGTTTTCCTTCATACATATTCATCCCTCCACCATGTTTCGGTCTGTATATCCCTTCTTTGATTTTACACCTCACACATTTACTCCATGCTTTTTGTCTTCTTTTACCGTTGCTATTGACAAATTTTTATGGCTATAATTGTCAACACTTTACTGATACTTTTTTACTTCCTGGCCCCTCATTTGTTGTATATACGTACACATAATACATACTGTACATGCATTCAATTTTGGCAATTTTTTTTTTAATGATTGGCTCGTTGGAGCTACATTCATTATGTAGAATAATGAAAACTACTTATATTAATTTTCTGTTCCAGCCTATGCCAGAAATTGATCATAATGGTCCTGGTTTCAAGTATCGAGTTTATTATAAACGTGCAGATATAGAGAATTCGCAGTATCAGACCTATGAAGTGACTAATTGGGAGCAAGATCATTTTATTGTCCCCAACCAACCTACATTCAAGCAATATCGCATTAAAGTGGAAGCCCACAATGACAAGGGACAAGCTCATGTTGCAGCTCCTGAGTACGAAGGATGGTCCGGAGAAGATGGTATGTAGCAAAAAACCTTAGCTCACATTACTTTGTGTAGTTGAATGGGTTTAGGTTAAGTAAAGAATAGTACTACACCTACATGTTGCAATGAAGAGAATAACAAAAGGTGTATAGGATTCTTGCAAAGTATATACAAGATACTTTTAGTCATAACACAGTCAGATAGAAAAGCATGTGATGGAGTTTTGTCAAAGTACTGTACATGAGAGTAAGATATACTACAGGAAAGACCCTTTTATTGCTGTCATTCATATACAGTACACAGCTAAATAGTACTGCTCCAAGATTTCTCAGTGTGAGTAATATTTCAGTAAGAGTTTGGATTTTCTTCAGTTTATTTATCACATTATTTTTCCTCTACAGTACCAAACGAAGCACCAACTAATTTGACGTTAGTGGAGCTGAGAGACGCAACTACTGCTCTCTTGTCTTGGAATCCAGTATCTCCAGAATCTGTTCGAGGACATTTTAAAGGTTACAAGGTTAGTCCTTATCTTATTTTGAAAGACGCCCAATTTCAAACATTATTCAAGGATGATAGTTTGAAGCTTGTATTTAATTACAGTACTGTATTCTATTCACAAGATTAAAGTATTGTCTTTTATTCACAGTTTTTTTTTTTTTTTTTTTTTTATAAATGCAAACAGTCTCTTTTTATAATAAATAAATGATGAGTAATATGTACAGTATATATATATATATATATACATATATATATATATATATATATACATATATATATATATATATATATATGTATATATATATATATATACTATATATACATATATATATATATACATATGTACATATATATATATATACGTATATATATACATATATATATATATATATATACATATATATACATATATACATATATATATATATATATATATACATATATACATACATATATATACATATATATATACATATATATAAATATACATATATATACATATTATATATATACATATACACACATATATATACATACATATACATATACATATATATACACACATATATATATACATAAATACATATATATACATATACATACATATACATATAAATACATATATATACATATCACATATATATATATATATATATATACCTGTATATATATATATATATATATATACATATACTGCATATATACATATATATACCGGTACACATATATACATATATATACATATATATATATATATACATATATGTACATATATATTTATATATATATATACATATATATATACAGTAGGGTCCCGAATTAAGCGTGTTCGAATTACACGATTCCCCTTTTCCGCGATCGCTATTTTTCAAAAATAAATTTTCTGTATCTGCGAGGCTGTTCAAAGTTCGCGAGTCAAGCACTACAAAATGTATCAAATCTATTGTCTTTTTAAGTATATTGGTAGCCCTAAATACGGTGATTTATAATAAATGTTACAAAATAATATTAACATTACATTTCATTAACATAATTTCCTAATGAATAGCCTATTTAAGGATAAAATTCCACATCAACAATGAAATCAACTGTTAACTGTGCGAGTCCAGCTGACAAAATGTAAACAGAAATGTGGTTACGTTCTCGGCAATCTTTATCTTTCTCCAACCTTACGATAATTGTAATGGTAGTGTTAATGATGGTATATTAAAGCATTATTTTTGTTTAGTACAGTATATTTAAAAGCCTTATTTTTCCCTCTGGGCGTTCAAGGTTTTCACGAGTAGACTGGGTTTGTTTATCGGCAGTGAATAGCCTAAACTTCGGTAACGAGTCGTCAATATTTTGTCATATTTTAAACAGTATACATTTGATTTGCAAACATTGGTTTTGTAGAGTAGACGGTAAAATAAAATCTAGAGAGAGAGAGAGAGAGAGAGAGAGAGAGAGAGAGATTTGATGGAATCTCTCTCTCTCTCTCTCTCTCTCTCTCTCTCTCCGTAAGAAATAAAACCATAGTTCACATATGGCAACTTGAGTTTAAGAATGAAATTAACATGAATATTGTTAGTTGTGGCGATCAATTCCTCGCTTCAGGGGGTACACGAAACAAAAACACGACATTCAATTACAACAGCTGATCTCTCTCTCTCTCTCTCTCTCTCTCTCTCTCTCTCTCTCTCTCTCTCTCTCTCTCTCTCTCTCTCTCTCTCTCTCTCTCTCTCTCTCTCTCGTTATACAATACTTACAAATAGATGAAGAAACCAAAATCGGTTTTCTTGAAGTGTCAATTAAATACAAAACGAAAAAATTATACCGCGTATACATCCATTTCAATCATAGCTTAAAATACGGTAACCGATTTCGTCCGCAAACCACTATTTTTTAGGAAACACCATTCTATTCCAGAAAATTTTTACTCTTTAAATGTCAATTGCGCTATAATAAAACATGTACTTATGTTGTTAAATTTCGGGTGTGTTTTAAAAATCGAGTATTGCTAACTTATTTTTGTTTTACTTTTGGCTGTGATCACATCAGCTGATGTCTAGCTTCCGCGCGAATACAATAACAAAGAATTGTTTACACCATTTCTTAACTTATTCAAACCATCTATACAGTTAATATTACATAAACACCAATGTGTTATAACCTATCATATTTATTGTTTAGTACTTTAAAACCATCCCCCTCTCTCTCTCTCTCTCTCTCTCTCTCTCTCTCTCTCTCTCTCTCTCTCTCTCTCTCTCTCTCTCTCTCTCTCACACATCGAACGTTATAGCGGTAACCTAATTGTTCGGTGGCTTTAAAAATAGGCCTAGTAATTTCTTCTTTTACTTTTTTTGCATATGGATCCATAATTGAGGTGGGTACAAGTTGACTTATAACTGAAGTTAGGAAAAGTATTTTGGATATGGAAAGGACAATTATCTTTCGTAACAGTTTAGAATTATCGTAAGTTATCACTCTGTCATTAGCGGCAGTTTGCTATTGTGGATTAAACGCATAAGGAAAAAAAAATTTCCAGCTTTGCTACGAATTTAGGAATTTATATGGATACGGTAAGTAAAATATTTGTAATAAAATAATGTTTACTAATTGTTTGTAACATCATTAGTTATGACTTAGATCATGTGTGTTTAATGCATTCGTTTGTTTATTATGATCGAAGATGGAGCGTAAACAAATGGAAGGTTTCCGTTTCAGGCGGCATCATAAAGAAAAACATTTCATAAATGGCATTCATTTAATTTATTTGAAAGTTCTAATAAAAAATAATTAGAACATTGGTAATAACAAATTCAACATATAATCTATACTTGGTAAAATTGCTGTCAATTAAAAAACACAGATGTATAAATGCGTCTGTTTCTTCGTTGTGATCAGAGATAAACGTAAACAAAACATTGGTTGTCGTTTTCTATTGTGCTTTTTAGCGTGTTTAGGAAACGCATGATATAAAATCGCCTTTATTTTGATAATTCTGGAGTTTCAATCATACAACAAGCTAGTCTATAGAGTGATGGTTTTGCTATTCACCAGTTGTATTATACAATAGATATGACAAACATTAAAATTTGTCTGTATTTTGGGTTGTGTTATAACGGGAAATATATGGTGTTTACACCTATCCTGGTTGTAATTTTAACCATTTTTCAAGTTATTAGAACTTTAAAGTATATTAAATGTTTTATTTATTTACAAGAACAATTTGATATTATAAAGAAATACAGTATAGTACAAAGAAAGTATTGGAAATGGGTAGTAAACACATTTGAATAGGCAAATTGCTGGTTGCCATGGCCGCAATGGAATTATTTCTGTTAGTTGTGTGTTTCGAAATTCGCGATTTTCCATTTACACGAGGTCATTAATCGACCAAATTCTCGCATAATTCGGGACCCTACTGTATATTTATTGTATATATTTATATATACTTTATACTTCTATGCTGTATTACAAATAGCCTTCAAAGGTTTTAAAATGAGTAGTTAATTTGTTTGTACTAATATAAATAACCCATTGCTTATAATTAGCCCTTTTTTTTTGCAACTGAAATAGTTTTGGATACTTCATTCCTTTTAAAAAAGGGTAAAAAGCTGGGAGTAGTGTACAGTACTGCATATATGTAGTGAGATATCATGGTGTCATACTCTCATCATTGTCATGATATGGCTGCTGTTGAAGTTCTTGGCATTTGCACTTAGGTTTCCTTCAAAATCATAGGTGTGTCAGGTAATGCACTCTTAGAGTTGATTACCAGCATTGAAGCAACTTTGGTACTATATCCACAAACATGATCAAGTTTGGCGCTCTTGTCACAGTTGTTGTCATGTGACTGATATGGGTCTGCTCTTGAGTTGTAGGTGTTTTAATAAGAAATTTTCCTGTGATTTATAGTATTAATTAATATAATATTATGAACAAAGTTACATAAATATACATGAATGTTAAATTACTAACATGAAAACTGGTTTATTAAGCTCTAGTAACTTATAGATAAGCAAATATACTTAAGAATATGACTCCTATATCCTAAAATTGAATTAAAAGATAGTTATTATTTGCAGAAAACTGAAGGCAGGCATTACTCTACTTAAAAATGACAACAAGTTATTGTACTTTAGTTCAGTATACCGGAGGAAATGGGTCCGTAATCTATAATACTTTGCTTTTCAATAGGTATTTAAGTGAGCTTTATGCTGGAACTGGGGGAAAGTTGTAATTCACTGCGCATTGTAAGGAAAAAGTACAATAACATTAGGGATAAAAACCAGAAACAAGAACGTAAATAGAAATGAGTAACAAAACAAATCACTGGCAGTCTGTATCTAGTTCTGTCAGACACCAGAAGAATGATAACTACTGCCTGAAACCACAAGATCTCCCTTTGGATATTCAGTATTAATGGTTAACTTCCACCTACAGTGTTCATTAGTGTTACTAGTCCTTGGGCTCAACCTTTTTTCTAGATATTTTCACTACAATTTCTTTTAAAGGGACTTTAGTTATTTTGGAATCGTATTGGATATAAAAAATGTGACAAATCTAAGTGCTGTGATGGGTTTGCTGTGAAGCAAAAGGTTGAAGGTTAATGAAAAGTATTGTAGTTCTTGTCATTGATGGTTATCATTAGGAAAAGTGCTCAAAAAAAATTTCCTTGTGTCTTAACATATATATTAATTTGCAGATTCAAACTTGGACAGAATCCGAAAGTGAAGATAAGGCACGTGATATCATCGTAGAAAACAATGATGAACCAAGGGCTTTAGTCACTTCTTTTGTTCCCTTCACAAAGAACTATGTTAGAGTGTTGGTATTCAATGGTGCTTATGATGGACCCCCAAGTGAGTCGCTGAGTTTCGTGACTCCTGAAGGACGTAAGTACTTTGTTAGAATTGTATAGTGTATAATGAAATAGTTTGTAATTTGTTTCTCAACTTAAAATTCTTTACCTCTTTTTTTTTTTTTTGAGCTCTGTCTTGCAGTGCTAAGATACTTTTTGTGCATAGGTTTATTAATTGCATCTGTGTCAATGATGGACTTATTTCTCTAGTGTCTGCTACAGAAGCCATTGAGCTACTTAAGTGAACAAAGGAAACCTTGTTGGTCAATGGACAACTTCGTCTGCACGAGACTTCCTCAATTGAGCCAACTGTCACGCAAGCATTTGAATACCCATAAGAGGGTATTGCTGTTAGTGCACCTCACGTGGTGTACTGTAGGCATTACCTTACGGTCTTGGCAGTGTTCCTTTTGGGCCTTAGCTGCACTTGTTTTATATTCTTCTACTTTACCCGTTTTTACTTCTGTTCTTACAATTTGCTGTCCAACATCTTACAACTTTTATCTCATTGTGTAATTCTTAGAGTTTTACCATAGATGCACCTGCGTGCTGATGCTGAATGGTCTCAGAGCTGTGCAAAAGTTGTGGATTTATAACTCGGCTACAGATGAAAAATTTATAGTTTGATTTACCTTGCTAATAGGTTTTTGTATTTGTTTATAAATTTGAGAAGCAATAAAAACTTCTCATGCAAAAACTTTATTATACAAAATTCTTTGCGGCAAGTGAAAAAATAGAGCAATGATTTTTGTTTTATTCCCCCTTACCTTTTTATTATCACAATTTCAGTGTGTAGTTATGTAGTATATTTCAGTGCTTCTTGATGAAATTTATTAATAGTAAAGTGATTCATGGTAATTTAGTTAGATAAGTATGTACCTTACATATCAACTGGCAGTTCAATATAAACACGTATGCACTGGGGAACTTTTGGCTCCTCAAAATTTGTTCTCTAACCTTTTTGGTTTAACTGCATTAGTCTCATGTCCCATAGCTACAGAATTACAAATTAATAATACTTTAGTTGAATTGATATTAATTTACTGAGTTCTTAAAATATGAACTGAATGTATCAACTAATTTTATTGATTATCAATTCCTTTTTCTCTTAGAACCTGGCCCTGTAGACTCACTCGATGCCATCCCAATGGGATCATCGGCTTTCTTCTTGATTTGGAAGAAACCAAAGCAACCTAATGGTATCGTTACCGGGTATCATATTTACTATCAAGAAGTTGATGGAACAAACACTGGGATTACATCAGAACGTGATCCCCCAATCAGGGATCAATTAGTGACTAGGGCTAAGTTGGCTTCCTTGAAACCAGCAACAAAGTACAGAATTACCATTCGTGCTGCAACTGAGGTTAGTACTGATCTTGCTTTTGCACAAGTTTGGCATAGAATTGATTTCTGATTTTACCCATATTTATTGGGTATCTGTTGAGTAAATTGTTGTGTTTTAGGTTATAACCATAGGATATATTAGTTTAATCTATTTTATTTCATGTTTGTGTACAATTATGATGTTTTACAGATGGGACAAGGTTTTCCATACTATATTGAACGTACAACTCGTGCTCCTGGAGCTGATCCTCCTGGTAAGCCATCTTTCATATGGCAACATATCAGCACCAAAACTGGAATACCAGCAATCAAGATTACATGGATTCCCAACACTGAAACCAACCCAGGATCACACTTCTATGTCAAATACAAGTGAGTTTTTACTTTGGATGTGTCACTCTTTTTACATTCACTTAGAATTTTTTTTTCTCTTTTTTGTGAAATTATCTCACTGTCCAGAGTTTTATTATTCTTTTTGTTCATGTTCATTAGGTTGTTTGGGGAAAGCATGTTCCAGGAGACCAAGCCAGAGTTGTATCAAGATTTCACAGTTTTAGAAGGCTTAGAAGAAAACCAAGCTTATCAAGTGTGTGTAGTGGCTGTGGATGGAGAGTTTTCTACAGAATCTGATATTGAAGAAATTGACACACATTCATCAGTTGGTGTAAGTATATTTAGTGTTTCAGCAATGCAATAAAGTGTAAATTTTGTAACAATGTAATGACTATTATATTGTTTCACAGCTCTCTGGCTAACCAGTGAAATAGTAAAAAATATATTAAAGCGAGATACTGTAATCCCCTTTTCTTAAATTTCATACTTTGTAACATTTACCATTTAAAATAGATCTGTACTTATCTTTTTGCAAAAATTCTCATACATCCATTCCTTCTGCACTTCTATAGAAGTAAGGGAAGATAAATAAAATCAAGCTGTCTTAAACATAAAAGAGGATGCAATGTTATTAAATACAATTCTGATAACTTTGATATAAGACCAGGCACTGGGAAGCATACTTTAACCTTTCGTGTTAATGTCCCATCACAATGACTGGGGCTTCCAGAGCTATAGTCAACTAATAGAACATGCAAGATGCTAAGGTTCACTATTTTCCATTGAAAGCATGTCTCCAAATTTCCATCTAGTGTAAATTTTACTGCTGTATCATTGAACAAATTTTCTCTACAACAAAATGTTCCTGTTTTTAGAGTAGAACTATGTATGGTAAGGTGGATAATCAAGATTATTAAAATATATTCTACAGAGATATTTGTAAATGTTACGTATAAAACCCATAATCCCATTTTCTGCCAGCAAGTAAATTTCTGAAGTAAGACTTAAAGAGAAAAATGTCAAATAACTAGTTAGCGCACAGGTTGAGTAATATATAATTTGGAAGCTGGCTGGTTTCTCATTGGCATTACTTACTCCATCCAAGATAGAGTTTCGTCATCACTGTAAAAGCTGCATATGTTATATAGGGCAAGCTACAGTATTGAATCTTAACTTTCAGAATCTAGATCAGTAATTAAAATCTGCTTATTTTCAGTTTGAGGATGAAATCATGTTTGCTGAAATAGTATGCAATATGTAAAAGCATTTTAAAGAATTTTATGATATAAAACATGAAATACACTACTGAGAATTGGAATTAAACTACACAATGATAGTGATAGTAATAACACAGCATATAGTCAGGTTTTCCTTTTCGTGTTAACCTGTTAAAGAGTCCCCTCCAGACCACCTCGCTGCTAACCTACCATCATGCTTTTTCTGCAGTTAGCGGTCATTTCACTGATGATAGTTTTGAAAGTTAACCCTTTTACCCCCAGGCTTTTTGGAAATTTCCAACCCTTAACCCCCAAGGGGTTACTTTTTTTCCAGCACATTTTGGTGTATATTTCTTTTAAATTGCTCTAACAGCCTTAATTTTTGTCATAGAGAGGTCAGGTTGGTCTCATTCTCTTGGAAAATGTCTGAATTTTCTCAAAATATTATCAAAAATATGAAAAAAATTATTTATATAGCATTTTTTTGCAAGGATGTACCGGTACGTCCATGGGGGTAAAGGGATGGCTTTTGTGAAACGTACCAGTACGTCCTTTGGGGGTAAAAGGGTTAATATTAATTTTTATACCAGACGGTACCAGTTGTTTTATGTCAAGCGACCCAGAAAAAAGTTGACAGACACCATATAAGTTTCCATTTACAGCTTACATATGCTGAGTGTTGCCAAGTGGTGTTCCTATAATTACTATAGGAGTAAACGTATTATTACGGGACTGACGACTTGAAACACTTGGTTAAAGTCATGAAAATAATATCCTGTTGAAGGCGGTAGCGAGTAGATCATGGTGAACGTATTATTACGTTGGTGACGCTTAACAGGTTAAAGTGCATTATTATATTTAATAGCTGGTTTCAGGTATTGTACAATTTCTAACATGTAAAAGCTTAGCCTCATATCTTATGCCTCTTTTTCTTCAGAATATAGGAATATCCAGTACTGTATTTATATTTGTTTATCTTTCAGTCTGCCATCTACAAGGGACCAACCAACAGCATTGCCACTCGAGGATGGTTTATTGGAATGATGCTTGCTATTGCATTCTTGTTGCTGATCCTCATCATTGTGTGTATTGTCAAGCGCAATCGAGGTGGCAAGTATGCTGTCCATGAACGTGAGGCTGCACATGGCCGTACAGATTTCAATGAGGAACAGGGATTCCCAGAGTTTGCTCAGCCGTAAGTATGTCTCAATTTTTAAATCATAATTTTTTTTTCAACTTGCTCAGTGCAGTAATCTTAGTTGGGTTTATCTCTTGTTTTTATCTACCAAGACTAGCATAAGTATCTAATGAATGAAGTCCTTTTGGTTGTTTTGTCCTCTAATAGATAGTGTAGAGATTAATCATGTATTATATATGTATTAAGTAATAAGAGTACCAGAAATGCATTAAATAAGAAATTATGTATTAAATTTATTAAAAAATTAAAGATTAATCAAACACTACAAAAGTGCTAAAGCAGTTTAGGAAACACAATGTAAATATGTATGGATCTGAACTTTTGACTAAGTAATGGATTAGAATTTGTAAGATTTACATATTGTCAGAACTATCCTTACCACATTTAATCATTTCATCATAATATTGTTGTTGGGGTTGCTCCTTTGCCATGTCCTAGTATTTTTTAATGTAATTGTAATAAATCATTATAATGTTGAACTATCCTTCTGTCTATCCTGTTTTTTCTTTTACTTTGTTTTATTTTGTGATTTTTTTCATTGTGATATATTTCTCAATTGTGTACTTTTCAGTCTTGATGGTGCAAAGCGTGATAGCTTGGGGAGTGATGTTAAAAACCCAATTGAATCAGATACAGACTCTATGGCCGAGTATGGCGATGGTGATACAGGTTAGTAATAACTTGGTTAAATAGTGACTTTCAACCCTCTAGTTAACAAGTGCAGTGTCTTTTGATTGAGTTTTGTCTAGTCTGTGTATTTTCACTGGGTTTTCCAGGAAGAAAAGACTGTCCTGGCTCAGTCCTGCATATCGCACCATAGCTTGTTGATTCTGTTTTAATTTGAACCTCTTAATGTTTATGTTACAGTACTAATAGTTCAGTTGCGTTTTGCATGGCTTGTGTGTTGCAATGTGTTTTATGTTTTTTTTCTTCTCTGTTTTGAAATTTTGTTGAAAATATGAGGTAGGAATTGAAAGTAACTGGATATTTTAGGCAAAGAGAATTTTTGTCAGTAATCTTTTGCTGGGATTTTTGCACCATAATCCCTTAAGAGTTTTCTTTTTTAAGCTTCAACATTTAAGTTTCAACATTAAATATCCCATTAATGTTTGTAGGCATTTACTAAAAACAGATTTTGTTAAATTATTTTATTAAGAATCGTTGAGGTAAGTTGCCCTATAGTTTCCAATTAATCTAGTCAGTCAATCAATTGTGAGTTTGGAATACATTACAGTAGTCATTTGTTCCAGACGGTAGGAACTTGCATCAGTAAATATTGCCTAGTTGTTGACTCAACAATTAATTTTCATTCATACTTGTACTTTGTAAATTTATATTGGCAATATTTTTTCTGTCTCGTCACATTTTGAAAAAATACCTAGACTTTTAGATAACTCGGTGCTGCCCCTAATTATTGAGAAAAAAATATGGGCATTCTAGTACTGGAGTCTGGTCACTGTGGATATACACCGAGAAGTGTTTTATGCATTTTTGTGCTATTGTTATGGCAAGTAGCTACTTTCTTGAATGCTTGGTATTTTGATCTAAAAATAACGTTCTAATATGGTACTATATTTCAAATCATTCTTAACATAGTTATTTAATTCAGTTCACATAACAACTAGGATTTTTTAGAATATATATTTATAGATTTTGTTCAGCATATAATATACAGGCTTGTTTATTCTAAAGGTCCTTAAATTCTCTAACTGGCTTAAATAGATTTTATCCTGAGTGTTTAGATATTTTAAAGGTAAGGCTTAATTAATAGGTTTGAGGGTTTATTTACTTCTGGAGATTTTTTTTTTTTTTTTCATAAGTACTGTATCTTTAGGGGACTAATTATCTTTATTATAAATGTTGAATTGTCAGATAACTGATCTAGAGTAACACTTTTATCATTTTTTAAGGAGCAACCTTTCCAATATTTTCTTCCCTTATTGAAGGAAAATCAGCTTATTACAAGTTTTTGGAGTTTTTTTTTATTACTCAGGTTCAACGCTCCTTTGAAAGGAAGATATTTTAAAGCTCGGGATAGATTATAATGGTTCCTTTCTAGTATATTTTTGATAATTAAATTTATTTCTGATGGCGAAAAGTTAGGTTATATTAGTGAAATTCTATTCTATTAACAGCCTAAAAGTTACTTTCCACTCAAAATGCTGTGTTAAAACACCAGGAAAATATTGTGTGTTGTCTTGAGAATATGAAGTTTGCATTATAGTTTGAGACAGTATGTTGTTATTTATTCTGAGTTCTACCTCAGTGCATTTCAGTAATTATCTCTTTCTATTATGTGCACCAACTATGCTAGAAAATTACTTTTTCTTGTATGCAAGATTATCCTAATTTTGATTGTTGTAGGGCACTTTCTGTTGGCATTCAACTTTTTTTTGGTTTGAAATCCAAAGTTGCAATTTAGTGATAACTGTACTACAGTAATGGCCTTTATGTAGTTACCTTTTAGACATTCATTTGTTCAATGATTTTAAAAAGTAGTAATTGTTTAAAAGATTAAAAAGTTGCAACATTGTGTGTTAAACCAAAGTTAGGTATTATTGCAAGTAGAATGCCTCTGTAGTGCAATTCAGTATGTCACCTTTTGAGTGCATAGTGCTTGTTTACATAAACTTTGCTCATGGCTTGAATATTGGGCCCTCTCAGGAGCAGGTATGGCTGAAGATGGTTCCTTCATTGGTCAGTACGGCCGGAAGAAAGGCGAAACAACATCCAATGCATTTGCTACCCTAGTTTGATGATGTTATACTGTACCTGCATTGTTACATGTAAGCTTATTAATATTCTTTTTCTTAAATTTCTATTAAGGTAATTGTATCCTACTTATTTACTGTTGTATTTTCATATAGCTATTGTTGAAAGTAGTTTTATTTGTAGTGTCAATTAATGGATAAAATCCCTTGAAATTTCCTTTCAAGAAGATTCTTAGTCCTAGAAAATAACTGATTTGCATTTTTACAGGAAGGTTCACAGAAGATGGCTCATTTATTGGCCAATATGGGGGTGCAACTGGTAAGAGGAAGCCAGCTGCAGAGGACAAATCTCCATCAGCTGTTGCCACATTTGTTTAAAACCCGTCGGCAACTTTGCTTGTCTCTGAGCAGCCTATCCGTGCCCATAATTTAGACTTACTGCTTATGATTGTCCATTTGGCATATTGATAATTGAAATTTTGTGTATAGAAAAGGGAATTTATTTGAATGATCTTGTAGTGTGATTCCTCATGGTAAGCAGTTAGAGACAAAGATATAGTTCAACTAAGCATGGTGATGCTTGCAAAGAAAATGGAAAAGGGGATAGTTTACCTTGAAGTGATAGTTGACAGAAAATAATGCTATGATGCTTCATTGCATTAAGTTAAAATATGAAATAATAAATTCATTTAGACTTTGGGGGGTGGGCTTTTACCAGAGAAGATACTTCAGTGATATAGTGTATTAATCAATCGGTGAAATTTAAGCTAAGAGACATAAGAAACTGGACCATCCAAGTTCCCTAGTGATACAAGTTTTCCTTAGAGTAGTGTATGTATGCGGCCTTTGTTAAAGGCTTAAAAAATCTTTTCTAAATCATAATAATGTATACATGTGAATTAAGAATGTTTTCCAATTTTATTTATTTTTATTGGGGAATTAATATACTGAGAAATTAGGTTTTAATATTTTCTAGATATCTTGTGCCAAAATGGCCACAGAAAGGACAGTTTTGCAATTCAGTTCTTATATATTTTGAAATTGTGAATATAGCTGTACTATATACAATTAACCAATAATTTTTTTCAAATGCGTGAAAGTCCAAAGAAGTGTTTCAGTGGTTCTTGTGATTGAGACAGAGACTCTTTTAAGATACAGTGAACCATCTGCGCTCCCTTTGTGCCGATCAAAGTGTAATTGAAGAATCTCATTACCTGGGAATGCCCAGTGAATTTTCCCTCACAGTTTAGAGCATTGTTGCAGATTATATATAGTTAACACTAAAAAAGAAGTGTTCCTGTCAAGGAGAATTTAAAGTAAACATTTCTATATAGTAAACATTTCTATATAGCCTTCCGGCTTTGATGTAAGTGTTGCAATTAAGATGTAAATGTGCCTATTGTCAGCTTCTGAATCACAATCAAGCATTGCTCGTATTTCTTTCCAGATGCTGTAACTGGGACTGAATGACTTAAATTTCTTTACTGTAAATGGGAAAAAATATCTCTAGTACTTTTGTACTCTGACCTTAATTCTATTGAATGTTAATGCCAGGTACGAATTCATTCTTTGTCCCTGAAAATGCTGATGTGAAACATTGGTGTGAATCTCATTTTAAGAAAATTTTATCATTTGTCACGCAAAATTATTATGAATTGTATAGATTAATCTCACAACAGATGCACAAACATTATCGGATTGGGCAAAGCCATGTCAGCCTTGTACAGGATGTATTGATTGAGCTGCCCTGGTTATACAGTAATTTATTCAATGCTGATTATCTTTGGTTTTTTCTTTTATTGCATGTAAAACATTAATGCTCGTCAAAAATTCTGCCAGGTTGTATTTTGGAATGATTGCTTGTTCAGGAATACTGTACATTGATTAAAGTATATAGATATATGTGATGGGTTATGTTAGGTAATAATAAGTGAACCTGAGTATAGTATGGCTGAATAATGATTAGGTTTTAAAAGCATTGTAAAATCTGTTATAGACTTCGAATCTAATTGTATCCTAGATCTTGATAATCACAGTACTTATGGGTAGTCTTCATTTAATAATAATAAAAAAAAAATATTTCTAGTTATACAAACCAGAAGTAGGGGAATTCATATGAATCAGTTTAAGGTGAAACCTATTATAAATTACAAAATCAAGTACAGTATTAACATAAACAGTTGTGTTTAACAGGAAAGTTAGTAACTATGACAAAGGGAAAATTGAATTTAATTAAAGAAAAATAACAAAGTCACACAAACACATAGGAATAATTATATCATGTTTAACAGAAGGGTTCAAAAGAAAAGACAGACATGTTAAGCGTCTGTTAATTTGCTGATTTGAAAATTTGGGCATACTTTGTGTGGTTCATTTCTAACAGACAATTATGTTATTTTGGCATTTTGTAAGGGAACAAAAGTAAGTGATTATGTTAATGATATAGCAGCTGTATTTCGACACTAAATATATTTGATGCATACATTATATACTGTGTATATATAATAGACAATATTGATTATTTGATTATATTGTAAAGAATAATATATCAGTATGATGAAAAACATAATTTTTAACCTGTTTTCCGCATAGTTGCTCAGTTTTCTTCATTATTGCTGGGAAAACCTTTTGGTTTGGAGAAATGGGGATAAGTGGAAGTTTCAGCATTAAAGGGACATTATTCAGCCATGAAATACTCTCATACATTTGTTATTTTTCTATCTTGTCTTGTCAAATTGACGTATAACCCAAAGCCTGTTTAATCGTGGGCTTGTGGGTAGTGATTGATTTTACTTCTTGTTTATTAAGGAAAACTGTCATCATGTTGGCATCAGTGTCAAGGAAAAATAGGAATTTGTCAATGTTGTATTAATGTTTGTTATTTTTATACAAGTGATATTTTGTATTTTCCTTTATAAGTGCTGTTTTTTTATTGTGTGACAGTTAAGTTCATTATTTAATCCATATGATATATGGCAGTGAAATAAAATGTAGGTTGTGAGCAAAAAATATTAATCATGTGGGCATAGTTCCCTACACAAGGTAGATAATGTCCATGTAGAGTTTGAGGAAGTGCCTGATTTTATTATGGTATATTATGTAGAGTTCAGAAAATTTCTCTAGTTCAGAAGATAATTTTTAATTTCCTTTCTAAAAAAAACTATTAATTTGGCTTATCTAAAATCATCATCATTGCACTTTATATACATACCTATGTATACCATATATGTAGGTGGTTCTTTCCATTTGGAGTATTGTAAATGTTCAACATAGTAATGAAAATGGTAGGAAGTTGTATGAATGCCAGGTTAAATGTGGCTGCTGCTGTCTAATAAAAGATGGATGGAGTGTGTATTGCCTTCTGCATTTGTGTGATATTCATCATGGATTATAAGACTCCCCTATATTCCTAAATACTGCAGTGTAGAAGAAAAATTCACCAAGATGGAATTAGAGCCTTGGAAGTGGGTCGTAATCTGTGAGTTCATCATACATTGTAAAACAAAAAGGTTCAAGTGATGGTTAACACCAGTACAGTCAGTAAATTTTAAAATATCAATATTGTATTCTAAAGCTTACATTATTAAAAATCAATTTGAAGAAACAATACCCATCACTTAACTTTTCTTATGTTTACAATACTGCTGTAATTAGGATCGTCTTACATTATCATCATCTAACTTGCAGATATGTCAAGCTTGTGGATGGAAGTAAAATAAACTAAATGATTAGTCTTCTTTTTCTTTATGGTCCTGTTGTGCTAGAAATTGATTTCATTTTAAGCTGTTTTAACAAGTAAGGAATCATAGTACATTATTGCTGGCTTAACATTATTTTACAAAACAGGTTAATCAGGTACAGTGCAGTAGTTTCGACTTAGAAAAATTCACATACTATATTACTAAAAAAAAAATTAACTTAATTGTATTTTTCCTAATTTTACAAACTTGAGGGCTTTAGTATGAGTAGGATTTTGGCAAAGCTTGAAATAGTTGGTTAAATTTCTTACGTTGCTGGCAACTGAAAGGTATGACTCAGCCACTGGTCATCAGGGCAACTTAACCTTTTCCCTTAGACCTAGGACTTTCAGGAAGTGTAATTTAAATGACTCTAGTTTGTACAGTATAGTTAGGAAAAGTACAAACTATCAATTTTAAAGTTTATGATTTGTTCTTACACAAATACAAATCATCTTTTAATAGGAGCCTTATCTAACAAATGGGCTGGTTACTTTCCTGGGAAATGACAAGACACTTTGTCCTGTAAAGGAGCAAAAGTAATGACTGGTCACCCTCCTAATGACCTGAGCATAAGGATGTTGCAGGGTGTTAGGCAAGGTCCCTACCAGGTGACTGGTAGACGATCATGGAAGAACCCATACCTATAACTGTGTAAGGCTGTTTAAATATATACATTCTGTCAATCCTCCCCCTCACCTGAAATGAAGGGGACATACTTTATTACAAGCTTTGCTGAAGATCGATGATGTCCTGAGACTCCTTCCCCTTCATGAGGGAGGCAATTTCGACATGCACCTTAGTGGACTCCTCTTTTTTTTGGACTGGACTGAAAAGAATAGAACCTAAGTGATACTTTGGAGCGGAAAATAGGACAATTAAGTTGCTGCTAGCTCTCGTGCTCTTAGAGGCTCAAGAAGCACTAAATGCCTTTGCCTATGAAGAACAAACAGCATGTAAGCTCGTTGCGCAAGTGTGTCTGTGGGTGGAGAGGAACCTTGCGGACAATCACGATATGGTATCTCAATGTTCGTACGAGCGCCGAGATTGCCGAGAGTGATCCTCAATGCACATACAAGCGCTGAGAGTTGTTCTGGGACAATACCTGTTTAAAATCGCTCTTCGTGTGGATACGTTGTAAGATGTAGGCAAGTAGGTAGATGTTGAGTTGGAGATCGGTCTTGTTGGGAGGGAAGATCTTATGACGTAGATCGGTCCCGGCACATCGGATGATCTCTTACACATGAATTTTTCTCCATGCATAGACTGGTAACGTTGGCCAGGAACAGACAAGTGGGGGGGGGGGGGGGGGGCATGTACACTTCTCTACCTCCCTTTTCTATACTTAAAAAAATGTTGAGGATCTGGGAACCAGCAATGATAACCCTGTGGCGAGAGAAGACCGGTCCCTTCCCCCTAAGCAGGTGAGGACTCATCGATGCTCACGTCTTGCAGCTCCTCTACAAGTGGAACAATCAAAGAAGAGGGTGCAACAAGGTCGTCTTTAGGGCTCTGGCACTGGCCAACACCCCCGAAAAGTTTCTCCATAGAAAGGAGGAACCCAACTTCTGTAGGTTCAATCCCTGAACACATTTTAAGACACCACAACAGAAAGTGAATTTTTGCTCAAAATCTATTTTTGGGTGAGATAGCCATGTCGTCCTGATGGAAGGTTCCTTTAAGTAGCTTCCTAGGGTATATTTGACTACAGTGATATTCCCAGAGAATTTACCTTAAGGTCTCCAGAATTCTAACTCCTGGCGCAAATATCCTTAAAGTTTCCCTTTAAGGATATCGCATAATATCAGAGGACGTATTCTTGACACGCCACATAGCAATCTTCACCCCGAATAGCGTTAACGCTTCGAGGGGAAAAGTGGCAAAATACGAAGGGGAGCCATTATTAAGGTACCCTTCCTCCGTTACTATTTGAGTATCTAGATGGCGCCATCGTCGCCGCCATGTTTATTCCTTGTAGCGTTGAGCAAGGTGCTACAGATACAGTAGTTTCGGGAAGGATCCTGCCAAGGCCTTTTCATAAAAAGGAGGGCGGGTTCATCAGGACGACATGGCTATCTCACCCAAAAATTTTTTGGGCTCAGGCCATGTAGTCCTGATGGAAGGTTACCGGAGCATTAATGTATCTGTGGATTTCCAATTGTACCTTAACCTGAAGACAATATTTCCTTGGTCGCTCAGACAGAAAAACCCTAGCGTAGTCCTCCCTGAATGACAACTCGAGGCACGACCCACTAGGGTTGAGAGCCTAAGGCTACACTCAGAGGGAAGGAGGGATTACCCTTGCATCTCCACTGGAGGTGAGTATCGCTTTATATAATAATATTAGGAGATATCTATCTCCGCTTGAATTGATAAAACGATACACGAGGGTAACCGGGGAACATGTATGAAAGTATACTAAAGCCACTAGGCTAGTAGCCCAGTGGCAGCGAGAATCGACTACCTAAATTACCGAAACACTCTCGTATACTATCCTGGAAGAGGAAAATTTTATTTGCAATCACTATATCTTACATGTATTAATTGCCTAAATAGCTTCATTTAATAAAACTAGGAATGTCTATTATAGAATGCATGAAAGTAAACTGAAATGCCTAGGCTAGGAAGCCTAGCGTAAGCAAGGTTCGGTTACCTAAATCGCCGAAACTATACGAATAATATCGGCATAATATAATTAAATCCTTGCAATGAAGACTAAATAGCTATCTTTATTTATGCGATTTATACAGGGAAAGTTGTTCTGGCTAACTAAATAACTCGTGCGTTATGAACCTCCGGTTCAGGCAACAACTTTTCCACTAAGTCTAACTTAATTTTACCATGAGGCAAGAGGTAAAATTCATACAATGTAAAGATCAAATACTCAACTTTCCAGAGGCAGAGAGGCTGGAGATTGCATGATAAATCCAAAAAAAATCCAAAGTAACGAGAGAGCAACCGGGAAAATCACCGAGCGAGATCGCTACAGATAAAGGAATAAACATGGCGGCGACGATGGCGCCATCTAGATACTCAAATAGTAACGGAGGAAGGGTACCTTAGTAATGGCTCCCCTTCATTTTTTGCCACTTTCCCCCTCGAAGCGTAAACGCTATTCGGGGTGAAGATTGTTATGTGGTGTGTCAAGAATACGTCCTCTGATATGCGATATCCTTAAAGGGAAACTTTAAGGATATTCGTGCCATGAGTTAGAATTCTGAAGACCTTAAGGTAAATTCTCTGGGAATATCACTAGTCAAATATACCCTAGGAAGCTACTTCAAGGAACCTTCCATCAGGACGACATGGCCTGAGCCCCCCCAAAAATCACTAGCGGCCAAACTGAATTGCAACACTGCTCACTTGTTTTCGCACACTAGCTGCCCAGTTGCAGTTCAGCTTTCATTGAGAGAGGAACTGAGCGCACGTCCTCCCCCTTTAAACAGTGACGCAACACTGAGTAGACACATGAAATCAGGCTGGCCCATCAACACATTGATGATGCAGCTCCATGATGAAAAAGTAGTTTTTCAACACATCCATACAAAAAAATGCGGGCATCATGAATCATAGTGTGTATTACCTTTGCTAGGGGAAGGCGATACTTCTGTTTTCCCAGAAGCAGCCTCGGAGTGCAAGCCAGTCTCTCCTGCATCCTTCTGAATCACTCCAGAAGACCCAGCCCTTGAGGAACCTGAAGGGGAGACGACAAGTTTTGAGCCTCTTGAAGCAAAAAAGAAGCTATAGAGCTTTGGCGTCAGCTTATGCTTTTTCAAGTCCAAAGCCAAAGAATTTCTCTTAGCCTTCTTTTTCTTCTTACCAAACTCCACCCACTGCAGAGGAGGCACCGACTTACACTCGTCACAAGGGGATGACTGTGAAGTCATGCCCCCTGCAAAAAATACAAAGTTGATGGGGATCCACTGATGGCTTCTTCAAACCAGCCAGATTTACTAGGGCTTGCACGCATGTCTGTATGTGGAATCGCCATCACCAAAAGCACACAATTCTAAAAGATAAAGCAAAAAAAAACAGCCAGTTTATGAGGGAGCAGAGAAGTACGTCTGTAATGTCCTGTTGCCAAAAACAAAAAGTTAAGGTTGAGCTGACTGTCCAGTGGGTGGGGACTACCCAGCGCCCACCAACATCCACCTTGTTAAAAGTTTAAACTGCCGTTTGTAGCTTTGCCAAATTCTTATTCCTATTAAATGATAATGCTTTGTATTTTTGCACATTAAGAACAAACATGAAAAAACAATTTACAGTATGTTATTTCATACAAAATTTTTCTCTGCTGCTATCCTGTAATGGTGCAGTAAACTAACTCCATTAATGAAGTTGCATCTGCATATACTGTACTCTCAATAAACCTAACAGGTTGATAAAGCATTGGTCAAGGGAAGAAAGTTAAAATCACTATTTCAAATTTAAAATGTATAGTAATTACATCAATTTATTTGAAAGGTTTACTTCAAAAATCAATATTGTAAGAAAAAAGATCAACATGAGATAAGTTTGTTTTCATTTAAATTATTCAAATTATATACTGTATCTCAAAAACCACTTTCATTACAAGGTGAGCATAATAACATATATCAGACAATCTGAACTTGTAAAAGAACAGGTTTACAAAAAAATCTCACAAGAGCTAAAAAATTAAATGGTTGCATGATTAAAGTCGATCAAATCCACAAACTGAAAGGAACAAACAATGTGAACACGTGCATTAAGGTGTGAAAATACTTCTGCAAAGGCCACTCAAGCATGATTAAATTGATTCGACAGACTACAAGATAATTACTGTATCATTAAATCTGGTAACTGGATGTATGATGTGGATTTTATTTTATTCTTGACATAGTCAACTCTTCACTGATGGGCACCACAAAATTATAATTTGAGTACTCACAGTACAAATTTTCCTCTACATTCACTCATTCTTAGGATGTTCTACTGGATCACAAAAGAGGAGAGTGAAATCTCATAACCTTCATCTGAATTTATGGGTGAAGATAAACTAAATTATCATGAATGGTGGCTTAGATTAGTGTTATCAGGGTCAATAAGGACCTACAAAGATGAAAGTAACTAATGAATACAAATACAATAACTTCGAAACATGAACATCACAATTTTAAATAATCTTTTTATATTAGCTAACTCTACAAACCTTAGTTCTATAATAGGAATATGATTTCAGTGAAGCTAGAAACTCTGCTGTTAAGATTTTATAACAAGGTATCAGTAGTTTAGGCAGGTGGCGAGAAAGCATCCACTGCTAGCTCACTGAGTAGTCTCTGACCTTTGCCTAGGAATTGTGGGGTGCATTGAGGTGGAAAGTTAAGTTGAAGGACTCAGGTTTGTATATTTAGAAAAATACAAATAATTTTGAAAATTTGTGATTAATTCTTACAGGCATATGAATCCTTGTCATTTAATAGAAGACTTATCCTTAAGAGGAAGTTCCTATGATCAAACTGGCTAATATAATATTCTGGGAAGTTGATGCACTCGGACCTGAGGAGGTGTAGGAGTATCGACTTCCACCAACATTTATTGTTCTAAAACTTTTTACATGATACATTTAGGCTTCTCCTGTTAGGCAGACAGTCTATCCATGAATCTTTATCCACACTGGGGTATCTAGTCGGATTGTAAAGCTGATATAGATTAATGGGTTAACATTTATATCCATCCTACCCTTTGTTAGGATGATAGGGGATCTAACTTTTACTTTACATAAAAAAGAATACCATTCAGTCTGGTAGCTTACCTGTATCTGTGTCCAATCTAGTGATATAACGTGTCAACTGCTGCACCCCATGTAGGGGGGAAGAAAAAGAAGGCCAGGCATTTGCATTCCTGACTCAAGACTTGCACTGCATCTATCATTATGGACATGATGCTTCTTGTCCTATGAGGAACTAAGCAGCAGTTACCACAGGTCCCAGTGAGTAGGTGTTGAATGACTTAAGGGTATGATCCCTTGGGTAATAAGACTCGCCTCCAAAACATACCCTACTGACAGGTTCCTTTTTAAGGCTAGGGTAGCTTCCACTCCCATAACTTCATGAACGTGAACTTGGGATGATTCTATCATGTCACTATCCCCTCAATGCTTATGAACTCCCTGTACCAACAAACCGATTTTGGAGCTGTGGTCTGATGGGTTTTGTGTGCTCCAGATGGCATCTTGGTCCCCTCACAGGACAAAAAAGCAACTTGTCTGAATACTCAGTCACTTTTCAGAGTGAAGAAATAGAAAAGGCTCAAACCTAGGGTTGTGAATTGTGGGGTTTTGAGTTTTCACTGTGAACTCAGGTACAAAGGGAAAGGCATCTTCTCCAACCCTTGGTAAGAAATGCCGTGAATTTCGCTAGCACGTTTAGCTGAGGCCAGAGGTATTAAAAAACTTTTTTTAAGGTAAGATCCCTGTTGCAGACCTTCTCAGGGGGTTTGGGGTTTTTTTCAAGAGCTAAGAACTTTAGTGATGTCCCATTGGTGGTCTGAGCTCCAGAGGGCAGGATTGCTTGAAACTTCTCATCAGTAATACCTCTCGAAAATGAGAGGTCACGGCCTTCCAGCTTAAAGACTAAGCTCCAGGCTGAGCAATACCCCTTCGCTGTTGAGACTGATAGTCGTTTCTCTCTATGTAGGAAGCCCAGAATGTGTGCTATGTTTGTATAGAGGCTCCAAGAAGAGAAGTGGCCCCTGCTAAGACACCAACCACAGAATATGGCCCACTTGGCCTGGTAAACAGCTGCTGGGGACTTGCTGAGGTATCCGGAAATCTCTTTCGGAGGAGATGCTGGATTACCAACCATGAAGAGACAGGGATGTCACTGAGGTGTGATGTCTGCAGGTGTGGTTAATACGGTAGCTTGGGCCAACTGAGGAGTTCTCTGGGTATATGGGTACATTACCAATCTGTTTGTGGCCATGTGGTTACCACTTAGATCATTCTTAGGTTTGATGTGATAAAGACCCTGTTAATAACCCTTCTGATCAGGCATAACGGCAGAAGAGCATACTAATTGTTGAGGCCATCCTATGGATGTTGGAAGGTGTCCTTGAGAGCCGCAGATTGATCCGGCAATGGTGAGCTTCCTGTTGAGGGTTTTTGCAAACATAAGTCAGGAGACCTTTTGCCACTTGAAGATGAAGAGACTTCTGCACCTACCATGCATCCCTGGTGATTGAGTTTGTTGGCAATGACGTTCTTCCTGCCCGGAATAAATCTTGCCGAGAGGATGTTGCATTTTCTGCTCCCTACAAGAGAGCTTGTTTCGCTAACTCGCAAAGGTGGAGACAAGCTATTTTTCCTTGCTTGTTAATGTAGGCCACTACGGTTGTGTTGTCGCTCGCCAATGCAGCTGAGTGGTTCTCCTTTGTAGAACAAAGGTGGATGTGTCTCAATTTTCAAGTGCTCTGCGTTTTTTGGTTACTAAACAATGCCCGAGTTAATCATAGTGTTGTCTACTTTGCACTCTCTTTAATATACATTCCTCAATCCAGTATCTCCAAAATCAACGGTTTTCCTGAAAAATACTCTATACTTAATCAATTTTTTTTTAAATTGAACACCAGTATTTTTCATCAGCAGACATGGCTTCCCCAGTAATTTTCGATTTTGAGACTGACCTCTGACTCAATTCTAGAGTTTTTATGTATCCTTTATTTGCAGTAAACTACTGGGTTCTATGTATTCCAAACTATGCTTTCTGAAATTAAAAATATCTATATTTTCAATGGCTACTATTTCATCATCAACTCCTCCTACGCCTATTGACGCAAAGGGCCTTGGTTAGATTTCGCCACTCTTCTCTATCTTGAATGCTACTATTTATCAAAGAATATTTTCTGGCCATCACTTCTGTTTGAGTATATTATGGTGTTATATCAAGAAAGGTTGAAAATGGCATATGACAGAGTGAAAGTGAGAGAAACTGGTAATTTAGAGGAGTAGAAGTTAGTAAAAGAAAAATTTGTTGGGATTGCAAGTGATGTGTGTGGCAAGAAGATTGTTGGAGGCAGCATGAGGAAGGGTATTGAAGGTAAAAGTGGAAGAGAAAAAGAGGGCATTTGAAGAATGGCTGCAGAGTAATAGTGTCGAGAAGTATGAAAGATATAGAGAGAAAAATGTGGAAGTAAAGCGCAAGGTAACTGAGGCAAAGAGGGCGGCTGACCTAAGGTGGGGTCAGGGATTGGGTTGTTCATATGAAGAGAATAAGAATTTTTGGAAAGAAGTGAAGGGAGTAAAGAAGGCTGGTTCGAGAATTGAAGAGACAGTAAAAGATAAAAATGGAAGGTTGTTAAAAGGAGAGGAGGCAAGGAAAAGGTGGGCGGAATATTTTGAAAGTTTACAGAATATTGAGGATAATAGGGAGGCAGATATAATTGCTGTTGCAGGTGTTGAGGTGCCAGTGATGGGGGATGAGAATGAGAGATATTACAAGAGAGGAAATGACGAAAGCACTAGATGAAACGAGAGCAGGGAAAGCACTTGGTATGGATGGTGTGAAAATTGAGATGTTAAAGGAAGGGGGTGTGACTGTACTTGAATGGTAGGTGAGATAGTTAAGTATGTGTTTTATGTTGTCAATGGTACCAGTAGATGGGTTTGTGCATGTATTGTACCACTATATAAGGGTAAGGCAGATGTGCATGAGTGTTGTAATTCAAGGGGTATTAGTTTGTTGAGTGTGGTTGGAAAAGTGTATGGTAGAGTACTGATTAATAGGATTGAGGATAAAACAGAGAATGCAATCTTAGAAGTAGAAGGTGGTTTTAAAAGAGGTAGGGGATGTATGAATCAGATTTTTACAGTTAGGCAGATATGCGAGAAATATTTAGCAAAAGGTAAGGAGGTGTATGTTGCGTTTATGGATCTGGAGAAAGCATATGATAGAGTTGATAGGAAAGCGATGTGGAATGTGATGAGGTTATATGGAATTGGTGGAAGGGTGTTGCAAGCAGTAAAAAGTTTCTACAAAGGTAGTAAAGTATGTGTTAGGACAGGAAATGAAGTGAGCGATTGGTTTTCAGTAAGAGTGGGGCTAAACAGGGATGTGTGATGTCGCCATGGTTGTTTAACTTGTATGTTGATGGAGTGGTGAGAGAGGTGAATGCTCGAGTGCTTGGACAAGGTTTGAAACTGATAGATGAGAATGATCATGAATGGGAGGTAAATCAGTTGTTGTTTGCAGATGATACTGTACTGGTTGCAGACTTGGCAGAGAAGCTTGGCCGATTAGTCACAGAATTTGGAAGGGTATGTGAGAGAAGAAAGTTGAGAGTTAATGTGAGTAAGAGTAAGGTTATGAAATGTACGAAAAGGGAAGATGGTGCGAGATTGAATGTCAAGTTGAATGGAGAGTTAGTTACTTGAGGAAGCAAATCAGTTTAAGTACTTGGGGTCTGTTGTTCCAGCAAATGGTGGAGTGGAAGCAGATGTACGTCAGAGAGTGAATGAACGATGCAAAGTGTTGGGGGCAGTGAAGGAAGTGGTAAAGAATAGAGGGTTAGGCATGAATGTAAAGAGAGTTCTGTATGAGAAAGTGATTGTACCAACTGTGATGTATGGATCGGAGTTGTGGGGAATGAAAGTAACGGAGAGACAGAAATTCAATGTGTTTGAGATGAAGTGTCTGAGGAGTATGGATGGTGTATCTCGAGTAGATAGGGTTAGGAAAGAAGTAGTGAGGGTGCGAATGGGTGTAAGAAATGATTTAGCAGCTTGAGTGGATGTGAATGTGTTGAGATGGTTTGGCCATGTTGAGAGAATGGAAAATGGCTGTCTGCTAAAGAAGGTGATGAATGCAAGAGTTGATGGGAGAAGTACAAGAGGAAGGCCAAGGTTTGGGTGGATGGATGGAGTGAAGAAAGCTCTGGGTGATAGGAGGAAATATGTGAGAGAGGCATGAAAGCGTGCTAGAAATAAAAATGAATGGCGAGCGATTTTAACACAGTTCCGGTAGATTCCTGCTGCTGCCTCCAGTCATTTTGGATGACGGCAGATGTAGCAGCAGTAGGGGATTCAGCATTATGAAGCTTCATCTGTGGTGGACGACGGGGGAGGGTGCGCTGTGGCACCCTAGACGTACCAACCGAACTCGGTTGAGTCCCTCGTCAGGCTGGGAGGAACGTAGAGAGGAAAGGTCCCCTTTTTACATTTGTTTGATGTGAACTACTCCGCAAAATTGCGGGACGTGCCTTGGTATATAGATGGATTACTTTTTGGGGGAAATAATGAACAAAAAGATAGGTCACATGGCCACTCAGGCAGGAGGCATGTGTGGAATTTACAGATGTGGATCTCTGGATTTTTTTCATATTTGGTAATTTTTGACACTATAAAATAAGACTACAAGAAATGATTATGACAAACAGTACTGTATATGGTATAAGACAACTGTAAATACTGTATTTTCATAATTCTGAAAACTAATACTGTATAGTTAAAGTGTCTTAAAATTCATAAAAAGGTTAACAACCTAAAATTTTAATGGTACTGTATACTTAAAAATTAAGGTACATAAGCTTTTATCACTAAAGTGCACATTTGTACTACATTCAAATAGTTTCATATAAATACTATCCTTACATAAAAATACATGTGTTGATATACAGTACAGTATATGTAAGGGCAGCACTTCATTGGTTAACTCTAAGCACTGCACAGTTACCACAGCCATACAAAAATACAAAAAATATATTTGCTAAAGCAATTTTCATGAAATGAATGATTCAGTGCATCAATATGTGGTACTTCTCACATTTCAGAATCCCAAAATAATCACGATAAAAAGTGTGCAGTATGTGCAAATCACTCGTAAATTTCCAATGTTGAATAGAGGAATGTCACTAGATGATTGAAAAAGTAAAATATAACATTGAAGTCTACGTATTCAAGTACTATACTGGTACTCAAGTATTTTCTAAAAGGAAAGTATCTCGAGAGATTCTGTAATGTAATTCAAATACCTCATGTATGCCTACAAATAGACTACAGTGAAATACAAACACAAAGTTACAGTTCATCACTTAACACATTTGTTTGTGGTATGAGTTCAACAGCCTTTGACATTGACTTAATGACTGATCCTTCATCATAGTAGTAGAATTTGTACTGCGGATTCCCACCTTCATTGTAGATCTCTTCACGGACCTTACCATCAGAACCTTGAAATGTGTTTGGATATTAAGATACTAGTGTACAAGCCCTGTCAAAAATTACGGCTAAATATTTAGATGGATATGCACACATGTGCAAACACACAGCAATATATTCTAATTATAAAATAAATTTTTGAATATACTTACCCGGTGAATATATAATAGCTGCAACTCTGCGGCTCGACAGACAACATACTTAAAAAACTCGCGAGCGATCGCTATGCAGGTTGCGGGTGTGCCCACCAGCGCCAACTGTCGGCCAGATACCACTCTCGGATGTAAACAAAACCTTCAATTCTTCTCGTCCCACTGCGTCTCTATTGGGGAGGAAGGGAGGGTCGTTTAATTTATATATTCACCGGGTAAGTATATTCAAAAATTTATTTTATAATTAAAATATCATTTTTAAATATTTAACTTAGCCGGTGAATATATAATAGCTGATTCACACCCAAGGAGGTGGGTAGACACCAGAGTTAAATATGTTTACATCGTATAAGCTAAGAGTTTTTTCATTTTGACAGTTATCAATATAACAAAACCAAAATAAATAGGTACCTGGTAAGGAAGTCGACTTAGACGATTACTCTGCCTTGTAAGTACGTCTTCCTTACGGAGCCCAGCGATCCTCTTAGGATGCTGACAGACTCCCAGGAGCTGAAGTATCAAGGGCTGCAACCCATACAACAGGACCTCATCAAACCCCTAATCTGGGCGCTCTCAAGAAATGACTTTGACCACCCGCCAAATCAACCAGGATGCGAAAGGCTTCTTAGCCTTCCGAACAACCCATAAAAACAACATTAAAAAACATTTCAAGAGACAGATTAAAAGGATATGGAATTAGGGAATTGTAGTGGTTGAGCCCTCACCCACTACTGCACTCGCTGCTACGAATGGTCCCAGTGTGTAGCAGTTCTCGTAAAGAGTCTGGACATCTTTCAAGTAAAATGACGCGAACACTGACTTGCTTCTCCAATAGGTTGCGTCCATGATACTTTGCAGAGATCTATTTTGCTTAAAGGCCACGGAAGTTGCTACAGCTCTAACTTCGTGCGTCTTAACCTTAAGCAAAGATCGGTCTTCCTCACTCAAGTGTGAATGAGCCTCTCGTATTAACAATCTGATAAAATATGACAAAGCATTCTTTGACATAGGTAAGGATGGTTTCTTAACCGAACACCATAACGCTTCAGATTTGCCTCGTAAAGGTTTAGTACGAGCTAAGTAGAACTTAAGAGCTCTAACAGGGCATAATACTCTTTCTAGTTCATTGCCTACAATCTCCGATAAGCTAGGAATATCGAAAGATTTAGGCCAAGGACGAGAAGGCAGCTCATTCTTGGCTAGGAAACCAAGCTGCAGAGAACAAGTAGCTTTTTCTGACGAAAACCCGATGTTCTTGCTGAAGGCATGAAGCTCACTGACTCTTTTAGCCGAGGCCAAGCATACCAGGAAAAGTGTCTTGAGAGTGAGATCTTTCAGGGAGGCTGAATGTAAAGGCTCAAACCTGTCTGACATGAGGAATCTTAGGACAACGTCTAAATTCCACCCAGGTGTAGCCAAACGACGTTCCTTAGAGGTCTCAAAAGACTTAAGGAGGTCATGCAGATCTTTATTGTTGGAAAGATCTAAGCCTCTATGCCGGAAGACCGAGGCCAACATGCTTCTGTAGCCCTTGATCGTAGGAGCTGAAAAGGAGCGAACTTTTCTCAGGTATAAGAGAAAATCAGCTATTTGGGCTACAGAGGTACTGGACGAGGATACGGAAACTGACTTGCACCAGTCTCGGAAGACTTCCCACTTCGATTGGTAAACTCTAATGGTAGAAGCTCTCCTCGCTCTGGCAATCGCACTGGCTGCCTCCTTCGAAAAGCCTCTAGCTCTCGAGAGTCTTTCGATAGTCTGAAGGCAGTCAGACGAAGAGCGTGGAGGCTTTGGTGTACCTTCTTTACGTGTGGCTGACGTAAAAGGTCTACTCTTAGAGGAAGACTTCTGGGAAAGTCTACCAGCCATCGAAGTACCTCGGTGAACCATTCTCTCGCGGGCCAGAGGGGAGCAACTAACGTCAACCTTGTCCCTTCGTGAGAGGCGAATTTCTGCAGTACCTTGTTGACAATCTTGAATGGTGGGAATGCGTAAAGATCTAGGTGTGACCAATCTAGGAGAAAAGCATCTATATGTATTGCTGCTGGGTCTGGGACTGGAGAGCAATAGATTGGAAGCCTCTTGGTCAGCGAGGTTGCAAAGAGATCTATGGTGGGTTGACCCCAAGTCGACCAAAGTCTCTTGCACACATCCTTGTGGAGGGTCCATTCGGTTGGAATTACTTGACCTTTCCGACTGAGACAATCTGCTAGGACGTTCAAGTCGCCCTGGATGAACCTCGTTACTAGGGAGATGCCTCGATCTTTTGACCAGATGAGCAGGTCCCTTGCGATCTCATACAGAGTCAGTGAGTGGGTACCTCCCTGTTTGGAAATGTACGCCAAGGCCGTGGTGTTGTCCGAGTTGACCTCCACCACCTTGCCTCGAAGGAGATTCTCGAAGCTTATCAAGGCCAGGTGAACCGCCAAAAGCTCCTTGCTGTTGATATGCATGCTCCTCTGACTCGAGTTCCACAGACCTGAGCATTCCCGACCGTCCAGCGTCGCGCCCCAGCCCAAGTCCGATGCGTCTGAGAAGAGAACGTGGTTGGGTTTCTGAACTGCTAGGGGAAGACCCTCTCGTAGACTGATATTGTCTTTCCACCAAGTCAGACAAGTCTCTATCTTTTCGGAAATCGGGATCAAGACCGTCTCTAGCGTCTTGTCCTTTTTCCAGTGAAAAGCTAGATGGAATTGTAGAGCTCGGAGGTGTAGCCTTCCTAGCGAGACAAATTGCTCCAGGGATGATAGCGTTCCTACCAGACTCATCCACTTCCTGGCTGAGCAACGTTCTTTCTTCAACATCTGGATGACGAGCAGGGCTTGATCTATTCTGGGGGCCGACGGAAAAGCACGAAAAACTGGACTGTGAATCTCCATCCCTAAATACAGAATAGTTTGGGATGGGATCAGTTGGGACTTTTCCAAGTTGACTAGGAGTCCCAATTCCTTGGTCAGATCTAGAGTCCAATTGAGATCCTTCAGACAGCGATGACTGGAAGAGGCTCTGAGAAGCCAGTCGTCCAAATAAAGGGAGGCTCGGATGTCCGATAAATGGAGGAATTTTGCCACATTCCTCATAAGCCTCGTAAACACGAGAGGAGCCGTGCTTAGGCCAAAGCACAGGGCCCGAAACTGGTACACCACATCGTCGAAGACGAATCTCAGAAAAGGTTGGGAATCTGAGTGAATGGGGATGTGGAAGTAAGCGTCCCTTAGGTCGAGAGAGACCATCCAGTCTCCCTTTCTGACCGCTGCTAAGACTGACTTTGTGGTCTCCATGGTGAACTTCGTCTTTGTGACAAAGACATTCAGAGCACTGACGTCTAGCACCGGTCTCCAACCTCCTGTCTTCTTTGATACTAGGAAGAGACGGTTGTAAAACCCCGGTGATTGAAGGTCCGAGACTTTGACCACCGCTCCATTCTCTAGTAAAAGAGACACTTCCAGTTTCAGGGCTTGTCTCTTTGCTTCCTCTCAGTACCTGGGAAAGAGATCGATGGGGGACGTCGCTAGAGGAGGTCTGCGTATAAAAGGGATTTTGTACCCCTCTCTGAGCAACCTCACAGATTGTTGGTCTGCGCCTCTCTTCTCCCAGGCTTGCCAGAAGTTCTTGAGTCTGGCACCTACTGCTGTCTGAAGTTGCGGGCAGTCAGACTCTGCCCCGCGAGGACTTGGATCCTTTCCTCTTTCCTCTCTTCCCTTCGGCACGAGCACCTCCCCTGCTGGGGGCTCTGCCACGAAAGGGCGGAATAAAACTGGACGCTGGAGTGTCTATCCTAGGTCTAGCAGACAAGGCAGGCAAAGGGGGAGCTTTGCGAGCCGAGGACGCAACTAAATCGTGGGTGTCCTTCTGCACTAAAGACAAGGCAATTTCCTTAACTAAGACTTCAGGAAACAAGCACTTAGACAAGGGCGCAAAGAGTAGCTCAGATCTTTGGCATGGCGTCACTCCTGCTGAAAGAAAAGAGCACAGAGACTCTCGTTTCTTTAGGACTCCGGACGTGAATGAAGCGGCAAGCTCGTTGGATCAATCGCGGACGGCCTTGTCCATGCAGGACATAATGAGTAAGGAAACATCCCTATCGGCAGATGAGATTTTCCTACTCAGGGCTCCCAAACACCAGTCCAGGAAGTTAAAAACTTCAAACGCCCTAAAGATGCCTTTAGGAAGGTGGTCTAGGTCCGAGGATGACCAGCTAATCTTCGAGCGTCTCATGGCAAGGCGGCGGGGAGAGTCTACAAGACTTGAGAAGTCGCCCTGGGCAGAGGCAGGAACTCCCAAGCCGAGAACTTCTCCCGTGGCATACCAGACGCTCGATCTAGACGAGAGTTTAGATGGGGGGAAGGCAAAGGCCGTCTTCCCTAAACTCCTCTTGGTTTCCAACCAATCGCCTAATAGCCGTAAAGCTCTCTTGGATGAGCGAGAGAGAACGAGTTTCGTAAAGGCTGGCATGGTAGCAGGAACGCCTAAAACAAACTCAGACGGCGGCGAACGAGGAGCCACAGAGATAAAGTGTTCAGGGAACAACTCTTTAAAAACAAGCATGACTTTTCTAAAGTCCATAGATGGTGGAACTGCTTTAGGCTCATCTAAATCTGAAGGCTGATCCTCAGGCTGTGGTTCAGCAACGTCCTCATCTGACAGTTCCTCATCTGACAGTTCCTCATCTGATAACTGATGAGAAAACGGCAAAGGGGTAGGCAACGTTTGACTCGCAGCGTCCAGCCGCACTGGTGCATACGTGACGGAGCAGGACGCAGCGTCCTGAAACTGCTGAACAGTCTGGGAACTGTCAACAACAACAGGTGCGCGAGGACGCACAGCGTCCACCCGA
This sequence comes from Palaemon carinicauda, assembly GCF_036898095.1. NCBI lineage: Eukaryota > Metazoa > Arthropoda > Malacostraca > Decapoda > Palaemonidae > Palaemon > Palaemon carinicauda. Next base: position 93,609,390 of record NC_090750.1, read on the forward strand.
GACTGTTTAGACCGTCTGGGTTGTGCAGTCAACACCATACTGGGTTGCGGAGGTTGACGCACCGCGTCAAAACAAGTCAACTTTGATGGTTGGTGAACGTCCTGAACGTCACCAGTCGCATCAGTGAGTTGCCTAACGTCAACGTGCGGCTGGAAATCCACACGGGATCGCATCGGGGGAGGTACAACCCCAACTGGTTGACGCGAGAAAGCTACATCAACGTCAACAGGACGCACAACAGAACGCTTGGATGGCTGAGACGGCACAACTTTGCCTCTCTTAGGCGGCGAGCAGTCATCAGATGACGGCAACGGGTCCGAACTGTCCCAGTGGCTACATCCGGGACGTTGGACTTGTCCTGAAGGGACCGACTTGCGTTTTAACGGTCTAGAGACCTTGCTCCATGGTTTCTTACGTGAAACGCCTTCGGACGACGAGGTAAAAATGGGCTCTCTCGTCTTATGGTAGGGGCGATCTTGACGAGATACGCCTGATACCAAAGAGGGAACGTCTGTTCGCTGATCAAGGCCTCTCAAACCCATAAGTCGTACGACATTGCTTCTCCCCTGGGCTTGGGAGGTTGCAAGAGGTCCCGGACTAGGTGAACGACAGGCACGAACAGACGAACCCTCGGTCGCAACACTGTTCACAACACTTTGCGTAACACTAGGCACTTTCCCACTTTCTGCCGTGGCACTTTGGCACTTGAGTTCCTTCACGTCCGCCATGAGTTGATTACGGTCACTTGCTAAAGCCTCAACTCTCTCCCCCAAGGCATGAATAGCACGCATCATGTCTTGCATAGACGGTTCCTGAGTGCTAGGAGGGGGGTTAGGAACAACCACTACAGGGGAAGGATTAGGTTCAGGGGCATGTGGAGAGGAAAAATCTACGGACCTAGAAGAACTTCTCCTTACCCTATCTCTCTCTAGTCTGCGTGTATATTTATCAAATTCGATCCAATCGAATTCCGAAAGACCCACGCATTCCTCACACCGATCTCCCAATTGACAGGTTTTACCCCGACAATTGGAACAAACAGTGTGAGGGTCGAGAGAAGCCTTTGGAAGACGCCTATTACAGTCCCTAGCATTACACTTTCGAAACTTAGGAACTTGAGAAGGGTCAGCCATTTTGAATTAGTCAAGGGAAAATTCCAAAAAACGATCCAAGTCATCAACAAATAATCCGTTTCAAAAAAGAGTTCAAGGGTTTATTTTGAAGAAAAACACCTGTACTGCGAAAGCTCAAACCAAATTAAAGTACTTCACCAAATATGATGGGAAAACTCCAGGTTCTACAGCGAGTAAAAGTACGTCTTGTCGTCAACGTTGACAGAGAAGAATTGAAGGTTTTGTTTACATCCAAGAGTGGTATCTGGCCGACAGTTGGCGCTGGTGGGCACACCCGCAACCTGCATAGCGATCGCTCGCGAGTTTTTTAAGTATGTTGTCTGTCGAGCCGCAGAGTTGCAGCTATTATATATTCACCGGCTAAGTTAAATATTTAAAATTTCCACCTTCTCCCCTTTTCCTAACTACAACATGGCAGTTGTGATTTCTAATTATAATAAGACACTTACTCATTATTATATAAGGGAGATGATTAAATGAAACATAAATTGAATACTTTATAGACAATTGAACTCTGTCATACTACAGCTACAGCTGACAGTATTTAGACTTTTACGTACAACAAATCATCAATCTTAATGGTCACTGTTAACCCTAAAGAAAAATACAACCAATTTTTACCCACTTCATATATATACTCTTTCCTTTAAAATTAAAGGAAGCCTATAATTCAGAATTAAGCATTGTACTCTAGTTTAATATTGTTATACATTATATATCCAGAATGAAGAGAATACACATAACCAAAAGGTAAAAGCAAGTTAAATTAGTTCCCTGTAGGTAAAATTATAGTCTTATCAACCTCAATAAGAACACTTACACAAAGTTACTTATATAAAGGATTTCATGAGTAATAGCAATGTTAATGAAAATAACATTAATTACTGAACAATGTTCCAATGAAATAGCAAATTCTCACTTCTAAGTGATATAAGACAGAGTAAGATTTTTCAATCACATAGAAACGAATGATTTTGGAGTCCAAAGTGTCTATAAAGTACAGGACAATGAATGCAAGTGAGTGCTGGTAATTACCTTTACATGAAAAGCTACTTGTAAAATAAAACTGATGAAAAATAATTTAAAAGATAGCAGTTTCATATATACAAACTTTTAATACAAAATCAATTTTCCAATCTTAGAAATTGGAGACTAATCCTGAGCCAACACATCAGACTGAGATTTAAAAGAAACATAATGAGTAACTGAAGACAGAGGCTGCTCATTCAACAAAGGTCCTCAAGTAGGGATGATTATTATATAATGTACTGTCTTTCAGCATGTGACAGTCTTACTAATTATTATCATTATTATTATTACTAGCCAAGCTACAATCCTAGTTGGAAAAGCAAGATGCTATAAGCCCAAGGGCTCCAACAGGAAAAAATAGCCCAGTGAGAAAAGGAAATAAGGAAATAAATAAACGATATAAGAAGTAATGAAAATCTAAAATAAAATATTTTCAAAACATTAACAACATTAAAACAGATATTTGATATATAAATTATAAAAGGACTTATGTAAGCCTGTTCAACCTAAAAACATTTGCTGCGAGTTTGAAAATTTGAAGTTCTACTGATTCAACTATCCGATTAGGAAGATCATTCCACAACTTGGTCACAGCTGGAATAAAACTTCTAGAGTACTGTGTTTTATTGAGCTTCATGATGGAGAAGGACTGACCATTAGAATTAACTGCATACCTAGTATTACGAACAGGGTGGAACTGTCCGGGATAATCGGAATGTAAAGGATGGTCAGAATTATAAAAAATCTTATGCAACATGCATAATGAACTAACTGAATGACGGTACCAGAGATTAATATCTAGATCAGGAATAAGAAATTTTATAGACCGTAAGTTCCTGTCCAACAAATAAAGATGAGAACCAGCAGCTGATGACCAGACAGGAGAACAAGACTTGAAACAAGGTAAAATTAAAGAATTAACACTTTTCCAGAATAGATTGATTACCAAAAATCTTAAAAGACTTTCTCAATAAGCCAATTTTTGGTGCAATTGAAGAAGACACAAACCTAATGTGTTTCTCAAAAGTAAATTTGCTGTTGAAAATCACACCTAAAATTTTAAAAGAGTCATACAAAGTTAAAGAAACATTATCAATGCTGAGATTCAGATGTTGAGGAGCCATGGTCCTTGACCTACTTACAATTGTACTTTGAGTTTTGTTAGAATTCAACTTCATACCCCATAATTTGCACTAATTTTAGCTAGATATCTATTAAGGGATTCAGCAACCCCAGACCTACATTCAGGAAATGGAAATGATGAAAAGAGAGTAACATCTGCATATGCAACAAGCTTGTTTTCTAGACCAAACCACATAAATGGGCCAAGAACACTATCCTGAGGAACACCAGAGAGTATTGAACTGCATTAGGACTGTCCAATCTACAATGAGGAGTGTGATAAAAGTCATATCTGGAAACTAGAACTTTGGGCAATTCATTTAATTCAAGGTCCTTCATATTTCCTATAAATACCATGGAATTATAAAGGACTTATAATGATGTCTGCAAAGGATTTAATCTCTATTGCTTTCCCACGAACTTCTGAAAACCCTTTAAACTGCTTCATAGAATCCAAGCTCTGGCTAAAAGGAGAAAAAGTTTATAAATTCCTCTTCGAAGAGGGTAATTCATCCATATGACGAGGTAATTTCTTTTCAAGCGAGAACTGATTCTATCTCGAATTATATCTGGGGAGGAAAAACTGAAAAAAAGAACAGAAACCTGAGTGGCCAGTGAAGACAACTTTGAAAATTTCATTTCCTGTAATTTAACCCCATTACCAGGATTAAATTTTAGACTCTTATGTAATAATCTTTTAAAAGTAGAGTATTTCTCCTTCATCCTCCTAGACTGACTGGGGAGTTCAAAAGCTGCAAGGCTGCAAGGGACAGGTACACTAGGATCATCATGTCCCAATCTTGAAATGGGTGAAACAATAGGAAGAAAAATTTCTTGTATCCAGTGTAAAACAAAAAAAGGAACTCAATTCAGGACTATTCGACGAGTCAGTAAGTCGAATAAGATCTGGAACAACTGTAGGACTTAGTTGAGACAAAACTCTCAGCTGAGGTGTGATAATAGGCATAAAATTCACACCTGGTTAGGATCAACCTGAGCAAGTAATTACTCCAAGGAGGGCAGTCCAATAACACAAGTTGCTTGCATCTGACAAGACGTTAACAAGCTCACCTGAATTATTGCATAATGGAGCAGTGCAAGCTGGTCTAACTTCAGATGCTACTGTCTGATCTACTAAAACAAGCATGATATGGCCTGATTGGAATCTGGTAAGAGAGGAATAAACAAGCTCTTTGAAGAAGGCCTGCAAACTCTTCTGCTTATTCTTATGCATAAATGAGAGGGTAATGCTCATACTAGCTGTAGCTGTATTGGACGGTACAAACCCAAACACTACTCAATTAGACAAAATGGGGTCGGACACAGACATATTCAGAATGGGCAACTGACAAGCTCTGATGTCCCGATACAATACCTGAAGGGCTTGGCCCTCCAATCACTTATTCTTAAGCACAGAATGAATAAGAGTAATGCTGGTAGGTGTAGCTGTATTGAACGAAACGGACTCAAATACTACTGAATCTGACAAATAGGCTCAGAAAGAGATAGTACATGCTCAGAATAGGCTACTGGCATGACTTGTTCCAATGAAAAAATATCTGAACGGCCCGACACTGCTCCACCAGAAGGGAACGGAAAATTTGGGCAGCAAGAGTTCAGAGGGGCAGGGAAAGCCTGAATACCAGAAGCAGAGCCTGAACTATAAGCACACTCACTTTTACTGTATTTTTACTTTATCCTTACCCCTCACCTCAAATAAATATAAAACTGAGTCCTTTACCTAACAACAACCAGGGTTGTAGTGGCCTATTGGAAACATCCCTGCCTTGCAATTTTCTGGACTGGGGTTTGAGTCCCGCTCAAGCTCAATAGCTTCTTGTAATGTCTGCAACCTCACCATCATTGGAGAAGCCTATAGGTCTACCTCCTGAATTATCAGCAGCCATTCCTTGGTCCTAGCTTAGATGAAGGGGCTTGGGTGCTGATCATTTATCTGTAAGCCATTGTCATCTTAGCTAGGGCAATATCACTGTCCCTTGCCTCTGCCATTCATGAGTTGCCTTTAAACTGTACACTTCTTAGGAAAACAATGACACATCTGAATGATCCTAAACCATAAAGAAGTGAGTAACAAAACATTAGCATCTAATAAAGAGATAACACATGAGTGAAAATGAATGTGTTAGATTGGACTAAAGAAATTGATTGATTTGTTTAAATGTGAAGTGGCTGAGGCAGATTTTCATCTCAGATTTCCCTTTTGTTCGGGTGCTACCACGGTTAGTCACACAGGGCTAATTTTTTTTTTTTTTAAATTCCTTCAATCAGAGAATAGTAATGAATTCTGGGCAAGAATCAACAAATCAAATGATGAGAGAGAGAGAGAGAGAGAGAGAGAGAGAGAGAGAGAGAGAGAGAGAGAGAGAGAGAGAGAGAGAGAGAGAGAGAGAGAGAGAGAGAGAGAGAGTGTTCAAAGATAATTTTTGACACAAACACGTATATATAATGTACATATACTGTATTATAATTACTACCAATTAATAAAGGGGTTTGGATGAAGGAAAAGCCTAATTTTGGGGAGGTGCTGTGAGGTCTCCATGAGATTTCCTGTGGAAAGATAGAATAAGGAATCCTATACGACAATAAAATACCAAAGAAATATTGTCTACATTGCTCCAGGGCCAGTATATCAACGTGCACTCTGAGTATAACTTAGACCTATGGATTTAGGTTCTATTGAATCCATCACAGCACCTCTTATGCTGAAATATGTCAGACACTCGATGACACTTCACTAAGAACGAACAGTGGTACTATTATAGCCAAGGCTACCTTGTCACTAATATGTGCCTGACTAACATCTTTTATATTCCTTACACCACACAGCACATCCACAAAAAATTACAAATTTGTAGATAATTTCTATTTTTCCTAACTATACAAACCTTAGCTACTTATTAGGGGTTATACTTTCGGCGGAGCTGAAATGACGAGGCATTAAAATTTAGCGGGGGGTAGGGGGTAGCTTGCTACCACTCCCCCTCAAACACCTGCGATTTAGCTCCCTTTGCTTGGAGGTAGGACTTCAAGGGGGATAGGGCTAGCGGCCAAGTTTGTATGAATAGCTATGGTTTATATAGTTAGGAAAAATACAAAATTTCTACGAATTTGTCAATTGTTCCGTAACTGGAATACAAACCACGCTATTTATTAGGGGTGACTCACCCATTCAGAAGGGTGGACGTCCCTGCCAATCTGGCTTTTGGCTTTACCCGGGGACTCCTTATCTGAGTATATTAGTGCTAAAAAATAAGGAGTCCCTGCGCCTCGCTAAAACCTTGCTACGCAAGGTCCGTGCCCTACGCAAGCTGTGTGTTGAGACATGCAGAAGTGTGACTGTCTAAGTAAAGTTATTCCGAGTTTATTGTAGGAAAAAACTATTGTAACTAAGACTTTCCCAATACCACCTCACCAGGGTATGGGTAAGGATTCTTCCCTGAGAGAGAATTCCTTTAACAGACAGAAGGCAGACAACACTTAACCCTACAATGCGCCCTGATGGGATTGATGATATTCCTTAGAGTAGAATCAGTCTGGCGAATGTTAATCATGGTTAACGGTTGGGTATCGTGGTTACTATGCAGTTGGAGAGTGCTCGTAAGTAGTCCCCTGTCGACAAGCCGCTGATGAGGGTTGCCGATCACTTTAGTGGATTGGCGTGATGGCGAACGGCCGGTAGCGAGAAGTGTGTTTTATACATTCTGATCTAGGGAACTATGGGCAGAGGTTGACTAGTATGTCTGAGTCACGAACTGCTGGCGAGTTGTCGATGATCGGTGAATTGGCGGTCTGTGAGCCGAAGATGGTAACTGACAGCCAGATGGAGGCTGTCTGGTCAGTCAGCCAAGGTAGGTTGGCGATAAATGAGTTCGTAATCTGCTTTGAGAGCCCTGAGAAACAGCAGAATGGTTTAATGATAGTCAGTTGGTGATGGTAAGCCATTGATGATAAGCAAACGATCACGGACCAGTGATCGGTGAGCTAGAGATCAGCAAGCTGACTATGGTCCCTCCTGGTTGGTCAGAGATCAGCAAGCTGACGATGGGCTGGTCAGAGATCAGCGAGCAGAGTTCGATGATCGAAGAAAAATGAGCTGCCCATTGGTGATCTAGTGATCAGCAAGCTGATGACTGGTTATTGACTAGCAATCGGTGATTGGCACGCTAGCAATCGGAGATCGTTAGTCATTGGAGGGACTAGAGGTCAATGATCAGAGCTGGGCTAGAAATTGGCGATCTGGTGATTGGCGTGCTAGCGATCAGCAAACTGTGAACTAGCCATCAGCAAACAGTGATCTAGACATCAGTCTGTTGATGCTTTCTTGTTTGCTGATGGTGGTCTGTCAGGAAAAAAAAAATACTTAAGAAGAGACAGGGACCAAGGATTCCCCGGTTTGATTCTCGTTGGAAGATGGAATCTTTGGGATCCTGAATCCTTCTGTGAAGCCTCTTTCCTCTTTTCCCGGCGGCCATGTTATGCGTTTGCGGGGAGAGGAATGGGGCAATGGTGACCTGTCCAAAAAGTTTTATTCTTTTTTGCCTATTGTGCAAGTGTGCAGGAGAGTACTGGAGCGATGGCACACAGGATGCTGGTGCACAGTTGTTGCTGAAGCGCAGTTTTCGGTGAATGCGCAGAAGAGCGCTGGTGCGCAGGTGAGCGCTGGCTCTTTGGCAAGAGCTGGCGCATTGGCGAGCATTGGATCTGCGAGCAATGGCTTTTTGGCAAGAGTTGGCGCATTGGCGAGCATTGGATCTGCGAACAATGGCTCTGTGGCAAGAGCTGGCGCATTGGCGAGCATTGGATCTGCAAGCAATGGCTCTTTGGCAACAGCAGGCGCATTGGATCTGAGACCGCAATTGCACAGAAGAGCGCTGGCTCTTTGTGAAGAGTTGGCGCATTAGCGAGTGCAAATGAGCAGGAGGGTGCTGGATATGAAAGCGCAGGTGAGCGCTGGCGCGCAGTAAGGCACTGTGTAGTTTTGTGCAGTCTCTCTAGAATGTGCAGAAGCTAGTGACTGGTTGCGCAAGGGTGGGTGCATGGGCACGCGATTGCGTGGTGCATGCAGAAGACTGCTGGTGCGTGCGCGCGGAAGACTGCTGACGTGTGCGCGCGGAAGACTGCAGGTGCGCGCACGCGGAAGACTGTCGGCGCGCGAACGGAAGCAATGGCGCGCATGAGCGCGGGTGCGTAGGAAAGCACTGGCGCGCAGGTGCAGGAGATCGTTGGCGAGAAGGAACGATCCATGGAAGAGTCCAGGACCGAAGTCCAAGGACTAACTGCAGTGTAAGGTTGCGCTGGTAGGTCGGCAGGTCAGCTGGCAGGACGATCAGGAACTGGGATGTGCCTTTTGGAAGGGCGAACATCCACTGATGGAGACCGTGAAAGGTCCATAGAAGAGTCCAGGACAGAAGTCCAGGGACTCAGCTGCAGCGCAAGGTTGCGCTGGTAGGTCTGCTGGTAGGACGATCAGGAATTGATGATGCCCATGAGGGACGGTGGACCAGCAAGCTGACCTTTAGCAGTAGCGATCCTCCAAAGAGGAGTCTCTGAAGAGAGACTCAGCAAGGGGGGAGAGTAGTTTAGGTGAAGGCAGCAACAGCAGACGGAGTTGATGAAGTTATTAAGATGTGGGAAGTTCTCCCTCGGAAGGGAGAAACAACCTCACACCTGGGGAAGAAACTTTCCCTCGGAAGGGAAAGTTGTCCAACCCCTGGAGGCGAACCTCCTGGTAGCGTTCTAAGATGATCTAAAGTGCTGATCATGTTGTCACGGGCGTACTTCTAAGAGAAGGGATGACGCCCATGATGACATCTTCTGAGGGACGGCAGTGACAGCAGATTCCCCAGGCATGAACAGAACAGCTCTGCTTCATTGGCCCTCTTAGTCGAATGAAGAAAACTGCATAGCTAACAGAGGAAAAATTAAATAAATTAAATTATGTAACAGAAAATTCCCTAGGGAGGAACTTCGAGCTAAGAATATTCACTATATATATATATATATATATATATATATATATATATATATATATATATATATATATATATATATATATATATATATATATACAGTAGGGTTCCGAATTACACGTGTTCTAATTACGCGATTCCTCAATTACGCGATCGATAGTTTTTAAAAATTAATTTTCCTGTATCTGCGAGGAGCATTCTAAATCCGCGAGTCAAGCACCGCGAAGCGTAGGAAATCTATTGTTTTCTTAATTGTATTGGGGGGGGGGGGGTGATGGTTCCCCGATGTCTGAGAAGGGGGGGGGAGAATGTGAGAGAAAGATTTCTGTTCAAACATTTTAAGACTAGTTTTGGATGAAAAATGTTAAGGTTTGCCCATCTGTTGTGTGAACTTGTCGCTAGGCCTAGCCTAACTGTCCAACACCTATATGTATAATATTCCATATTTGTACTAATTAATTTTTATACTTACGTTGTGATTATAGTGAAAAATCCTTATTCATTAAACTTTAAATTAAAAACCATCAAAATAAAGACTATTTTATATCATGCTACTGCCAAACATGTCACACAACCAAACCCATTACTTTGTTTAGTACGTTCCATCACCGATCATAACGAACTCGCTAACCAATTTTAACATCTGTCTATAAGTTAACTTTTGCGGCAAAAGATATCTTACCAGGTACTATGTAATAATAATGTTATAATTAATGTTTTATTTATCCTTAGAAAATCAAAATATATGAAATATGAGGAATTTTGTTCGTGTTGTTTTTTTTTCCCCTAAAAAAACGCCTTCTTAAAAGGAAAACGTTTTTTTTTTTTACGTTTCATCGTCGATCATAAACGCATTTACTCCTGAAAGTGATATTGAAGAGCTTTTACTAAAGATGTTATTATAAATAATGATTATAAATACGTGGTAAAATATCTATAATAAAAGTGTAGCAGCATCAAGAAATGTTGGGGGTTCGCCCTTTACATAAGAATGTACTGTACATTGGATTAGACAGAACGTAGAAAAAATCAATTAGGGAAAAATCGGTATTCGATATCCTCTTCATCGGCATCGTCAATCGGGCTTTTTATTTTTTTTATTCTCAGTCGCTAACTAGTTATCGCACTGTCAAGATCTGCACACATTCCGATAATCCACATTTGAAGGTTTTCTGGGAGAGGATGGATAGAGAAAATACCGAACTATATAAAATGTTTTTTTAACCTGTTAAGCGTCACCCACGTGATAAACCGTTCACCACGATCTACTCGGTACCGCCTTCAACTGTATATTCCGTTCATGACTTTAATTGCCTTTTACAAGCCGTCAGTCTCGTGATGTTACTTTACTCGTATAGTAAGTATAGGATCACCACTTGGCAACACTCTCAGCATATGGGGACTGTGAATAGAAACTTATATGATGTCTGGCAACTATTTTTCTGAAGGTAGCTTGATGTTACAAAACTCTGGTTTGAACTGGTTTCCTATCAGTGCGCTCGGGCGTTCATGCATAAGTGGTTATTTGTTGTTCCTTTTGTAATGAAAGGTCTAAAGAGGAAGGTTATTTCTTTAGATGAAATAAATGATATTCTTGTTGTGGAATTTGATAATGATAACCTGTTTGATAATGAGAGCACTAGTTCTGAATCCTCCAGTGATGAGTATATTGAAGAAACAAAGTTTTCTTTCGATGCCGAAAGCGAAAATGACTTCTCATTACCGAATGACTGGACAACGAAATTTCACAAAACTATAAAGGGAAAGGAAACACAGAGAGAGAGAGAGAGAGAGAGAGAGAGAGAGAGAGAGAGAGAGAGAGAGAGAGAGAGAGAGAGAGAGAGAGAGAGAGAATAAAGTGGATAAATAATGTACAAATGTATAACGAACATATTTGAAAACTATACAGGAAACGATATGGAGAGAGAGAGAGAGAGAGAGAGACCTATCCCTTTCCTTTTGTTGCTTATCCAGGCGTAAGATTTACGATTGAAGATAAAAAGAACCCATTAGAATATTCAGTATTATGTAGCCATTTGAAATTAAATAATAGTAGTATTAATTGTTTTTTTTACTCAACCATTTAATTAATATCCCTACTTTTAACTATGATTACGAATTATAAGCATAAAGAAATATTAACTTTGAAAAATTATCATTAGTGAAATGACCGCTCAGGGCAAAAAAAAAAAGCGTGATTATCGTACAGCAGCCTAGTGCACACTTGCGCCTAGTGGCCGTGTTTACGTGTGGGAGTGTCATCATGGATATAAAGTACTATACTGTAATTTTTAACTATTGCTAGATACGTACTGTATCAAACCTTGAAAACCCTTTTTTGTTTTTTGTATCTATAGGAAATAATTCTACATCATTCGGAAAATACTGAAAACAGTAAGCTATGCATAGTACAGTAGTAAATACTAGTCATAGAAAATGATCAAAACTATAACAACTTTTTATTGTTTTATTTATCCATAAAAGAAATTTTGTACAGCATTTTATAAAAAAAAATCTATAAGAAGGATTTCCTACAGTATTGTTAAGATAAAAGCTACAGTATATATATATATATATATATATATATATATATATATATATATATATATATATATATATATATATATATATATATATATATATATATATATATATATATATATATATATGTTTTATATATATAATATATACATACATACATACATACACACACACAGACACACACACAGTGTATATACAGTATATATATAGCTAGAAAGCTAGAAATGGAGTGAAAAAAAAATTGACGGGTAGGTTGCTGTTTGCCGCCATGATGTGTTTCGAAATATACGAATTTCCAATTACACGAGGCCTTTCATCGACCAAATTCTCGCATAATTCGGGACCCTACTGTATATATAATTCCCTAGGGAGGAACTTCGAGCTAAGAATATTCACTATATATAATATATATATATATATATATATATATATATATATATATATATATATATATATATATATAAACAATATATATATATATAAACAATATATATATATATATATATATATATATATATATATATATATATATATATATATATATATATATATATATATATATATATACAGTGATACCTCGGTACTCGACCATAATCCGTTCGAGATCCGTGTTCGACCTCCGATTTGTTCGAGTACCGAATTTTTTTTCCCCATAAGAAATAATGGTATATATTCTATTCCGTTCCCAAGCACTCGAACAGGCCCAAAATATTAATAAAACGTGTACCTAAACAACAATAATTATCTAAATGTGTATGAAATTGGTCAGAAAATCCTATAAAACAATTTTAAACCATTTACTGTACTAAAATAAAACAATTTTAAACCATTTTCTGTACTGTAGTGAACATACCTTTGAGCAGCGGTTCGATGGCATACAGGGATGGATGTGGAGAGGATGGAAGGGGGAGGTTACTGCTTGGAAGGAGAGTCCCCTTCCATGATGTGGCGGGGTAGTTCTCCTTCAGGAGTTGTTTCTCTCTCCAATGAAAGGGTGGGCAGATCTATTTCAGGGGTTTCTTCTCTTCTTTGTCTCTTCTTTGGAGGAGAAACAGGCTTTGATGTAGCAGCTTTCTTTTCTTTTGTGAAAAACTGGTCTATTGTTAATTGTTTCTTCCTCCTCTGCAGTATTCTTCGAAAATGATACATGACACTATCATTAAACATATGCACTGCCCGGTTTGCTACTGCAATTTCTGGGTGGTATTTTTCAGCAAAAGCCTGCACATCTGCCCACTTGGAACAAATTTCATTGATGAGAGAACTTGGAACATCCTCCCTTACCTCATCCTCTTCTGAAGATTCCTGCTCCACAATCAGATCCTGCTGCTGTTGTTGTTGCAGGTGCAACAATTCCTCCACAGTCAACTCGGTAGAATGGCTTTCTACAAGCTCATCAATATCATCCTTGTCGACCTCAAGCCCCAAACTCCTGCCCATGACAACAATTTCCTCAACGACATCAGTGTCATCAGAAATTACAGGGGTAGCAGTGCTTGGACCCGCCTCTGGTTGGAAACCTTCAAACTCCCTCTCTGTGACACATGATGGCCACAGCTTACGCCAGGCAGAGTTCAATGTCCTATAGGTCACACCTCGCCAAGCTTGGTCAATCATGTTAACAGAGTTGAGGATGCTGAAGTGTTCCTTCCAGAATTCCTTTAGGGTCAACTTCGTGTCACTGGTCACTTCAAAACACTTTCTGAAAAGGGCCTTGGTATAGAGTTTTTTGAAGTTTGAAATGACCTGTTGGTCCATGGGCTGGAGTATGGGAGTAGTATTGGGGGGCAAGAATTTGATTTTGATAAAGCTGTATTCTTCTTTCAAGTCATCCTCGAGACCTGGAGGATGTGCAGGAGCATTGTCCATAACCAGAAGACATTTCATTGGCAAGCTCTTTTCAATGAGGTAAGCCTTAACCTGGGGGGCAAACACTTCGTTTATCCACTCAGTAAAGAATTGTCTTGTGACCCAAGATTTAGTGTTCGAGCGCCACATAACTGGTAGTGCACTTTTACAAATATTATTTCGTTTGAACACCCGGGGGTTGTCCGAGTGGTACACTAACAAGGGTTTGATCTTGCAATCGCCACTTGCATTTGCACACAGCAACAATGTTAGCCTATCTTTCATTGGCTTGTGACCTGGCATCTTCGTCTCGTCCTTGGTAATGTACGTATTGGCTGGCATTTTCTTCCAAAATAACCCAGTCTCATCACAATTAAAGACTTGTTGTGCGATCAAATTTTGTTCATTTATGTACCGATCGAATTCCCCCACGTATTTATCGGCTGCAATTTGATCCGAACTAGCTGCCTCCCCATGCCTAGTAACACGATGAATACCTGTTCTATTACGAAACTTTTCAAACCAACCCCTGCTCGCTTTAAATGTAAATGAATCACTTTCACTGGTACTCGGACTTTTCTTCACTAATTCTTCATAGATATGCAACGCTTTTTCACAAATGAACGCTTCACTAACACTTTCCCCGGCCAACTGTTTTTCTTTAATAAATATTAAAAGCAACTTTTCCATCTCCTCAATCACTTGTGGCCTTTGCTTAGTTACCGCCGTAACTCCCGTTGCAACATTCGCCTTCTTAATCATTTCTTTATGCTTTAAAAACGTAGAAATGGTCGACTTCGCCATTCCGTATTCTACCGCTAAATCGGACACTCGTACACCATTCTCATATTTCGCTATAATTTCCTTCTTCAACTCGATCGTTGTTCGCACTGTTTTCCTCTTCTCCTTCCCCTTAACACTCATTACTTTCTTGGGACTCATTATGAAAGCTAAAAAAGCAATTAAAAGCACTGAAAATCACTAAATCACAACGAATGCTGATCGCGCGTTGTCTGAGTGACGCTCTCGAGAGAACTGATGCTTCCCGAACAAGCGAGAGTGGCCGAGATGGCGCGATCATCACAAAGCCCATGCGGTCGTCACGTGTTCGGCTGGTCGAGTACCGAATTTTTGGTCGAGCACCGCAGCAAAAATTTCTCGAAAATTTTGGTCGAACTCCGAATTGTTCGAGTATAGAGTCGTTCGACTACCGAGGTATCACTGTATATATATATATATATATATATATATATATATATATATATATATATATATATATATATATATATATATATATATATATGTATATATATATATATATATATATATATATATATATATATATATATATATATATATATATATATATATATATATATATATATATATATATATATATATATATATTTCTGGGTCGAACCTGTGGCGCCCGGTGCATAGTCAAAATCCCTTATATATATATATATATATATATATATATATATATATATATATATATATATATATATATATATATATATATATATATATATATATATATATATATATATATATATATATATATATATATATATATATTTTGGGGGGGCTCAGGCCATGTCGTCCTGATGGAAGTTCCTTTAAGGTAGCTTCCTAGGGTATATTTGATTACGGTGATATTCCCAGAGAATTTACCTTAAGGTATCCAGAATTCTAACTCCTGGAGCGAATATCCCTAAATAAACTTAACCAGGGATATCGCATATCAGAGGACGTATTCTTGATACGCCACACAGCAATCTACACCCAGAATAGAATTAACACTTCGAGGGGTCAAAGTGGCAAGAAAACAAAAAACGAGAATGAAAGGAGAGCCGCTAACAAGGCACCTCTCCTATCTCGCTTCGAGTGTGTACATAGCGCCGCCGACGGCCCCATCTGCATTCCTTTTTACATAGCTCAACAACTCGGTGTTTTCCCTGTGTTTTCTCATAAATCTTGGATTATTTCAACCTTATGATGCCTTCTCCAGCCTCTTCTGCCTCTGGAAAGTTGAGTATTATCTTTATTATGTATAAATGTAAGCTCTTGGTGTTTTTAAAATAAATCGATAGCGATATTAACGTTACAAGAGCTGTTGCCTACCGGAGGCATCCTGGACGCTGTCGCTCGCTATGCACGAGTCATTTAGTTAGCCAGAGCGACGTTCCCGGCCCTTATGCTTTAATAATTCTAGCTATTTAGCTTTACAATAGGAATTCTTTATATGATGCCGTTAGTATTTCTGTTTCGGCGATTGAAATATCGATCCTAGCCTACGCTAGGCTTCGTAGCCTAGGCGTTTGGCCCTATTACTTTCATACATGATATACAGATTTCCGAGTGTTTTAAAATTTATTGAAGCTATAGGCAGTTTTATACAAATAAGATATTGTTGATATTTTCTTCAAAGATCGTATACGAGAGAGTTTCGGTAATTTAGGTAATCGATTCTCTTCGCGCCTAGGCTAGTAGCCTATGGAGCCTTAGTATACTTCCGCACACTCCCCGGTTGCTCTTTCTCCTCGGAGATTAAGCGCAATCCCTTTTCCCTCTGTTTTAAGCCTTAGGCTTAACCCTAATGGTTTATCTGAATAAACATTTGGATACTGTATAACTATATTAGGGTGTTTCTGTTCTTTCCTATTTCCAGAGAATCTGGCTTCAGGAGGGGGCAGGACATCAGAGTATTTAGTCTGGGTCTGTTTCTTTCTAGCATAGAGAATGAGATTCCTTTGCTAGGCCAGGGGCAGACATAGGAGGCTTAGCCTCCCTAGACCACTTCTGAAGGTTTCTGTATAAGATGATTCCTTCTTCTAGTGATCTAGCAGACTAGTCCAGTGTTGTTGTTCTCGGTTTGAAGGATAAGATTCTTCTTTCCCTTGGCTAACTGTTGTTTCAAAGACCATTCATAGCCTACTGTTTTGCTTGTCCACCAGCATTTTCTTCTTACCCGGGATGAAATGGGGTGATAGCACTACTGAGTTGTCTTTCATCCATCTGAGGATTCCCATAGCTAGCTGCTGTGAAAAGTACCTCCTTGTTTGTTTATGTGTAACCCCACCATAGTGTTGTCGCTCCACAGCACTATGAAGTACCCTGAAAGGAGCTGATGTTATTGTTTGAGGGCAAGAAAGGCTGCCCTCATTTCCAGGAGGTTTATTTGGCACTGTCTTTTGGAACCGGAGCAAAGCCCAGATGCAGTGAGGTGCAACAGGTGGCCAACCTCCACCTCTCTTCTTTTGATGTGTCTATGAAGAGCAACAAATTTGGGGGAGGAGAGAGAAGGTTTACTCCCTTGAGTAGGCTGGAATCTGACATCCACCACATAGGTCTCTCTTCTGCTCTAGACCTACTAGCACCGAGGTGTTTGGTGGGTCAAGGTGCTGAGACCAAGTCTTCAGCTGCCACTGTAGAGAACTAATGCACAGACAGCCGTTGGGAACCAACTTCTCTAGAGAATTTGTGTGTCCCAGCAGCCTATGCCATAGGCCTGCTAGTAACTTGTCCCGTGGGAAAAAGGGTTAAGCTACCTCTCTGTCTTTTTATTCTTTCCTCAGACGAGAAAACTTTGCCTAGTTTGGTCATGATTTTAATCCCTAAATATACCATCTCTTAAGAAGGTTGCAGGTGCGACTTTTTGTAATTTACTAAGATCTCCAGATCCCGGCAAAAGGCGAGAAGCCTGTCTTGGTGGAGGAGAAGAGTCTCCCTCAAGTCTGCTAGAACTAGCCAATCGTCTAGATAATAAAAAGACGAATGCCGTTCTTGTGATTTCCTACCTCCAGCCGCCTTTTCTACAAGATATCATCAACTGTAGAAGCCTGGAAGCCCATTCAGGACATCTTGGAGAGTGTCCTTCCCTAGCATGGTCTGGACTTCGGCCTGAATGGCCTGTTCCTTCTCAGATCCCTTCGTGTAGGAATCTGACATCGTCGGATGTAGAGTCAGAGGAGGGTAAGAGAGTGTGAACGGAATGATGTATCAATATTTGAGTATGAAGACCGACCAAAGTTTGGCCCTATGGAGTATCCACCTCTGCCATTAAAATAACAGACAACCTAGATCGTATGCAGACCTCCGTCAGACAGAGGAGCTCTCTACCCACCTGTAGAAGCCTGGAGGCCCATCTGGGACATCTTGGAGAGTGTCCTTTCCTAGTATGATCTGGACTTTGGCCCAAATGGCCCATTCCTTCGCAGATCCCTTCGCGTAGGAATCTGTTATCGTCCATTGTAGGATCAGAGAAGGGTGAGAGAGCGGGAACGGAATGATGTATTAATATTTGAGCATGAAGACCGACCAAAGTTTGGCCCCATGGAGTATCCACCTTTGCCATTAAAATAATGGACGACCTAGATCGCACGCTGAACTCCATCAGACAGAGGAGCTCCCCTACCCACCTCGCTAGTGCTTAATGAATAGGTGCACAACACTGCATGAGACTCGGGTCTGTGCTCAAGCTAAGTGGAATGGACCAGAGTACTCTCGTATGACCTTCCTCCCGCAGAAGCCTAGCGGAGAGCATTATGTGCTCCTACAGGAGGAGGAATTCGCTCATAAAAGGCAAGTAAAGCTGCAAGAGGTAGGTTGTACCCACAACCTATCCGCGAGGAAATAGTTTTTCCCTCCAACTTATCGGAAACTAGGATGGGCTCTGGGCTACCTGGTCAGCCAACTAGCCAGTAGGGTAGCCAACACCTCCCAGGGATTGTGTCTGTTGCTCTACCCAAAAGAGTTGACCAGTTCAATTAAGAGGAACAAGGAACCATGACTCTCAAGCGAAAGGTTAATTCTCATCGGTTACTCCCGAGGGGCTGAGTAATTGCCTAGCAAGTAAAAATCTCAAATCGATTGATGTCGAGACAGGCAACCAGTTGCAAGCAACTGCTCTGTAGGGCAGGAATTCTGTCCTTCAATTGCCTTCAATCAAATGTGGGTTGGCTGTGAAAGTATGCTTACAGATCGGTAACACCAAAGTAGCCAGTACTCTCTAGAGGAAAATGTTATTACAGAAAATCTCCTTAGCAATCACTGTCGAGTATGAGACCTGTCGCTAACGTCCATTCGCATGCAACTATTCCGAAAGGCAAGATTAAGACGTATCTTAAATTTATTGTTGGACAGGTAACTGCCACGGAAAGCTAGTGAGCGCCAGCGAACACTGATGTGTGTTAGTGAACACTGGCGAGTGTTTGCGAATACTGCCGAGGGTTAGCGAAAGCTGGCGAGCATTTGTGAATACTGCCGGGGGTTAGCGAATGCTGGCAAGTAGAGAGTTGACTCTTACCTGTAAGGATGAGTCTAGATAATGAGAGTAAGTGCGTGCTATCGAAATAGTGTGCACTTGATGCAAACGTTAGCTGAAGCTCTGTGAGCTGGCAAGTAAGTACGATGTAGGCAATAACCCCAAAGAGTTATAGCCTACGAGATTTGTCGATGGCAGCGGTGGTGACCCCAAGCAGTTGGCAGGCATCACCATCTGTGGCAAAGACAGCAAAGAGAAATTGCTCACAAGACTCGTTTTGTACCCTGAGGGTACGACGGCGATGAACAAGAATTCCAAACAGTCACCTAATTCCTTAATTACCAAGCTTCAAAGAGCTTTGCTCCGAAGAGCCAGAGCAGGGCATGAATGAATCCAATTCTGCCGGAGGAATCCCCTGGGAGAGGGAATCCACTCGAGCGAAAGCAGTCTCTTCCGCGGGTGGGAAAGGCGATCAACCCCTGTTGCCAGTGTTGACAATTCTCCACATAAGTTGGAAGATTGCTGGATAGTGGCTGGTGGAGGGTAACTCTCCCTTGGAATGTAAAGTTACCTAACACCTGGTGGAGTTTAAATCTCCCTTGGCAGGGGAAGTTGTCCAACACCTGTAGGCGGACCTCTGGGCAGCAGTCTCTACTTCCCATCAACAAGCTTTGTTCAAGTCAAAGGTTGGCATTGAGAGCTGCCTGTGAGACATAGCTGAAATCAGTTTCTACGTTCACACTGAAGGGATCCCTCCCGACTGGAAACCCCGAAGGAACCAGTCTGCTAGTGCTCTCGTTCCTACACCAGAGCTGCAGGAACAAGGTGCGCAGAAGCAGAGAGTACTGCGGTAACCAGTAACACCCTTGGAAACCATTCCTTAGCGGGGGAGATACGAAAGCCCCAAGGAAGGTAGGGGTTGCCGCATGTGCCAACGGAATAATCTTCTCCAGGTGGTGGCCACTGTTGCTTTGCCAAGTGAAATAAAGGAGTCCCCATCTAAGGGAAGTCTGGATCACCATCTAAAAACAAAAAAACAGAATTTTTTAAAACTTTAGGCCAGTCGCTTTTAATCATAAGCCGGTTAAAAGGTCTGAAGGGAGAGCAAGACTACATCTCAACTCTACTTGACTCTAAATAAAAATTGGCAATTGTTTACTAGTGCTGGTGTGAGCGGGGTGGTTGGTCTATCCCCGCTATCTCCTTCTGCTAACTAGTGGTATGTAGTTACACTTTAAAAAAGCTTTAACGGCTGGTTTCAGCTATCGCCAAAATAATACTCCTACGCAAAGAATGTATGGTTTGTATATAGAGCCGGAACAATTAATAATTTGGTCAAATACAGCTTTCAACCCCAACACATTTTAAAAATTTTGAAAATATGCAATTGACCAATCCTTATATCTTAATATATAGAAGACAGAAAATTTTATGCATAACCTAATCAGAAAAGAATGATGTAATTACTCACCTAGGAAAAGAATTCTTGGAATGTATCCACCGTCAGGTTTATACTTCTCGTCCTCAGGTTCATCATTGTCTAATGTGTTAACCATAACAAAGTGCTTACTCAGCTCAAGAGCCTTCTCTGAAGCTGCAAACTTTGGCTTAAATGCTGAAATAGTTATGTACGATTGTTTAGTGTTCTTCTTAGTGACCTCTTAATCGGCGAGAACAAAGATATTAAAGTACATACTGTACAAATTTATAATGCCTTTTGAAATGGGATATTAATCTCAAGTTGTTAATTCACTCCTGGTCTGTATTCACTGAGAAAATTCTGAACTGATATGTACATACATACATATACCAAGGCACTTCCCCCAATTTTGGGGGGTAGCCGACATCAACAAAGAAACAAAAACAAAAAGGGGACCTCTACTCTCTACGTTCCTCCCAGCCTAACAAGGGACTCAACCGAGTTCAGCTGGTACTGCTAGGGTGTCACAGCCCACCCTCCCACATTATCCACCACAGATGAAGCTTCATAATGCTGAATCCCCTACTGCTGCTACCTCCGCGGTCATCTAAGGCATCGGAGGCAGCAGCAGGGCCTACTGGAACTGCGTCACAATCGCTCGCCATTCATTCCTATTTCTAGCATGCTCTCTTGCCTCGGTCACATCTATCCTCCTATCACCCAGAGCTTCCTTCACTTCATATGTATTCCACCAAAATACTTGTGATATGTATTCCACCAAAATACTTTATTAAGTTTATGTATTAACTTTGAAAATTCTAAGAAAAGATATGCTACATATTCCACCGAAATGTTTTAATGACTAGGTAAAAAATGAAACAAACATGACAATGACCAAATGTTAAACATTTAAGGAACATGAACACAATAATAAATTACATAACCTGTTCTACAACTTTCCTTTCTGATGGTAACAGCTAAATAGTTGTGATTTCTATACTTCCTTGTACAGTATCTACAAAGATGTTTATATTTGTGCCATTTACTTCAGATTTCTTTGGTGCACCATTAATAAAATGACAAATTTGAAAATAATTTGTATATTTCCTTACTATACAAACCTGGAGCTATTTATTAAGGATTATCTATTGGCGAAGCTGGAAGACTAGCCATTAAGACTTTTAAGCTAGGTGGCAACAACCCAACCCGCTAGTTAGCGGGGGTGTAGTGACGGGTAAGGGGTTGCCGGCTACCCTACTCATTCATATGCCAGTGTATTCGAGCCACTTTTGAATGCAGGTAGGTCTTACTATGAGGGACAAGTGATGGTGAGACAATCTGTATAAATAGCTACAGGTTTGTATGTTTAGGAAAAATACAAATTACTTTCAAATTTGTAATTTTTTCTGACAGTACTACAAACCTCACGGTATTTATTAAGGACGATTCACCCATTAGGAGGGTGGAAGTCCGACCACTGGCTTGGCCATTGACCCGGGGTTTTCCAGTACGGGCTTGGCTTGTAACTGAGATAAACCCTGACACCTCGCTAAACTTTTGTGCAATGCACTGATAGCAGCCTGACCAAACTGTGTGCTTGTGAAAGCTAGCAATGTGACTGTCTAGGTAAGAATATTCTGAATTAAATAGGAATGTTGACATTTAACATAGACATTTCCTAATGCCCACCTCGCGGGGAGTATCGGGGATGTAGACAAGTATTAATTCTATAGTATGTTACACATGGGAAATGGTTATTACCTGCAGATAGGTGAGGCCAGCATGCAAAGGGCTCATGGTCCTATTACCCAAGCGAGGGAAAATATGAAAGAAAGAAAGAAAGCCAATCATTCTTACACATCCATCTCTGACTAATCCCTGGTAACCTATGCCCTCTACCATCTGCTACTTGTCCATCAAGGAGACAGAGGCATTCTAAACCACTTGTTATGCAGCCCCCACAGGACCAATGGAGAACGTGTACATGTTCCCGTGGGTTATGTCTTGCAGGAAGTGGGCAGTGAAGGTCGCCTAACGCTTCCGCACTCGCTTGCAATACCTACGTCACAGAGTAGTTACTTTTAAACGCCAGGGATACACTTATGCCCCTGATGTCATGAGCTTTAGGTCGATGAGCAAGAGGAGGGTCAGGATTCACTGCATGGTCAATGACCCTGCAAATCCAAGTTGAGATGGTGTTTTTTGTGACCCTCCTCTTGACCTTCCCCGTGCTGACACTCAAGGCAAACTTCTGCAGTGCGTTTAAGGTAATACCTCAAACTCCTCACTGGGCAAAGTAACGGTTGATCTGGATCATCGGTTACAGAACGAAGACCCTCAATCCGGAAGGGCACAAATCTAAGATCTACTACTCCCAGATTTTGAGTCTTAGCAATAAACTCAAGGATGAAGCTAAGCGTTACCTCCCTCCATCCCCTTGAAAGGGAGATGTAGGATAGACCATGAAGTTCACTGACTCTCTTGGCCCAACCCAATGCGAGTAAGAACAAAGACTTCAAAGTGAGGTGGCGATCTCTTGCCTGGCGTAATGGTTCATAAGAAGCACTCTTCAGGGACTGAAGGATGTGAACCATGTTCCTAGGAGAAGATCTAATTTCTGACTGGGAGCAAGTAAGCTCATAACTTTGTATGAGAAGAGACAACACCACAAAGAGGAAAGATCAACTCCTTTCAGTCTAAAGGCAAGGCTTAAGGCTGAGCAGTAGCCTTTCACTGCCGAGACCAAGAGAAGATTTTCTTCCCGAAGGTATACAAGGAACTCCGCTATTATTGGAATAGTGGCATCGAGGGAAGAGATACCCCTTCCACGACAGGAACCACAGAAGAAGATCCACTTAGCCTGGCAGACTGATGCAGGGGATCTTTGTAGGTATCCAGACATCCTTCACACAACCTGTTGTGAAAAGCCTGTGAGAAGAGTTGCTGTATAGTCCCCAGGCTTGAAGAGGACGCAAAGCTACTGCCTTGTGATAGATGTTGGTGTGTGCTTGCCTGAGTAGATCGTGTTGTGGAGGGAGTTCTCTCAGGAGCTCCGTCAAGAGCTGCAGAAGGTCTGGGGATCACTCTGTGTGATGCCATAGCGGAGCTATGAGCATCGTGAACAGGTTGTTGAATGCTCTGGTCTTGTTGAGCTCCCTTTGCATCAGACAGAATAGGGAAAGGCATACTTGTCGATGTTGTTCCACCATTGTTGGCACGCATCCTGCCAGAGACCCTGAGGGTCCGGGACTGGGGAACAGTAGAGCGGGAGCCTGAAGTTCAGGGATGTAGCAAACAGATTCACAGCCAGGGAACCCCACAAGTCAGGATTTTGTTAACTATCAGATGATTCAAAGACTATTCGGAGCACACTATCTGAGTCACTCTGCTCAGACTGTTCGCGAGCACATTCCTCTTGCCTAGAATGAAGCGAGCTGATAGGGACACTGAATTGTCTTCTGTCCACCTTAACATCTCTAACGCTAGATGGCATGGGGGTTGCGAAAGGTTTGTTTACGTAAGCCACTACTGCGGTGTTGTCGCTCATCAGCACCACAGAGTGACCTGCAAGCAACTGTTGGAGGGCTAGGAAGGCTGCCCTCATCTTTAAGATATTTATGTGCTGGTACCTTTTGGACTTAGACCATAGTCCTGAGGCTGTGTGGTGCAGCATATGGGGACCCCACCCTTCTTTTGAGGTGTTTGTATAGAGCATCAATTCCGGGGTAAGGGACGAGAAGATCTGTCCCTCTGCGGAGATCTTCATCTGTCACCCACCACTCAAGATCTGTCAGTTGTTCTAGTCCCATGAGAACTAATGTATCCTGAGAGACAGTGTGCTGACTCCACCTGGATTTTTGCCGCCAATGAAGAGATCGAATTCTGAGGTGACCGTTGGGCACAAGACAGACCAGGGATGCTAGGAGACCTATGAGATACAACCACTGTTAGGCCCTGAGCTCTTTTCGTCTGAGAAACGGGCATGCTACCTCCCTCAGCCTGTGTACTCTGTTTGTTGTCTGATGGAAACACTTTCTGCAATTTAGTTTCTATAATCATACCCAGGTATACCAGTCTCTGTGAGGGGAGCACAGATGACTTCTCGAAGTTTAACATGATCCCCGGATCCTGACAAAACTCGAATAGTCTGTCTCGGTGCTGAAGAAGGGTTGTCACCAAGTCTGCTAGGATCAGCCAAATATCAAGGTATCTTATGAGATGAATGCCATCTTGTGAGCCCTAAATTACACTAGGACGAACGCCCTCGTAAAGACCTGGGGTGCTGTGAAAAGACCAAAGCATAGCACCTTGAACTGGTATTGCCTGTTCTCGTGTATGATCCGAAGATACTTCCTTGAAGACGAATGGACTAGGATCTGGAAGTATGCTTCCTTGAGATGCAGTATGCACAAAGAGTCCTATGTTCTTACTGCTTGTATACCTGTGTCTGGCATCTCCATTCTGAATGAAGGCTGAAGGACAAACTTGTTCAGAGCCAAGAGATCGATGACTGGTCTCCAGCCTCCAGACACGCTTCTCACAAGAAAGAGTTCACTGAAGAAGCCTGAAGAGGTGTCAAGGACCTCCTGGAGAGCGCCTTTTTCCAACACGGTCTGGACTTCGACCCAGAGGGCCAGCTCTTCTGCAGATCCTATTACGTAGGAGCTCATTAGAATTGGATCCTGATTCAGTAGATTGAGTGAGCGGGATGCGATACCCTGAACAAATTACGGAGATTGTCCAAGGTAGCTTAAGAGACGCAGCCAGCTCTGGGATGGAAGCTCTTCTTGCCTGAGGAAGGGCCCTGCTACCTTCCTCAGTCTCTGAATTCTTTTGTCTGATGG
Organism: Palaemon carinicauda; assembly: GCF_036898095.1. Lineage (NCBI taxonomy): Eukaryota > Metazoa > Arthropoda > Malacostraca > Decapoda > Palaemonidae > Palaemon > Palaemon carinicauda. The sequence continues at coordinate 93,634,583 of NC_090750.1, forward strand.
GAATGCTTTGTGCTCTTTGGTGTCTATGATCATGCCCAGATATACCGGTCTTTGAGAGGGGAGCAGTTGTGACTTCTCGAGGTTTACCATGATCCCAGGTGTTGGCAAAGGCCCAGAAGCTTGTCTCGGTGCTGAAGAAGGGTTGCCCCTGAGTCGGCTAGAATCCGCCAGTCGTCCAGATATCTTAGGAGATGGATGTCAATTCTGTGAGCCAAAGACGACACTAGGGCAAACACTCTTGTAAGGACCTGAGGGGCCATGGAAAGACCAAAACACAGAACCTTGAACTGGTATTGTTTCTGGTCGAACACGATCCTTAGATACTTCCTGGAAGACGGAGGGGCTGGGATCTCGAAGTATGGGTCCTCGAGATCCAGTTCACACATGAAGTCCTGCGGTCTTATCGCCTGTCTGACCGTGTCCGCTGTTTCCATCTTGAACGGGGTTTGTCTGACAAACCTTTTCAAGGTCGAAAGATTGATGACTGGTCTCCAGCATCCAGACGCCTTTTTCACAGGAAAGAGTTGACTGAAGAAGCCTGGAGACCCATCGAATGAATGAATGAATGATTTGAAATTCTCTGGCATCCTGACATCGAAGGTCATTGACACCGATATCATTTATTATCAATAAAGATTAAAAGAATATTCAATTAAAACTAGAAAAGGAAATATGTTACAAAAGTTAAGTAGCATTAAGAAGACCTGCTTCTGATATAAATTTAAAAGTGCCACTAGCATTGTACGACACATCATGTCCAAGGATCTTGGCCATCCTCACCCCGAGCCTCAAACAGATATCTATTTCTTTCAGTGCTATAAGTGGGGCATTCAGTCAACTAATGCCTCACTGTCAAGGGTATCAAATAGTCGTCACAATATGGTTGGTGTTGGCCAGCCAGCAGAAATTCGTGTGTCATCCGAGTGTGACCAATGCGGAGACGACAAAAAGTACTCTCCCATTTTTGGGGCATCCCATTATACCTCCAAGGGGATATAACAATCGCAATTTCTCTCATCTCATTTTCGGTTAATCTATCCCAATGCTGTTTCCAATTGTTATAAATAAAATTCTTAATTGCTGGTAAAAGTCATTACAGAGAATGGGATACCTTCTTGGTAGCAACTTAGCTCCAGCACTCTTTGCCTGTGAATCTGCCTCTTCATTTTCAGACACACCTATGTGTGCTGGAACCCAGCAAAATCAAACTGTTATACCTTTTAAGCCAATAATTAAAAGCCACTCTAAAATCTTTAAAACTAAAGGGTTACTAGAATTGAAACTTTCTAAATCTTGAAGGACACTTCTTGAATCACTATAAATGATAAAATTGCCCTCCTCTTTTAATGCTATTTTCTCAATAGTGGTTAGTATGCCATGTAATTCAGCAGTAAATATAGAAGACATTGGAGAAAGTGCACCTCTTCAGTTAAAAGAACTACTACATACTCCAAATCCATCGCCAGCATCAGTTTTGGAGCCATTAGTATATATAAAAATTGATTTCCTATGTTCTTCAACATGCTCCATAAAAAGAACCCTAGCTTCTAATTCAGTCATGTTTTTTTTTTTTTTTAACACCAATACAATATTTACAAAAAGATATCTCTGGTAATTTCCATGGAAGGGTTGATGATATATTAAATGGAAGCACCTTACCTCCAATTTTATCAAGACTGTTTAATAATTGTTTTACCCGAAAGCCATAAGGTTGAGGAGATTTTGGGTGCAACTCAAAGTATGTTGAGTTCCTTACAAGGCTTGCAGTCTGAAAGGCTAAAGAGTTAGGGAGTATTTGTAACCTAAACCAATACCGAATAATGGAAGACACTCGATAATGGTCTAGAGGTAACTCTCCAGCATCAACAAGGAGACTTGGGATAGGTGAGGTTCTAAATGTTCCTGTGGACAACCTAATACCAGCATGATGTATTGAATCTAATATCTTTAATCGTCTTGGGGTGGCTGAGGAGTATATTTCACACCCCCAACTAATTCTGAATAAAATCAATACCTTGTATAATTTTAAAATAGTTTTATGGTCTGCCCCCATGATGTATGGGACAATACTTTTGAAAGATTCAGAGCCTCAAGACATTTAGCTTTGAATGCCTTTAAATGAGGAACCCATGTAAGTCTAAAATTGAAAATCAATTCTAAAAATTTAGCTTCACCTACCATGGGATCCGTTGACCTTTCATGTATATATCTAGATCTGGATGTACAGAAATGGACAATAGTAGTTTTGCTTGTTGAAAACTTGAACCCATTCATATCAGCCCACTGAATAATTTTGTCAATTGCGAGTTGTAATTTTCTCTCAATCATTGCCATTATAGCTCCAGCAAATGACATATAGAGATCATCCACAAATAATGTTGAGAGAATATCCTGGGGAATGACATAGGATATCCCATTAATTGCTAGTGCAAACAGGGTTACACTCAGCACACTACCCTGGAGAACTACTCCTTCTTGACATTTCCTCTCTAATAGAGTTTCCCCAACTCTCGATTGAAAAACTCTACGTGAAAGAAATGATTGGATAAACAGTGGTAGCTCTCCTCTTAATCCCAATTCATGAATGGTTTTAAGTATAACATATCTTCATGCAGTATCATATGCCTTTTCAAGGTAAAAAAAATTATATTTACAATTCAAAATAAATTTTTGAATATACTTACCTCGTGGATATATATGTAGCTAACGTCTCCGACGGTCGACAGATTCCAAAAACTCGCGAGCAATCACCGTGGTGGTTGCTGGGTGTGAACACCAGCGCCAACTGCCGGCAGGATACCGCATATATTTCCCCAGGAATTCAGTTCTTCTCAGTCCGTAGGGTCTCTATCGGGGAGGAAGGAGGGCCCTTTAATTATATATATCCAACGGGTAATTATATTTAAAAATTTACTTTAAATTGAAAATATAATTTTTAAATATTTAACTTAGCCGGTGGATATATATGTAGCTGATTCACACCCATGGTGGAGGGTAGAGACCAGTATTAAACATTAAAGGAATATAAGCTCAAGAGTTTTTGACAATTATCCAAAAAACAAACTTAAGTATAGGTACCTGATAAGGAAGCTGACTCTGATGATACTCTGCCTCAATAGTCCGCTATCCTTACGAAGCCCAGCGTTCCACTCAGGGTGCTGAAAGACTTCTAGGAGCTGTTATATTTAGGGTAAACACCCCTATAACAGGACCTCATCAATACCCTTGATCTGGGCGCTCTCAAGAAACAAGTTTGACCACCCGCCAAATCAAAAGATTGCGGAAGACTTCTTAGTCTCCACATACAACTCCCCCCCAAAAATTAAAAGTTTCAAGAGAAGAAAAAGGATATTGGGATTAAGGGAATGTAGTGGTAGAACCTTCACCCACTACTGCACTCGCTGCTACGAATGGTCCTAACGTGTAGCACTCCTCATAAAGAGTCTGGACATTTTTTAAATAATGTGAAGCGAACACAGATCTACTCCTCCAAAAGGTTGCGTCCATAATGCTTCTAAGGGATCTATTTTGTTTGAACGCTACTGAAGTTGCCACCGCTCTAACTTCATGAGTTTTAACTTTAAGCAATTTCAGATCATTCTCACTTAAATGAGAGTGAGCCTCTCTAATTAAAAGTCTAATAAAATAAGACTACGCATTTTTCGACATCGGTAAGGAGGGCTTTTTAACTGAACACCATAAAGCCTCTGAATTACCTCGCAGCGATTTGGTTCTATTTGAATAAAATTTAAGAGCTCTTACAGGGCACAGGACTCTTTCAATTTCGTTCCCAACAAGTTCAGATAGACTGGGAAGTTCAAACGATTTAGGCCATGGACGAGATGGTCGTTTATTTTTGGCTAAAAAACCAATCTGAAGCGAGCATACTGCTTTATTAGAGCAGAAGCCGACATTTTTGCTGAAATCATGTACTTCACTAACTCTCTTTGCGGTAGCCAAGCTCACTAAAAAGAGAGTTTTGAGTGTAAGATCCTTGAGTGAGGTTGAATTCAACGGCTCAAACCTATCAGACATAAGGAACTTAAGGACCACGTCCAAATTCCAAGCAGGAGTAGTAATCTAACGCTCCTTGGAAGTCTCGAAAGACTTGAGAAGGTCTTGAAGATCTTTATTATTAGACAGATACAAATTTCTATGGTTAAAAACTGAAGCTAACATGCTTCTGTAGCCTTTAATGGTTGTGGGAGAAAGGATGCGATCATTTCTAAGATAAAGCAGAAAGTCTGCAATCTGTGCTACAGTGGTATTGGAAGAGGAAATAGAGGACTTGCACCAGTCTCTAAATACCTCCCATTTAGATTGGTAGATCCTGATGGTAGAGGATCTTCTAGCCCTCGCGATCGCTCTAGCTGCCTCCTTCAAAAACCCTCAAGCTCTAGAGAGTCTTTCGGTAGTCTGAAGGCGGTTAGACAAAGCGCGGGGAGACTTTGATGAAATCTTTTTACATGAGGTTGACGCAGGAGATCCATCCGTAACGGTAAACTTCTTGGGATGTCCACCAGCCACAGAAGTACCTCTGTGAACCATTCTCTCGACGGCCAGAGGGGAGCAACCAACGTCAACCTGGTCCCTTCGTGAGAGGCGAACTTCTGAAGCACCTTGTTTAGGATCTTGAACGGTGGGAAGGCATAGATGTCTAGGTGAGACCAGTCCAGCAGGAAAGCGTCTATGAGGGCTGCCTCTGGATCTGGAACTGGAGAGCAGTAAGTCGGGAGCCTCTTTGTCAGTGAAGTCGCAAACAGATCTATGGTGGGGTGACCCCTTGTCATCCATAGCTTCTCGCACACATTCTTGTGTAACGTCCACTCCGTGGAGATGACTTGTCCTCTTCTGCTGAGATAGTCCGCTAAGACATTCATTTCTCCTTGCACGAATCTCGTCAAAAGAGAGATGTTTCTTGCCTTTGACCAAATGAGGAGGTCCCTTGCGGAGACGAAAAGGGAGTGGGAGTGAGTCCCTCCTTGTTTTGAGATATACGCCAAGGCCGTGGTATTGTCTGCATTCACCTCTACCACTTTGTTCTGAACCAGACTCTCGAAACTCTTTAAAGCTAGATGGACTGCCAGAAGTTCTTTGCAGTTTATATGGAGTTTCTTCTGATCTGTGGACCAAAGACCCGAGCATTCCAGATTGTCCAGTGTCGCTCCCCAACCCAAATCCGATGCGTCTGGATACAACACATGGTTTGGGTTCTTGATCGCAAGAGAAAGACCTTCTCGAAGTCTGATGTTGCTGTCCCAACAAGTCAGAAATGTCTTGACTGAGTTGGAGATCGGAATAGAAATCATCTCTAAGACCTTCTCCTTGTTCCAAAGGTGGTTTAGGTGAAACTGGGGAGGGCAAAGGTTGAGTCTCCCCAGAGAGATAAACTGTTCCTGCGATGAAAGAGTTCACACGAGGCTCATCCAAACTCTTACAGAGCAACTGCTTTTCTCTTGCAAGTGACGGACTTTTAGCAGAGCTTGCTCCATTCTTGTGGGAGACGGAAAAGCCCGAAAAACTCGACTCTGTATCTCCATCCCCAAATAAAGAATTGTCTGGGATGGAGTAAGTTGTGACTTTTCTACGTTCACTAGGAGACCTAACTCTTTGGTTAGGTCTAATGTCCATTTGAGGTCCTCCAGACAGCGATTTAATGACGACACCCTGAATAACCAGTCGTCCAAATAAAGGGAGGCTCTGATCCCTGACAAATGTAGAAAGCTTGCTACATTTCGCATGAGCCTTGCAAAAACAAGAGGAGCAGGGCTGAGGCCGAAGCACAGTGCTCGGAACTGATACACTACTTTCCTGTACACAAACCTCAGATATTGTTGAAAGTTTGGTTGAATCGGGATGTAGAAGTATGCATCCTGAAGGTCGAGAGAGACCATCCAGTCGCCTTCCCTTACTGCTGCTAAAACAGATTTGGTAGTCTCCATCGTGAATTTTGTCTTTACAATAAACACATTGAGAGCACTTACATCTAGCACTGGCCTCCAACCTCCAGTGTTCTTCGGAGCCAGGAAGAGACGGTTGTAAAAGCCTGGGGATTGAAGGTCCGAGACTTTCACCACCGCCCCCTTTTCTAACAAAAGAGACACTTGATGTCGCAAAGCCTGTCTCCTTGTTTCCTCTCGATACCTGGGAGAGAGGTCTATCGGAAAATTTACTAGAGGAGGTTTCCGTACAAATTGGATTTTGTAACCCTCCTTTAGTACCAGAACTGACTCTTGGTCTGCTCCCCTTCTCTCCCAGGCCTGCCAGAAGTTCGTCAGTCTGGCACCTACTGCTGTCTGAAGCCGTGGGCAGTCAGACTCTGCCACGGGAGGATCCGGATCCCCTTCTCTTACCTCGTTTGTTATCCGGACGAGAGGTTCCCCTGCTGGGTGCTCTGCCACGAAAGGGAGGAATAAATCTTGTAGCTGGCGTATCAAACTTGGGTTTGTTGGCATAAGAAGAAGGTAAAACCTTGCGTGCTGTCTTGGCCACTAAATCGTGCGTGTCCTTCAGTGCAAGAGACGACGCAATATCTTTAATAAGATGTTGTGGGAACAGAGTACTCGACAAAGGCGCAAAAAGTAGCTCTGACTTCTGACAAGGGGTGACCCCTACAGAAAGGAAAGAACACAAAGTTTCTCTTTTCTTAAGTACTCCTGCAGTGAACGTAGCTGCCAGTTCATTGGAGCCATCCCTTATGGCCTTGTCCATGCATGATATTATTTGTACAGCAATATCATTGTCCGATGGAGAGACCTTCTTACTTAAGGCTCCCAGGGACCAATCCAAAAAATTAAACACTTCGAACTCACGAAAAACTCCTTTCAGGAGATGATCCAGTTCTGAAGATGACCAGAAAATCTTCGAGCGTCTCATGGCTAGACGACGAAGAGAGTCTACTAGGCTTGAGAAGTCTCCCTGGGCAGAGGCAGGTACTCCCAAGCCGAGAACTTCTCCTGTGTCAAACCAGACGGTCGAGCGAGAGGCCAATTTAGAAGGAGGAAAAGCAAAGGAAAACTTTCCTAAACTTCTCTTGGTTTCAAACCAGTCTCCCAGTAAGCGCATGGCTCTCTTGGAAGAGCGAGAGAACTAACTTCGTAAACGAAGGAGTCGAAGAAGTCATGCCTAGAGTAAATTCAGACGGCGGCGAACGTGGAGCAGCCGTTACAAAATGAGTAAAGATGTTCATAATCTTTTTAAAGTCAAGGGATTGTTGGACAACCCTAGGTTCCTCCTCTTCTGAATGAATCCCCAAAGGTACATTAGAGGAAAGGAGATCATCAACTTCTTCTTCAGAAGGCACATCATCTGATAAATCTAAAGTCTTGCGAGAAGGAGAATATTCAGAATGACATGAAGGTAAAGCCTGACAGGCTACATCAACTTGTATATGAGAAGAAGTTAAAGTTGGAGGGTCGACGTCACGTTGTGACTGCAGAGAATGTTGTTCTACTACACGTCGAGACTGAAGTGACTGACGTTCAACGTCACGTAGAAACAGCGGTGACTGCTGTTCGATGTCATATCGTGACTGCGGCGACTGACGTTCGACGTCACGTCGTGTCTGCGGTGTCCGCCGCTCAACGTCACGTCATGTCCGCGGTGACTGCAGCTCAACGTCACGTTGTGACTGCGGAGGCTGACGTTCAAAGTCTCGGTGGGACTGCATTGACTGCTGATCAAAATAACGACTCAACTGAACTGACTGCCGATTAACGTTACGTCGAGATTTATGCTCTGCATCTCGTTTAACAGCAAAGCTGACACTAGGGATAACGTCAGAGCGACGTGACAAATCTCGTTTAGAAGGTTGAAGACCTGAATCACGTTTGCCAGAACCGTGACGTACAGCAAGCAAAGGATCCTTTCGCACAGGAACAGGATCGTAAGCTTTCATTAAAAAAGAAAGCTTTAACTGCATATCTTGCAAAACACTTAACTTCGGGTCAACCGCACTCGAAATAGATCGTGACGTCGGTAACGTCTGTTCATGAACGTCATCGCTATGAACGGGACTCTCAAAATCAACGTCACGTCTGGAACGAACAGAAAGCAAAACGGGATCGTGACTTTTAGAATAGGTCTCCGGGGCCACAAAACTAGACGATAAAAGAGATCGCTTGATAGGAGAGTTATCCTCCGATGAGGGAATACGGTCTGGGCTGTCCCAATGACTACAGTCAGGACGTTGATCTTGTTCTGAAGGAACTAATTTACGCTTCAACGGTCTCGAAACCTTACGCCAAGATTTTTAAAGAAACGAGTCATCGGAAGACGAGGAGAACTTAGTCTCTCCTGTCTTATGGTAAAGACGTGCTTGAGGAGCAACGTCTGATACCTTTGAGGGAACGTCTGTTCGTTGGTTAAAGCCTCTCGCTCCCTTTGGTCTTGTGACATTCCTTCTCCCAGGGGTTGGGGAGCCTGAAAGAGGTCTCAGACTGGGTAAGCGACAAGCACGAACAGACGAATCCTCCGCATTAACACCAAACACATTTGTTGCACTTTTCACTTTATCACTTTCAACCTTCAAAATCTTTACGTCGTACATAAGTTGATTCCTGTCCGAGGCCAGCGAGTCGACCTGCTCACCCAATGCTTGAATAGCCTTTAACATATCTCTAAAAGAAGGTTCATTAGTGCCAGTAGGGGGTTCTGAAACTACCACTACAGGGGGAGGAAAAGGTTCAGGGGCATGGGAAGAGGAAAATTCTTGCGATCGAGATGAGCTTCTTCTAACCCTATCTCTTTCGAGTTTTCGAGTATATTTCTCATACTGCAACCACTCGAATTCAGACAAATTAACACATTCCTCACATCGATCCCCTAATTGACAAGCTTTGCCTCGGCAATTAATACAAATCGAATGAGGATCGATGGAAGCTTTAGGAAGGCGTTTATTACAGTCTTTAGAACATTTACGATAGAGAGGAGAAGAGTCAGCCATTATGAAAATTTCAAAGAGAGTCCAAAAAATAAGCAAAGTTCAGCAACAGAAAATCAAAAAAGTTATTCAAGAGTTTTATCGAAGATAATCCAACACGGCGAAAGCCATAAACCATGAAAAAAGTACTTCACCAATTAGTTGAAAACTTTGAGGTTAAGCGCGAGCGGAACCAATGTTGTCATTTCAACCGACAGAGAAGAACTGAATTCCTGGGGAAATATATGCGGTATCCTGCCGGCAGTTGGCGCTGGTGTTCACACCCAGCAATCACCACGGTGATCGCTCGCGAGTTTTTGGAATCTGTCGACCGTCGGAGATGTTAGCTACATATATATCCACCGGCTAAGTTAAATATTTAAAAAGAATGTTACATGGTGCTGTTTGTAAGCAAAGGCTTCACAAATAGAGGACTCAAGTCATTTCAACACATCAGTTGAGTGCATTTTTCTGAATCCTCACTGGATAGGGGATAAAATACCTTTCGTTTCCAGGTACCACATCAGTCTTGCATTGACCATCTTCTCCATGATCTTACATAAGCAAGATGTCAATGCAATAGTTTGATAGTTTGCTGCTAAAAACTTATCCTTACCCGGTTTTAAAAAGGCTAAAATAATGGCTAGTTCCCAAACACTTGGATAACTATGATCCTGCCATATTCTATTGATAAATACTTAAAATAAATAACTTTGTATTAAGTGGTACATGTTTAATCATTGCATATGGAATTCCATCGGGACCAGGGGCTGTATCATTACAAGTGGAAAGGGCAGAATCAAATTTTCTTTCAGTAAAAGGAGAATTGTATGACTCCTCCCTTCCTGTTGCAAAATTTAGAGCTTTCTTCTTCATTGTTCCTATGCTGGTGACCAGGGGCTGCTACCCACTTGTATGATACATTTGAGAAATGATCAGCAAGGGCATTGCTAACCTCAGTTGCTCCAGTCACATAATGACCATTCACTTTCTACACTGGTGGTGGGTTGGGAGTGAATTTGCCAGCTATCTTCTTCACTTTCCTCCACAGAGAAGATAGTGGTGTTCTACTGTTAATGGAGGAAACAAAAGACACCCATGACTGGCGCCTAGCTTCTTTCATGGCACTACAGAACTGTGCTCTACATTTCTTGTATATAATTAAATTCTCATCAGTACGGAGTCTGCGCAATCGTGTTAAAGATCTCCTTGGGGCTCTGTGCAGGGCAGTTAGTTCTGAAGACCACCAGGGGACTGGTCGTCGTTTGAATAACCCTGTTGTTTTGGGAATTGAGTTGACCCCTGGTGTATGGAGAGTTCCATTCAGTAAGTCTATGGCATCATCAATATTTTCAAATTGTTCTGCATACCCCTCAATTTCGCTTACCTCACGAAATTTATCCCAGTCCGCCTTGTCAAGATTCCATCGTAGCGATCTCTGTAAAGGTGGACTATTGTTGGTGTTTATAATGATTGGTGCATGATCACAAGTATGCCAATCATCTAATGTACTCCAATCGAAATCGAGAAGGCAATTAGAGCTTACAGTTGATATGTTAATACATGTCAAGGTACCTGTCTGGACATGAAAGAAAGTGTGTGGGCTCTCCTGTATTAAGGAGTCCCACATCTTCATTTTCCACAATTGATATGATATGATATTTCCCCCCATGTTTGCTAAAACATCATCCCACAAAGGATATCTACTATTCAAATCTTTAAGTAAAAGAAAAGAATGAGGGAGTTGTTGAATCACCTCTACTAAGTTATCATACTAAATGTTACCATTTGGAGGCAAGTACAGAGAACAAATTGTATATTTTCTCCCTATATCAATCTGTACAACCACTGCCTACAGAGGTGTACGAATAGACAAAGATATTTCGGGAACATCTCGACGAACGTACATGAGACTTCCGCCATGGCTCCCTACTTGGTGATCATATGGTGTCCTATAACCAACATATTTACGAGGACAAGGAGTATTATGATCAAGTTTGCTCTCCTGTAGACATATAATTATGGGGGAATGCTCTTGAATAAGGAACTCAAGTTCTTCATACTGTATTTGGCCCTTAAACCCTGACAATTCCATTGCAAAATGAAGAAAAAACTATGGTTTATATTTTGTTAGACCCCTTGGATGGAGTCTTCCCATTAGCAGTTTTTTATCTAACACTATTTCCAGGTAGTTTTATTAAAGAGGGTCTTGATAGATTGGGTTTTTCAATTATGATTTTCTTTTTGTCTTTTGGATCTAATTGTTGAGGGGGATGGTAGACCTCAACTTGAATTTGCGATTTATTTAAATTGACTTCCAGATGATCAGAAACATTAACAGACAAAGTATCATATGTATTTGACGTCATAATTTTGATATTTCTTATGATGTTTCTTTGTGGTCACAATAGCCCGTGGGCTCAGTGTGATGAGAGCAGGGAAGGCCTGGGGGCACGAGAGCCCCAAGGCTCAGGGTCACGAGAGCCCGAAGGCTCGGGGTCATAAGAGCCTAGAGGCTTAGCGTAACAAAAGCCAGAAGGCCTGGGATCAAGAGGGCTCGAAGGGTCAGGGTCACAAGAGGGGGAAGGTTCAGAGTGACGAAAGCCCGAAGGCTCAGGGAGTCAGTCCAAAGGATCAAACAAGCTTCTCCTTACCGCAGGGGAGTAGCTGTGTTCAGGGTAACGAGGAGTTGAAAACTCCTCCACTCGACAAACCCCAGAAAGGGAAAGTCTGGCAAGTTCCTCTGAAGAGGGAACCTGCTCTGACAAAGTTAGCGATGTCACTCGTTGGTCTGTAGAAGATCTCTCTCATGGGCAAGAGAGCTGGCCTCCCGAAGGAGGACACTGTCTCGGACTTTGCTCTTCCCCCCGATTCATCAAGGGGGACGAGCAATCTTTGGCATCAGACACATCAGGGGACCAAAAGTCCGAGTGGTGGGTAGCAGCACCAAGATCGTCCACCCGGCGCTGCGCCCAACCGGGAAAGCTCCACCTCTGAGGAAGACGGAGTCCACTTCCTCTCAATACCCAACTGAAGGAGTTCGAACAGAACTTCCTTCAATGGGGGACTAGTCGCAAGCCAGCAATGGCCACATCTGCAAAAGATCAGCAACAGAGCAGGTGCTCCCTGGAGGTGGGTGGGGGGATGGAACCATTTTGCCAAGGGAAACGGTACTGTCCCTCGATCCTCGAGGTTGACAGGGCTGCACTGGTACTCGACCGTTGCCTTAAGAGGACCAGACAAGGAACAGCTTTGGGAGAGATCGGGGGGTTAAAAAAGTCAGAGATTTCTTAGATTTCGAGGAAGACCTCGAAGAGTAAGAATCTCACTTAGACTACTACTTTTTTCTTCGCCAATACCTCTCCCACTGGGAGGCAAACCACTCTCGACACTAGGGACTAGTGCTGTTCCAGTCACAACGTTGGCCTCGGCAGGACAGACACAGCTGGCGAGGATTCGTCTCAAGGGCAGACATAAAGGAACTGAAAGAGCGGTCCTCAGGTCCAGGACAGGTATTCATGAGGCCGGCAGAAGAAGGAACACAATCTGAAAAGAGAATGAAAATAAAAAATTTTAAGTAATTTTTATTTTTCCTAACATACTTACCGAGAACTACTTTCTATAGGAGTCACTGGTGATCTCCTCTCTATCGACCAGAGTTTTGCGTATGTTACCCCCCACTCCGCTCTCTAAGTAGACCTACCCCCGGCATCAAGGAATGTGCCCCTAGGGTAGGATCAAGGTAGGTCGCTGCTCGGCTGGGTCAGCCTCATCATTAAGTTCTATTGAATTAGTACAATGCTAGCAAGGGAAGAGAGGCACTCGGGGAAGGAAGGGAGGGCCATTACCCGAAAGTAGTTCTCGGTAAGTATGTTAGGAAAAATAAAAATTACTTAAAATTTTTGATTTGTTCCAACACGAATACTTACCTCGAACTACTTTCTATAGGAGACTTACACTTTAGGAGGCGGGAGTGCTATTCTGACCCCCTGACCCGGGCCGTGGAGGCCAAGAGGCCTATGGATAACGAGACCTACTAGAAAGCGGGAGCGAGGGTAACTACACAAAAATTCACGTTAGTGTCTAAGTACTCACCCTTTGAAAAACTTCTTTTGACGTTCCTTCCAGTAGCGTAGTCGTGAAGAATGTGTTATTTTATGGGAACAGTCGGTATTCCCCGAAGAGGCAAGTAAGCAACTGGGTAGGAGGTAGGAAACCGCACTTGTGCCTACCGGTCGCTAGTCTTGAACGCGCCTGGGGTTTTTACCGTTACACTGCTTGGAGGGCGGAGATGACTGTTCCAATGGAGAACCCGTCCAAGGATTTTCTTGAGTAGTCCTTGAGGTAGTGGGCAGTAAAGGTTGACTGGTTCGACCAAGTACCTGCTCGCAGGATCTGCCCCACTGCCATGTTTTTCTCAAAGGCTAAGGAGGTGCTCAGGCCCCTGATGTCATGAGGCCGGGGAGTGCCTGGCACTGCCATGCCATCTTCCTTGTAGGTTCTGGCGATAACTTGTCTCAACCAGAAGGAGATGGTGTTTTTGGAAACTTGTTTCTTATTAATACCTGTGGAAACGAAGAGGCTCTTGATGCCTGGTCGGAGATGCGCTGTCCTTTCCAGGTATTTCCTAATTGTTCGCACTGGGCACAATTTCAAGTCTTCTACATTGCCTGTCTTAGGGATGGCAGGAATTGAGAAACCCTCAAACTTCGGGTCCCAGACTGCTGGGTTCTGAGTCTTGGCCACAAAAGAAGGCACAAACTTGAAGGATACTTCTTTTCACCCCTTTGAATGAGAAACGTCGTATGACAGACCATGGATCTCTCCCACTCTCTTAGCGGACGCCAAGGCCAGCAAGAAGACGGCCTTGAGGGTGAGATCTTTGCCTACGATATCCTTCAAGGGTTCAAAGGGGGGACGACACAGCATCTTCAGGACCTTGGCTAAGTCCCACTGGGGCACCCTACTCGCCTGAGGGGGGCAAGACTGCTCGAAACTCTTGACAAGCATCGCTATGTGTCTCGAGGCCCCCAGGTCGATGCCCTTCAGGAGGAAGACTTGGCCTAAGGCGGCTCGAACTCCTTTTATGGCTGGAATTGACATTCCTACCTTGTCCCTAAGAAACACCAGAAAATATGCTATGTCTGGGACAGAGGCCTTAAGAGGTCTAATGTGCCTCTCAGAGCACCACTTCGTGAAGGAGGCCCATTTTGCCTGGTATACCGCAGCTGACGACTTTCTCAGGTATAGAGACATTCTCTTAGCCGTGGAGGGAGAATATCCTTCCTTCTTCAGGAGCCGCTCGATAGTCTCCAGGCGTGAAGACGAAGGGAGAGTGGGTTGTCGTGGAGCTTGAGAAAGTGAGGCTGGTGCAGAAGGTCTGACCTGGTGGGTAGAGGCCACGGCGGTTGACTCGCTAGGTCTTTTAGGTCCGCGAACCACTCTCTCTCCGGCCACCAGGGCGCTACCAAAGTCATCTTTAGGTTTCGGGCGGTCCTTACTCTGTTGAGCACCTGTCTTATCAACGTGAAAGGGGGAAAAGCGTACACATCCAGATCGTCCCACTTGTGCTGAAAGGCGTCTTCTAAGGCTGCTTTCAGGTCTGGTACAGGAGAGCAATAGACTGGGAGTTGGGCGTTGAGTTTTGTTGCAAAGAGGTCCATCACCGGGGAACCCCAGCGCTGAATGATGAGCCTGGCTACTTCTGGGAGAAGGGACCATTCTGTCCCTACTATCTGGCCCATTCTGCTGAGGCCGTCGGCCAGAACGTTTTTCTTCCCGGGAATGAACCTTGCTAACAACACCACGTGATTTTCTTCTGCCCAATTTAGAATCTCTATGGTGAGATCACACAACTCTCTCGATTTCAAGCCTCCCTGTTTCTTTATGTATGCTACTACCGTGGCGTTGTCGCACATCAACGACACGGTGATTCCCTTTAGCAGACTTGCAAAGTGTAAGCACGCCTTCTGGACTGCTTTCAACTCCAGGACATTGATGTGGAGTTGCTTTTACCCTTCCAACCAGGTACCTCGTGCAGTTTCGTCGAGGAGATGGGCTCCCCATCCTTGGTTGGAGGCGTCTGTGAACAGAAGTAATTCTGGAGGCCCAGTCCCGAAGGGCATCCCCTTGAGGGAGTTCGACTGGCAGTGCCACCATTCCAGGGAGGGTCTCGTGTTTGGAAGGACTGGAATTAGCACTTGTTGTGAGTCCGTCTGGCACCAGAGGTTCTTGAGATTCCATTGGATGGATCTGAGCCTTACCCTCCCTTGGGGAACTAGTTTCTCCAATGAGACCAGGTGGTCTATCAGCCTCTGCCAGTCTTTCGCTCTCCTGGGGTGTTCTGACAGGAACGGCTGAATGATGTGCCTGAGGTTCCTTATCCTGTCCTCCGAAGGGAAAACTTTTCCCTGAATGGTGTCCAATGTCATCCCCAAGTAGTTCATTCTGGTGGACGGGGATAGATTTGACTTCTTCGGGTTGATTACAATCCCCAGATCTCTGCAAAACTGGAGGAGACTTCTCCCTTGTTCCTCCAAGTGGGCCTTTGAGGCGGAAAGGAGCAACCAGTCGTCCAGGTATCTGATAAGGCGGATGCCTCGTTCGTGAGCCCACACTGAGACAGTCGTGAAGACTCTCGTGAACACCTGGAGCGCTGTTGACAGACCGAAGCAAAGAGTCCTGAATTGCAGGATCTGGGAACCCCATTTCACCCGGAGGAACTTCCGACTCGAGGGGTGGATTGGATTTGGAAGTATGCGTCCTTGAGGTCGATGGTCATCATAAAATCTTTCTCCCTCAAGGACAGCAGGACTGACTTCGGAGTGTCCATTTTGAAGTCCGTCTTCTTGACGAACTTGTTGAGAGCAGATCTATAACCGGTCTCCACCCCCCCTGTCGCTTTCTCCACCAGGAACAGGCGACTGTAGAAACCTGGCCCTGGGAGAAGAACTTCTTCCATGGCGCCCTTCTCTAACATGGAGGATACCTCCTCTTGAAGGGCGGTCCTCTTTAACGGGTCCTTGGGAGCTAGCCATTCTGTCCGGTTGGCCGGAATAAGAGGGGGTGGTTCCGTCAGGAACGGAAGTCTGTAGCCCTCTTTTAGAACGGACACTGTCCAAGGCTCTGCCCCTTGAGCCTTCCATGCTTGCCAATGTTGTCTGAGGCATCCCCCAACCCGAGGCTTGGGCGGGGATAGGGGGCCTCCCACTCTATCTTCTTCTAGAGGGGCGGCCTGATCTGCCTCTCCTAGAGGCGGAGTAACCCGACCTGAAGGAGCTTGAGGGCGCTGCAGCTCCCCTGCGGGAGGGCTGAGGCATTGTGGACCAGGAGGAAGAGGGGGCCTCTCTCCTCGTAGTGCTGGAAGAGGCTTGGGGCGTCGCGGCGCTATCCGAGACGGACCTCTTGTAGGGCGGTCTCCTAGAAGTCGTCGGTCTGGGGACGTTGGCCTCCTTCTTTTTCGAGACCTTTTCCATTATGGCTTCTAGCTCCTTCAGAGGAAACAGAGACTCTCCCCACAGGGGCAGGCTGCGAATGGCTCGCGCCTCCCTGTCTGGTACCTTCTGAGACACCTTCGTTAGCACAGTGTCTCGCTTACGGAGAACCCAGTTGGCTGTTAGGGCGAGAGACTGATAGGTCAGAAACTTCAGGGTTTTACCCCCGGAGGTAATGAGGTCCCTCAGTAGGCCTTGCTGATCAGGGTCCTCGGGGTCGAAGGAGGCTTGAACACCCACCAACGTGGAAGCCCACCAGTCCAGCCAAGAGGAGACGTTGACTAAGTCTCGCGACATTTCCTCCATAATGGAGGCTTCTGCTGGCGAGAAACAGACTGGGGCCGAAGAGGCTCTATCGTCTGAGACGCCTTGACTCAGGATGTCTACTGCCGACTCCACTTTACAAGGACCTGGGCGACGTCCTGCAGGCACATAGACTTTCCCTTGGGTTTTGAGGCCCTGGAGCAATTTCGAGGCACTCTGGATTTTGGGGGCCTCGGCATTGCTGGCCACTACTTTGTTGATGTACTCTTGCCCTAGAACTAGATCTCGGGCTAGAGGGAGTGCTAGGGATGTCTTAGGTTGGGAGGGAGTTTGCATGATCCTCAGCAGGCTTGACCTCCAGGAATCTCCATCCGTAGCCGCAGGTTCTGCTATTTCGTGGTGCCTTCTGATAAGGCTAACCACTCTCCTATAGGCGGAGTCCTCCGTCGGGGAGCCCTCCCCTCCGTCAGCCGAGGTCTCGGCCTGGGGCGGGGGAGCCGGTTTACCGGGCACGCCGACTGGACGCCTAGCCCTTGGGGCCAGGGGCGCCGTCCTGCCGAGGTACTGGACCTCATCTGCAGGTATGTCCGCACCAGGGGCTCGGGATAATGCAGGCACCGCTGGTTCAGCGGGGACTCTCGTACGCCCTAAGGCTCTGGGCGCTGAGGACGCGGTTCCCGTGGGCTGACCCAACAGTGGGAACCGTTCCTTCCGACCCGAAGGCCGCACCAGCTGGGCTGGTTCGGCCAGGTTGCCTGACAAGAAGCACGTTTCCCCCCGCTGGGCGGGGTGAACCGGAGGCCTCGAGGACTTATGCTTTCCCGAGAGGTCTTTCCTGCGAGCCAGGTCGCGAGGGTCAAGGCTGTGCTTAGAGGACGGCAGCCTTGGCGATCGCTCACTGGACCAGCGGTCTGGGGAACGAAGCACCTTCGATTCCCGCGAAGATACGTAGATCCAGGCGCCACCGGGAGATACACTTCTCCTATACTTACGGCCCGGGGAGCGGGAGCGCTTTCTGCTATACCGAGAGCGCGACCTCGAACGGGAACGCTCGCTCCTGGACCGCTCCCTCTGACGGCGGTGTTTCACCCTGACCTCTTCCTCTGACAAGGAATAGACGTCCGATGAGCCCGACGACACTGTGTTCACCGCGTGTCGGCTGGTAGCGGGGACTGCGGGGGACTTCTTCGGGCGTTGAATGCCAGAGGTCGAGGGCTGGAGGAAGTCATCGGGGACTTCCGTGGGGAGGGTTGGGAACGACTCAAACCGTTCCATGCCCATGAGCCAGGGATCCAGGGTCACATCCATCCTTAGGGGTGACCTACCCGGCGTCTTCGGGAGCCTCTAACCGAAGGCATCGTTACCCGAAGGTATAACTTTCCTTTGGGTGTCTCCCCCTAACGACGAACCAGAAGCACAGGCCCACGAGGGCGGTGGTGATACCAAGACCGCGTTACTACACCACAAGGGGTCATCGGAGGAAGCGTGCCCCCAGAGCACAAGGGCCGACTCTCCGGACGCACTACTGGGTCCTTCACTAGCCCTAGAGGGGCCCGCCATTGGCACTGCACTTACACTGGGCTCCAGGGAAAGGACGCCTTGTTCATCCACAACACTAGACTTACCTCGTCCCCTACTCTGTGTAGGGGACGGTGAAACCGAGGCCCCGTCGGACCGCTCACTGGGTGATGGTATCGGCGAGGAAACATGACAAATTTGAAGATAATTTGTATTTTTCCTAACCATACAAACCTTAGCTATTTACAAAGGGTATTACTTTTAGCGTAGCTGAAATGGCGAGCCATTAGAATTTGACGAGGGTGTATTACCCCCGCGCTAGTTAGCGGGGGGGTAGGGGAGTGGTAGCTAGCTACCCCTCCTCCCCCTCACACACAGGTGAATACTCACTTTCACTTAGAGGTAGGACTTGTCTTGGGGGACAGGGCTGGCGGGCAAATATGTGTAAATAGCTAAGGTTTGTATGGTTAGGAAAAATACAAATTATCTTCGAATTTGTCATTTGTTCCGTAACCGAAATACAAACCACGCTATTTACAAAGGGTGACTTACCCCTTAGGAAGGGTGGAAAGTCCCCAGCCATACTGGTTTTGGCTTTACCCGGGGACTCAGAATCCGAGTGAATCGCACTCGAGAAAAGGAGTCCCTGCACCTCACAAGTTCCTTGCTCCGCAAGGAACCATGTGGCCTACGTAAGCTTGTGTGTGAAGGAAGAAGTGTGACCCGTCCTAGGCAGTTGACCTGGAGTTCCGGAAGGAACTCTGGGTTAGGACGTTCCCAATACCACCTCGTCAGGGTATGGGGGACACGACAGTATTGACCCAATACTCGGAACACAAGGAAGCATGGTTTACCTGCAGAGGTTCGAGGTCAGCTATGCAGAGACCAGGATGCTGCTTCCCCGTAGAGGGGATGATGAAGAAAGAAGTAAGGGCCAGACATACTTCTTTCGTTCATGCAGACTAAAACCTGATAACAATGCCCTCAACCTTCTGCTACCTGTCTAAAAAGGAGCCTGAGGTTAGACCAGCTGTTGTGTAGCCACCACAGAGCGATAGAAAACGTATCGAGACTCCTGTGGGTCACGCCCTGCAGGAAGCGGGCTGCGAAGGTCATTAGACGCTTCCAGACTCCAGCTTGTAGCACCTGCGTCACAGAGTAGTATTACTTGAAGGAGAGGGACGTTGCGATGTATCCAACATCGTGCTGTAGGGCGACGTGACGGGGGAGGGTCTGGAGGCAGGTCGATATGAATGTCCTTGAGTCTGGGCTGAAGAGGTATACTGGTGACTCTCCCCCCATGTCCTCCTTGTGCTCCCAAATCGGCTGCAACTGAGGACAAACTGCAGCTGTTCCCAGCGCTAACCTCTCGATTCCTTTACCGGCAAGAAAGAGAAGGTCTTGGGACATCAGATACAGAATGGAGACTCGAAATCTTGAATGAATCGGACCGAAGGGCCGGGACCCTCAGATTCTGAGTCTAGCAAACAACTCAGGAGCGAGCCTGAATGTTGCCTTCCCCTCTTCCTTAGAAAGGGGGGAGTAGTAAGAGACCAAGAAGATTGCTTACACACTGGCCGTGGCCAGAGTGAGCAGAAGACCCAAGGCGGAATACAATCCGAGGCCTGTCGTAAAGGGTCTTGAGAAGATCTCTTAAAGGACTAAAAGTCCGAGCCATGCTCCAAGTTGGAGGTCTTCCTCCGACTAGGGCAGGGACGATCGTAGCTTCGCGTGAGCGAGGATAGATCCAGCGGGCAGGAAAAAGTTATTCCTTTAAGCCTGAAGGTCAGGGAAAGGCTGAGCGACAGGCTTCATTGCCGAGAGCGGAAAGGAGTTTCCTCCCGCCGAAAGGCAATAAGACCGTTATTGCTGGAGAAGAGGCCTCAAGGGAAGAGGTATATCTCCCACGGCACCAACCACCTTAGACTCTTCACTTTGCCTGGGAGACCCCTGTGGATGACTATCGCAGATGACGCGACCTCCGTACCGCGACTGTAGCGAGTTGTCTCTTCTAGAGGAGGAAGCGTAGTGTCTCCAGGCATGAAGCCGAAGCGACGTCCCGGTTTGGGAGAGATGTCGCAGTGTGGTTGCTTGAGTAGTCTGCGCCGTGGGAGAAGCTCTCCCGGGAGATCCGTCAGGGGAAGCAGAGGGTCCAGAAACCGTTCTGCGCGTAGTCCCAGTGGAGCTCTCCCATTGAAAGGTTGACAGACAACCTGGTCTTGTTGAGACCCATTGTCCACAGACAATAAGGAGGGAAGACGCAGGCGTCGAAGTTGTCCCACCATCACCGGAATGCATCTTGCCAGAGTCTCGGGGTCTGAGACTGGGGGGAAGAATAGCGGAAGCTTGAGGTTCCAAGCTGTCGCGATCAGGTCCCCCAGACCAGCACTTGCTGGTTACCCAAGGTCAAAGACCTCCAGGTACACTCTCTCTACGAGGCTCTGCTCGGATAGTCTGAGAGAAACATTCCCCTGCCTGGAATGAGAGAGCCGATGGTGGTATTGAGAGAATCTCAATCATCCCGGTATCTCTACTGCAAGATGTGAAGGTGTGAAAATGCGTCCCCTGCTGGTTAGAATGAAGTCGACGCGCAACGGGGAGACTCGGCAGTAGCTGTAGGATCTGAAGAGGGACCAAACTAAGGCCCCTAAGCCTGCCTGAATGATGGAGAGGTATCCTTCAGGTCTTGACCATAGTCCTGGACCGGAACATGCCCCCCCCCCCTTTCCTTTGACGAGTCCGAGAACCGCATCAAGAATGTGGGGAAAGGACGAGAATATCCACTACCATCACGAGGCTCCATAGGTCAACACCCATTGCAGGTCTAATAGTTCCGTTGGTCCCATAGGGCCAGGGAGTCCGGTTAAACATTGCCTGAAGCCACCGGAACTTGGATCGCCCCACATGGAACTTATCCTGAGGCGACCGTTCGGACTATAGACGGGTCAATGAGGAAAGAAGAACTAGGAAACGTTTCAAGGTAGGGCTGAAAGCTCTGCTTGACTGAGAACAGGTACTGCGACTCTCCTCAGTCTTGCCACAGTCAACCGAAAGGAAGGCTCGGAGGATGTGGTAACAGAATCTGGCGTCCCCAGGTGGTCACCCATCCAAGTACCGACATTGCTTAACCTCGCTGGATGGACGAGAAGCGGGGTTTCCAATGTGGTAGGGCGGCTGACTCAATATCATGGCCAGATACTCCAGATGTTGAGGCAGAGGAAGAGAAGGCTCCAAGCAAAATACCATGAGCCCACACTCATGGTAAGCATCCGGAAGCTTGTCCCGGCGCTGAAGAAGGTCAAAACCCGAGCCTACAGGAGTTGACCAGCCCTCCAAACAGCAGAGGAGGCGGAAGCCTGCCCCTGAGCGGCCAAGAGGAAGGCAGGGAGAGTTCTCTGGGGAAACAAACCTGCTATGCCACGGCGGGATAGCCACACTGCATCATAAGCAGGAATACTTGCAGTCTAGGCTGAATTCGACGAGCACCCTGGAAGATGGATGGAATGGAAACTGAAAGTACCCGTCCTTCCGATCCAGGGTTTTTAAGGAGTCCTGTCGCCTCGTTACCAGTCTGATCGATTCTGCTGGCCGAAGTTTGTTCGACAAACTTGATCGGGGCTGAGAGGTCGACTATGGACATCCCCTCTCAGATCCTTCCTTACAAGAAAGGATCGACTGAGGGGGCCGGGGGTGAAGCCGTCGATGATCCTAAGGAAGACCTTCGCCTAAGGTATGGATCATTCTGCCCAACCGGGCAACTCTGCTGACGTTATGGCATAGAGGTTCAGAGACACTAAATTCGCTGACAGAGACGGCAGGCGCGATATCCTTGGCTACTCACAGAGAATATGCGGGAATGGGCATCGGGAAGTTGTCATTCGGATGAGTAACCTTAAGCATCCTCCCAGCGAAAAACCTGCAATCCTAGAGTTCGTGAACTCCTTTTAGGACTATGCCCCCCCGGGGGAGTCTCCCGTGCCATCTGTTCCTGACAGGAGGAAACTGCAATTGGACACCTTGTCCCAGTTGTCGTAGCCGATAACTTAGGCCGACGTGGTTGAAAGAAAAGGCGCTGGAGCCCTGCAGAGTCTGGAAGAAAGCGCCTTGGAGGAGTGAAACCGGAAGTCGATTTACTCCGCACAGCAGCTGTCTAAGTCTCTGTCCTTGGGCGCAAACAAACTCTTCTCAAGGATGGAAGGGTGTCTGAGGTCGTCGACCTCCACAGATGAGACACCCGAAGGAAGCCCTCAGTCAGCGCGTCCAGATGGTACAACATCGAGCTTGTCCGCAAGTTAGATACTTAACGACGAAAGGCCAAGGTGCCTGAGCTCGAGAGGAGGAAAGTACCCTTGATCTTCCTGTAGCTTCCTTGAACCAAACCTCGGGCCGTAACCGAGGAGGGAAAGAACCTGGTAAGCTCCCAGAGGAAGAGGTAAGCAGTCACCCCTTGTCCGATGGAGAAATCTCGAACGGAAAGCCCCCCCCCGCCAAAATTCCTTCCAGGGAATGACGGGGAAGGGCTAACCCAGGTTCAGGAATAGAGGAGTGTATCTCAGATCTCCCTTAAGTTTCTCCTATTCTGCAAGTGCCATGCTCTGTGTTTACGGGGTGAGACAGTGTTCTGGAAATACGCTCCAGAAGAACTCGCCAGGCTGGTCATGCTGCGAAAACCCCATTGGGAATCGTGGTCGCAATTGCCCTGGAGCTCGCGCGACGGGAATTCCTGGTGGTCGGCGGGCGATAACCCATAGACGAGCAATGGATACTGCAAGAAATAAGCCGACAATTGTGCGAAGAAACACTGTAGGTTCGCGCGACGGAACACCATCCGTCTGCGCGATGGAAAAAATCGTTGGTTCGCGCGTGGGCGAACATTGGAGAGCATGAGCGTAGACGTGCAGGCACATGGGCGTGTGGGCGCGCAGGCGAGTGGTCGCGCGGTTGCACGGGCGAGCATTTGCACGGGCGAGCGGTCGCGCGGTTGCACGGGCGAGCGGTCGCGCGGTTGCACGGGCGAGCGGTCGCGCGGTTGCACGGGCGAGCGGTCGCGCGGTTGCACGGGTGAGCGGTTGCGCGGTTGCACGGGCGAGCGGTCGCGCGGGCGCGCAGGCGAGCGGTCGCGCGGGCACGCAGGCGAGCGGGCACGCGGGCACGCGGGCACGCAGGCGAGCGGTCGCGCGGGCGCGCGGGCGAGCGGTCGCGCGGGCGAGCGGTCGCGCGGGCGAGCGGTCGCGCGGGCGAGCGGTCGCGCGGGCGCGCAGGCGAGCGGTCGTGAGGGTGGGCAGGTGGATGAGAGCGAGTCCGAGGCGGCAAACGCAAGCGTTAGCGCGATGGCAAGGAAACGCGCTGCCGCGTGGGCGAGGAGGACTGCTGGCGATATGGATCAACAAGCGATCGGTGGTGAGCTGGTGAGCGCTAACGCGCAGGTTGGCGATGGCGCGTTGTGATATGCCGACGCGATGGTCGAGCAGTATGCGCTGGTGAGCGATCGTGCGATGGCGAGCAGTATGCGAAGGTGAGCGATCGCGAGCAGTGATCAGCATGCGCAGGGTCGCGCGATGGTGATCAGTATGCGCAGGGTCGCGTGATGGTGATCAGCATGCCAGGGTCGCGCGATGGCGGTCAGCATGCGCAGGTTGGCGGTCGCGCGATGGCGAACAGCATCTGCAGGTGGGCGATCGCGTGATGGCGAACAGCATACGCAGTTGAGGGTCGCGCGATGGTGATCAGCATGCGCAGGGTTGAGCGATGGTGATCAGCATCCGCAGGTGTGCGGTCGCGCGATGGCGATCAGCATCCGCAGTTGAGGGTCGTGCAATGGCGATCAGCATCCGCAGTTGAGGGTCGCGCGATGGCGATCAGCATCCGCAGGTGAGGGTCGCGCGATGGCGATCAGCATCCGCCGTTGAGGGTCGCGCGATGGCGATCAGCATCCGCCGTTGAGGGTAGCGCGATGGTGATCAGCATCCGCAGTTGAGGGTCGCGCGATGGCGATCAGCATCCGCAGTTGAGGGTCGCGCGATGGCGATCAGCATCTGTAGTTGAGGGTCGCGCGATGGCGATCAGCATGCGCAGGTGAGCTAGTAGCTGGCGAACCATGTTCCTTCAGAAGTGTTGGAGAACATTGGCGTGCCGGCTGTAACACACGTGGGCGATCCGGAGATCGCTGGCGAGCTGATGATCGCTGGCGGGCTGATGATCGCTGACGAGCTGATGATCGCTGGCGAGCTGATGATCGCTGACGAGCTGATGATCGCTGACGAGCAGAAGGCTACGCATGGAAACCTGCGCAACGAAGAAGAGTCCTTGACCCCGACCTGAACCGAAGTTCTAGATCGCGAGGGCGAACGTGGGCGCACAGGGCGCGTAACAGGAACCAACAGGAACCGCAGGGAAGATCATCTTGAAAGCGCTGACGAACAGGAGAGCGCTGATGAGCAGAAGGGCGCGCAGGGAAACCCTGACACGCAAGGGAAGAACCCCCGTGGGGGCAACCCTTTGCCCCGAAGGGATCGTTGTCCGCCGAGAGACTGATGTCCGTCGGAAGACCGCTGTCCGTCGGGAAGACCGCTGTCCGTCGGGAAGACCGTTGTCCGTCGGGAAGACCGTTGCCCGTCGGAAGACGAGATCAGACTGCTGTCCATCTGCACCAAGGCGGAAGATCGAGAAAAAGGAGTTGTAGGCTGCAAACGGAGATCCAAAAGGCGCCTCAAGCACCCTTATAGGGAGATGAGAGGCCCTTACGACGAGGCGGACGGTGGGCCTTACGGCGAGGGAGGCCAACAGCAACAGCAACAGAAGAAACCTCCGAAGAGGAGTCTCTATGAGTGTACTCTCTCGCGAACGAAAGAGAAACACTTCGTGGAAGAGACTGGTCAGCCAGTGACCTAAAAGGAGCAATCCTCTGAAGAGGAGCTCCTGCAGTTGCCCAGCCCCTTCAGCGAAACTGCAGGTGCGACCGCTCAGCACCAAGAGCATAGTCGCACGAAAAAAAGGCAAGAGAAGAACCCCCCAAAAGGGGAAAAACTCAAGCCTGGACAGGAAAAACTTCCCTCGGAAGGAAAGTTATCCGCCCAAGGAGGCAAGCCTCCTGACTGTTCTAAAATGAACTGGAGAGCTGTCCGTCGACACGGGAGTACTACCAGTAGAAGGAGACACGCCCCTGACGAAAATACAAGGGGGGAGGCAGCAACAGCCGAATTCCCAGGACTCCACCAGACAGCTCACACCGTTGCTATATTACAGAAACGAACTAGATCGGTAACTGTAAAAAAATAAAACAAATAATATTAGTACACATTCATTCCCCCGGGAAGGCTCCGAAGAGGAATCCCGAGGGAAAGGAACAAGAATTACACAACAGGCACGTGCCCTCACAACCACTTACACTCGCGGAAGGAGAGCTGTAACCAAAACAGAATTATAACAATTATAATTATGTAACTATGTAATTATGTAATTTAAAAATGAATGAACACTAAAGAAAGAACGAAAACCCCGAAAGGAATCGTTCTACAAGCTGAAAAACAAAAAACAACTACAATTAGATTCATAACTAATTGATACAAACGTACGGCGTAGCAACCCCCCACACGGAAAGGAAGCTAGGCTACAAGGGCGTAGTAACACGTAGTAAAAGGGTGAACGACCTCAAGAGAGAGAGAGAGAGAAAGACATAAGTCAAACTCGATCGCCACCCATAAAATACGCCGTGGTGGCCTAACTGCCGAGGCCTCCACGTAGATATCGTACACTACACACACACATCGGAAAAGGAAACTTACTTATTTCTATACTCAAATATATATACAAACATGAAAACATGTTTACATATATATTGAGTAAATGAAAAGTAAGCGATTAAGTAAAGACAAAACAGACAATGGCTGCCAAGCGAGGACCAAGACAGAGACATCTGTCACAGTCCGAGCCAAAAGTTAAAGTGAGTATTCACCTGTGTGTGAGGGGGAGGAGGGGTAGCTAGCTACCACTCCCCTACCCCCCCGCTAACTAGCGCAGGGGTAATACACCCTCATTAAATTCTAATGGCTCGCCATTTCAGCTACGCTAAAAGTAATACCCTTTGTAAATAGCGTGGTTTGTATTTCGGTTACGGAACAAACTAATTTTCCTGGGGGAACGTTTCGCTGATTTCCTCTTTTTGGTACCGTATCGTACCCACTGTATATCGCTCCAGTCTACACACTCGGGGCACGTATCTGCTGACGAGCAAACCTTTCCCCTACAGGAGGAACAAAGGGAGTGAGGATCCACTTCCGGCTTGGAGAGGAACGCTCCACACGATTTCCCGGCTCTAGGCCCAGGACAACGGCGAATTTGCTCCATAATGCACACAACGCACGACACAAGCACTAAGGGAATCAATGAAAACACTGGGTAAGCACACGGTTGAAAGGTGAACGCACAGGAACACTTGGGAAAAGCACACTGGAAAACGCAAGTTGCCACGCTGGGAACACGTGGGACACTACAACGCACACAAAGGATCGACAGAGAACGAGAGCGAGGTGTGAACGCCTCGCGACCAGAGAACTTAATGATGAGGCTGACCCAGCCAAGTAGCGACCTACCTTGATACTACCCTCGGGGCACATTCCTTGATGCCGGGGGTAGGTCTACTTAGAGAGCGGAGTGGGGGGTAACATACGCAAAACTCTGGTCGATAGAGAGGAGATCACCAGTGACTCCTATAGAAAGTAGTTCGAGGTAAGTATTCGTGTTGGAACAAATAAAGAATTAATTTATAAACAAGTGGCAAGTCAGTTTTAAGGCGGAAGAGAGCAGCCACGTCCACACTCTAACAGAGCCAAAAGCAAAGTGGGTGCTCAGCCCAGGTGTGTGAGTAAGCAGGGTAGCCGGGTAAACCCCCCTCTGGCTAACTAGGGGTTGGGGTAGTTATCCCTTGATAAAATCTTATGGCTTGTCTTTCAGCTACGCAGAAAGTAATACAGTATCCCCTATAAATAGCGAGGGTTTGTAAAGAGTGACGGAATCAAGGAATCTCTGGTATCAAACATAGATGTTACCCAATACCCACCTTGTGAGGGGTATGGGGATGTAATAAGTATTATTTCTATGGAGTACTAGGTTACACAAGGGAAATGGTTATTACCTAAAGATAGGTATGGCCAGCTTGCAGAGGACCCATGGGTGCTGTTACCCAAGAGAGCAGAAGATGAAAGAAAGAGCAAGTCATTCTTACACATTCATCCCAGACTAATATTGGGTAACCTATGCCCTCAACAATATGCTACTTACCCATCAAGGAACCTGAGGCATATCAAACCAATTGTTGTGCAGCCACCACAGGTCCAGTTGAGAACGTCTCCATGTTCCAGTGGGTTACGTTTTCCAGGTAGTGGGAGGTGAAGGTCACATCCACAAGCTCTCTTGCAGTACCTACATCACAGAGTAGTTTCTCTTGAACACTAGGGACGTACTGATGCCCCTAACATCATGAGCCCTAGGTCAATGAGCAGGAAGAGGGTCAGGATTCAAGGCACAGTCTATGACCCTATGAATCCTAGCCGAGATAGTGTTCTTCGTGACCCCCCACTTGACCTTCCCAGTGCTGACAAAGAGTGCTGACACTCGGGAACGAGCTTCTGCTGTGCGTTTAAACTAATACCCCAAACTCCTCACTGTGTAAAGTAACAGCAGATTGGGGTCATTGGTTACAGAACGAAGGCCTGAATCTAAGGTCCGTCTTAGTACAATGGTAAGTATGTTTGGAATGCAAAGAGCGGAGACGTCCATTCTAGGCAAAGCCAAAAGAAAAGAGTTAGACGCACTGGTGTGTAAATGAGAGGGCTACCTGGCAAACCCAGCTACCCCTCACTAACCCCCAGCTAGAGGGGGCTTGGTAGTTCCACCTTGCTTTAAAGTCTTTAGGGCTAGTCTTCCGGCTTTGCCAAAAGATGAATCTAAAAATAGTGAAGGTTTTGTACTTAGTGTCAGAACAACATAGATTTAGATAAAGTCGAACAACTTTCACAAATAAAAGCTGGTTAAGCCTGGAAGCAGTAAGAAATACACAACATATTACTCTTCAAAAGTAGATGATTTACAAGGTAAACCAATAAAATATATAATATTCAACAACAAAACAAGTTTTTATTTTATATGTCTAAATAGCAATATGAAGATCTATCAAATATGTGAGTCATCAACTTGACTATCAAACACACAAAAAAAAAAAAAATACACACTGAATATTGTACAAAGAAATGGGACATAACATTAATAGATTATGAATTGACTATTGCTAAAATGATTTATTGTACCAAATTTTCTCATCTCACCTTTGCAAGCTCCACACCAAGACTTGTGAATGATAAGCATCAAAGGTTTACCAGTTTCCTCTGAAATTTTTAAGCCATCTTCAAGTGAATGCCAGTCATAACTTTTGCCCAGCCCTGAAATATAAAAATCAAAATATTTGAAATCTATTTGTATTTTTCTTAACTATACAAGTCCAAACCTGAGACCTTTAATAGGAGTAGGACTTTGACAAAGCTGGAACAGTTATTAAGTGCTTGAGCTCTATTGTGTATGATGAGTAGAGCAGGAGGAGTCTTGCTGGTAGGAGCAGTGCGCTTGCTTGCAATGAGGATCATAGCCAGTGATGTTCTGCTATCCATGCCAGAGATGTTCTCCATCAAGCGAAGTCGGTAATTACTACCTCAAAAGTCAAGGCCTCCAAAACTCGCCGCTAGCTATCGACGATTCTACCCATAAGCGGAAGTGTTGTTTGTCAAAGGAGGGCAACTTTACCTCGGAAGGGAAAGTCACGTGATGGGCAGCGCTGTGGCACTGAATAGTACTCATTATTCTAGGAGTTGCCACTAGCTGGCCTGCAGTGGCATGTTGGAAACTTACTTTACTTTGATGGCTGCTTTTCCGGTGCCATACAGCAGGGGAACCCCACTCTCTACAGGACCTCCACTGTCATTTTACGTTGTTCGTTCAGAGTATTTAACGTTTCATATCGCATATTGTTAATTTACTGTTGAATCATCACTGTCAAAAGATTCATGAAATAAGAAAGTCTTCAGTTTCCTCTTGAAAGCCTTAATGTCTTCAATCATTTGAATGTTTCATGAGAGCTTATTATTTAGTCTCAGGGCCGCATATTTAAAGGCTCTGGAGCCTACAGTAGACATATATCTAGGTTCCAATAGTTTGAAGACATCTGTAACTATTCTCGTGTCAACACGATTTGTTGGCTGCGCAATATGTAGCAGTTCTCTTAAGTATTTTGGACGCTCGGTTCTAATAACTTGGTGGGTCATTGTACATATTCAAAATTAAATTCTTGCTTTAATTGGCAGCCAGTGTAAATCGATTAGTATAGGGGTGATCCTTTCTCTAGGTGGGACACCTTTTATCAGACTTGCTCCTCTGTTTATTATGTTTTGTAATTTCTTAAGTTGCACTTTTGGTAAATTGTAATAGAAAGAGTTGCAGTAGTCAATCATGGTAATAAACGGAAAATCTATTTTTGGGTGAGATAGCCATGTCGTTCTAATGGAAGGTTCCTAATAGTAGCTTCCAAGGGATATATGAACTACAGTGATATTCCCAGAGAATTTACCTTTAGGTCTCCAGAATTCTAACTCCTGGCGCGAATATCCTTACCATTCTCTTAAGGATATCGCATAAATCAGGGGATGTATACCTTGATACGACACATAGCGATCTTCACCTCGAATAGCGTTTTCGCCTCGAGGGGGAAGAGTGGCAATTTTGGAAGGGGAGCCGTTATCAAGGTTACCCTATTTCCCATACTACTATTGAGTATCAAGATGGCGGTCATTCCTTGTAGCATTGAGCATGGTGCTACAGATATGACAAATTCGAAGATAATTTGTATTTTTCCTAACCATACAAAACTTAGCTATTTACAAAGGGTTACCTTTTAGCGTAGCTGAAATGGCGAGCCATTAGAATTTAACGAGGGTGTATTACCCCCGCGCTAGTTAGCGGGGGGGTAGGGGAGTGGTAGCTAGCTACCCCTCCTCCCCCTCACACACAGGTGAATACTCACTTTCACTTAGAGGTAGGACTTGTCTTGGGGGACAGGGCTGGCGGGCAAATATGTGTAAATAGCTAAGGTTTGTATGGTTAGGAAAAATACAAATTATCTTCGAATTTGTCATTTGTTCCGTAACCGAAATACAAACCACGCTATTTACAAAGGGTGACTTACCCCTTAGGAAGGGTGGAAAGTCCCCAGCCATACTGGCTTTGGCTTTACCCGGGGACTCAGAATCCGAGTGAATCGCACTTGAGAAAAGGAGTCCCTGCACCTCACAAATTCCTTGCTCCGCAAGGAACCATGTGGCCTACGTAAGCTTGTGTGTGAAGGAAGAAGTGTGACCCGTCCTAGGCAGTTGACCTGGAGTTCCAGAAGGAACTCTGGGTTAGGACGTTCCCAATACCACCTCGTCAGGGTATGGGGGACACGACAGTATTGACCCAATACTCGGAACACAAGGAAGCATGGTTTACCTGCAGAGGTTCGAGGTCAGCTATGCAGAGACCAGGATGCTGCTTTGATGAAGAAAGAAGTAAGGGCCAGACATACTTCTTTCGTTCATGCAGACTAAAACCTGATAACAATGCCCTCAACCTTCTGCTACCTGTCTAAAAAGGAGCCTGAGGTTAGACCAGCTGTTGTGTAGCCACCACAGAGCGATAGAAAACGTATCGAGACTCCTGTGGGTCACGCCCTGCAGGAAGCGGGCTGCGAAGGTCATTAGACGCTTCCAGACTCCAGCTTGTAGCACCTGCGTCACAGAGTAGTATTACTTGAAGGAGAGGGACGTTGCGATGTATCCAACATCGTGCTGTAGGGCGACGTGACGGGGGAGGGTCTGGAGGCAGGTCGATATGAATGTCCTTGAGTCTGGGCTGAAGAGGTATACTGGTGACTCTCCCCCCATGTCCTCCTTGTGCTCCCAAATCGGCTGCAACTGAGGACAAACTGCAGCTGTTCCCAGCGCTAACCTCTCGATTCCTTTACCGGCAAGAAAGAGAAGGTCTTGGGACATCAGATACAGAATGGAGACTCGAAATCTTGAATGAATCGGACCGAAGGGCCGGGACCCTCAGATTCTGAGTCTAGCAAACAACTCAGGAGCGAGCCTGAATGTTGCCTTCCCCTCTTCCTTAGAAAGGGGGGAGTAGTAAGAGACCAAGAAGATTGCTTACACACTGGCCGTGGCCAGAGTGAGCAGAAGACCCAAGGCGGAATACAATCCGAGGCCTGTCGTAAAGGGTCTTGAGAAGATCTCTTAAAGGACTAAAAGTCCGAGCCATGCTCCAAGTTGGAGGTCTTCCTCCGACTAGGGCAGGGACGATCGTAGCTTCGCGTGAGCGAGGATAGATCCAGCGGGCAGGAAAAAGTTATTCCTTTAAGCCTGAAGGTCAGGGAAAGGCTGAGCGACAGGCTTCATTGCCGAGAGCGGAAAGGAGTTTCCTCCCGCCGAAAGGCAATAAGACCGTTATTGCTGGAGAAGAGGCCTCAAGGGAAGAGGTATATCTCCCACGGCACCAACCACCTTAGACTCTTCACTTTGCCTGGGAGACCCCTGTGGATGACTATCGCAGATGACGCGACCTCCGTACCGCGACTGTAGCGGGTTGTCTCTTCTTGAGGAGGAAGCGTAGTGTCTCCAGGCATGAAGCCGAAGCGACGCCCCGGTTTGGGAGAGATGTCGCAGTGTGGTTGCTTGAGTAGTCTGCGCCGTGGGAGAAGCTCTCCCGGGAGTTCCGTCAGGGGAAGCAGAGGGTCCAGAAACCGTTCTGCGCGTAGTCCCAGTGGAGCTCTCCCATTGAAAGGTTGACAGACAACCTGGTCTTGTTGAGACCCATTGTCCACAGACAATAAGGAGGGAAGACGCAGGCGTCGAAGTTGTCCCACCATCACCGGAATGCATCTTGCCAGAGTCTCGGGGTCTGAGACTGGGGGGAAGAATAGCGGAAGCTTGAGGTTCCAAGCTGTCGCGATCAGGTCCCCCAGACCAGCACTTGCTGGTTACCCAAGGTCAAAGACCTCCAGGTACACTCTCTCTACGAGGCTCTGCTCGGATAGTCTGAGAGAAACATTCCCCTGCCTGGAATGAGAGAGCCAATGGTGGTATTGAGAGAATCTCAATCATCCCGGTATCCCTACTGCAAGATGTGAAGGTGTGAAAATGCGTCCCCTGCTGGTTAGAATGAAGTCGACGTGCAACGGGGCGACTCGGCAGAAGCTGTAGGATCTGAAGAGGGGCCAGACTAAGGCCCCTAAGCCTGCCTGAATGATGGAGAGGTATCCTTCAGGTCTTGACCATAGTCCTGGACCGGAACATGCCCCCCCCCCTTTCCTTTGACGAGTCCGAGAACCGCATCAAGAATGTGGGGAAAGGACGAGAATATCCACTACCATCACGAGGCTCCATAGGTCAACACCCATTGCAGGTCTAATAGTTCCGCTGGTCCCATAGGGCCAGGGAGTCCGGTTAAACATTGCCTGAAGCCACCGGAACTTGGATCGCCCCACATGGAACTTATCCTGAGGCGACCGTTCGGACTATAGACGGGTCAATGAGGAAAGGAGAACTAGGAAACGTTCCAAGGTAGGGCTGAAAGCTCTGCTTGACTGAGAACAGGTACTGCGACTCTCCTCAGTCTTGCCACAGTCAACCGAAAGGAAGGCTCGGAGGATGTGGTAACAGAATCTGGCGTCCCCAGGTGGTCACCCATCCAAGTACCGACGTTGCTTAACCTCGCTGGATGGACGAGAAGCGGGGTTTCCAACGTGGTAAGGCCGTTGACTCAATATCATGGCCAGATACTCCAGATGTTGAGGCAGAGGAAGAGAAGGCTCCAAGCAAAATACCATGAGCCCACACTCATGGTAAGCATCCAGAAGCTTGTCCCGGCGCTGAAGAAGGTCGAACCCGAGCCTACCGGAGTTGACCAGCCCTCCAAACAGCAGAGGAGGCGGAAGCCTGCACCTGAGCGGCCAAGAGGAAGGCAGGGAGAGTTCTCTGGGGAAACCAACCTGCTATGCCACGGCGGGATAGCCACACTGCATCATAAGCAGGAATACTTGCAGTCTAGGCTGAATTCAACGAGCACCCTGGAAGATGGATGGAATGGAAACTGAAAGTACCCGTACTTCCGATCCAGGGTTTAAGGAGTCCTGTCGCCTCGTTACCAGTCTGATCGATTCTGCTGGTCTACGCTGGCCGAAGTTTGTTCGACAAACTTGATCAGGGCTGAGAGGTCGACTACGGACATCCCCTCTCAGATCCTTCCTTACAAGAAAGGATCGACTGAGGGGGCCGGGGGTGAAGCCGTCGATGATCCTAAGGAAGACCTTCGCCTAAGGTATGGATCATTCTGCCCAACCGGGCAACTCTGCTGACGCTATGGCATAGAGGTTCAGAGACACTGAATTCGCTGACAGAGACGGCAGGGGCGATATCCTTGGCTAATCACAGAGATTGTGCGGGAAGCTGTCATTCGGATGAGTAACCTTAAGCATCGTCCCAGCGAAAAACCTGCAATCCTAGAGTTCGTGAACTCCTTTTAGGACTATGCCCCCCCGGGGGAGTCTCCAGTGCCATCTGTTCCTGACAGGAGGAAACTGCAATTGGACACCTTGTCCCAGTTGTCGTAGCCGATAACTTAGGCCGACGTGGTTGAAAGAAAAGGGCGCTGGAGCCCTGCAGAGTCTGGAAGAAAGCGCCTTGGAGGAGTAAAACCGGAAGTCGATTTCCTCCGCACAGCAGCTGTCTAAGTCTCTGTCCTTGGGCACAAACAAACTCTTCTCAAGGATGGAAGGGTGTCTGAGGTCGTCGACCTCCACAGATGAGACACCCGAAGGAAGCCCTCAGTCAGCGCGTCCAGATGGTACAATATCGAGCTTGTCCGCAAGTTAGATACTTAACGACGAAAGGCCAAGGTGCCTGAGCTCGAGAGGAGGAAAGTACCCTTGATCTTCCTGTAGCTTCCTTGAACCAAACCTCGGGCCGTAACCGAGGAGGGAAAGAACCTGGTAAGCTCCCAGAGGAAGAGGTAAGCAGTCACCCCTTGTCCGATGGAGAAATCTCGAACGGAAAGCCCCCCCGCCAAAAATCCTTCCAGGGAATGACGGGGAAGGGCTAACCCAGGTTCAGGAAAGAGGAGTGTTGCTCAGATCTCCCTTAAGTTTCTCCTATTCTAGCAAGTGCCATGCTCTGCGTTTACGGGGTGAGGCCGTGTTCTGGAAATACGCTCCAGAAGAACTCGCCAGGCTGGTCATGCTGCGAAAACCCCATTGGGAATCGTGGTCGCAATCGCCCTGGAGCTCGCGCGACGGAAATTCAAAGATTTTCGCGTGGGCGAACGTGGAAGCGCCCATGCGCGGTAACGCAAACGAAGGTGAGCGAAGGAGCGCAGAAGGAGGGCGAGCGTGGTAGGAAGGGCGAGAGCTGGTGGTCGGCGAGCGATAACCCATAGACGAGCAATGGATACTGCAAGAAATAAGCCGACATTTGTACGAAGAAACACTGTAGGTTCGCGCGACGGAACACCATCCGTCCGCGCGATGGAAAAACCGTTGGTTCGCGCGTGGGCGAACATTGGAGAGCATGAGCGTAGACGTGCAGGCATGTGGGCGTGTGGGCGCGCAGGCGAGTGGTCGCGCGGGCGCACGGGCGTGCGGTCGTGAGGGTGGGCAGGTGGATGAGAGCGAGTCCGAGGCGGCGAACGCAAGCGCTAGTGCGATGGCGAGGAAACGCGCTGCCGCGTGGGCGAGGAAGACCGCTGGCGATATGGATCAACAAGCGATCGGTGGTGAGCTGGTGAGCGCTAACGCGCAGGTTGGCGATGGCGCGTTGTGTTATGCCGACGCGATGGTCGAGCAGTATGCGCAGGTGAGCGATCGTGCGTTGGCGAGCAGTATGCGAAGGTGAGCGATCGCGAGCAGCCTGTGCAGGAGGGCGATCGCGCGATGGTGATCAGCATGCGCCGGGTCGCGCGATGGTGATCAGTTTGCGCAGGGTCGCGCGATGGTGATCAGCATGCCAGGGTCGCGCGATGGCGATCAGCATGCGCATGTCGGCGGTCGCGCGATGGCGAGCAGCATCTGCAGGTGGGCGATCGCGTGATGGCGAACAGTATATGCAGTTGAGGGTCGCGCGATGGTGATCAGCATGCGCAGGGTCGAGCGATGGTGATCAGCATCCGCAGGTGTGCGGTCGCGCGATGGCGATCAGCATCCGCAGTTGAGGGTCGCGCGATGGCGATCAGCATCCGCAGTTGAGGGTCGCGCGATGGCGATCAGCATCCGCAGTTGAGGGTCGCGCGATGGCGATCAGCATCCGCAGTTGAGGGTCGCGCGATGGCGATCAGCATCCGCAGTTGAGGGTCGCGCGATGGCGATCAGCATCCGCAGTTGAGGGTCGCTCGATGGCGATCAGCATCCGCAGTTGAGGGTCGCGCGATGGCGAATATCACTGTAGTTCATATATCCCTTGGAAGCTACTATTAGGAACCTTCCATCAGGACGACATGGCTTGAGCCCAATAACACAGTTTATCACAAGTTTCTTTACAGAATTTTCGTCCACGTACTTTTTTATAAACACAATATTTCTTAGATGATAACCAGCAGTTTTTATTACATTATTTATTTGGGCACTTAGTCATGAGCTGGTCTGTCCTGCCTCGTCGTTAGTTCTGAAGTGTGGAAAAGAACAGAAGGGCGATCACAAGTAGAGGAATCGTCAGGCACTGGAAGCAGTTGGTGGAAAAACAAGGAACCTGGAAGTGAGCTGACGAGCGATCATGAGTTGACGGGCGATCATGAGCTGACGGGTGATCGCAGGTTGACAGGCGATCATGGGCGAAAGCGAGATGCAGCAGGACTGGGCGAGGCAAAGAGACAGGACAAGTCTACTAGACAAAGCAAGTCAGCTGGGCGAGCCGAGACAGCTACGAGAAAAGGCTGACGGAAGCGTCAAGCTCGCAGGGGTCAAGTAACATCATCTTCATGCTCCGACTGGCCACACTCCGAGAGATTAGGAAAAGGCATGGACGTGTCCATAACCCTCTCTTAATCCTGTGTGGCCAAGACTACTATGGGGATGACTGAACCCACATACAGGAAAGGTGTCCACTATGAGTAGCTGGAAAGCTTCGGACTTTACCTTTCCTAATAAAGAGGCATAGTGTTTGTATTTAGAGCTGGAACAAACCCAACCTGCATTAAGTTTTCTAATTTATAATCAAGTTATAGTAATAGATATCTACCACAATCTTAAAACATCTGACTAGATTTAACTTTTACCATTTTTTATTAGGCTAAGCCTAAAAATGTTCCACTCTAATCTAAACAAGGCGTTCATCAACAAATTTTTAACCTACGAAGGACATTTAAAAGGTGTGATTTAATAACGTTCCTTAATAGGAATATGAAGCATAAATTTACAACAAAATTTAGTGTGTTATGCGGCTGCCTGTATAGATAAGCTACGGATGGTGTATTCTCAACTAATTTAAAATAGAATCTTACCCCCATTATAACAGAGATGCATTGAAGTAATTACGTCCACTTTGGAAGAGTGGATCTTTTAAATGCCTTGTTCTAAAAAAAAATTGATATCAGTAATAAACTTGAGAAATTCTTATATCATGTTTTCCAACTTCAATCACCTAACCTTCAACTGCATATTGAAAAAAAATATTTGCAAAACTAAAGACATTTTACTAAGAAAAGTAGATGTTACCCTACAAATTGACCTTTTTGCTACTTCAGTCGGAAAGGTTGTGGATAAAGAAGTATTTTAATAAAGACCAATAGAGGCCTTCACAATACTAAGGGTCTCCAGGGGCTCAGCGGGAAAAATCAAAATCACGAGAAAAACATGTTTGAAAATTGGCAATTTTCAGTCACTCATATCTAAGCAATTTATGAACAGATGTCAAAAAGTTTTGGAGGATGTGTATATCCAAGTACCATTTTTAATGTCAATAGAAGATTGATTTAAAAAAAAAAAGAAAAAAAAAAAAAAAAAAAAAAAAAAAAAAAGCACGTTAGTAAAGCCCAAGAACATGAAGAATGGGCATACAGGAAGACTTAGGTCAGAGGACAATTCTGGCAAAATATACATATGACTAAAAACACTAGATTGATTTTATCTCATGGGAACCCAGTAAGATAATTATATCAGTCATTGCTACCCACTGTCTGCCTCAACCCATGGCACATTTTTTTTCATGATGTAAACAATTTATTCTAAACTGTAGATGAATATAACAAAAGTGCTTTTCATATAGGCTATGATAAGCTAGTTGTAATGCTGTTCATGAAAACTCACCGAGGATTATTTATTCACAATCCTACTGTAAACAAATTTAATTAACAGACCCAAATGATAGCGATGGCTATTTTAATAAATCTCTATTAGGGAAATTCTTATGCACAAAATATTTAATGTTTGTAAATTTAGACATACATTTTATACTAATATTCAGTGAGTTCTGTAAATTGTTAACTATAACTAGCAACCTATAACATCTCTACCTAATATATTATAACTTAATCATACTTCAGAATTCCAAAAGACTTTTCTATAAAGACCTTTTATCATAAAAATTGGAAACTAATGTAGGTAGGCTTAGTTTAATTCCCATGAAAATTACCACCAAATTAGTGATA
Organism: Palaemon carinicauda; assembly: GCF_036898095.1. Taxonomy (NCBI): domain Eukaryota; kingdom Metazoa; phylum Arthropoda; class Malacostraca; order Decapoda; family Palaemonidae; genus Palaemon; species Palaemon carinicauda. The sequence continues at coordinate 93,672,491 of NC_090750.1, forward strand.
CACAATTGCGGCATATATTATTTAGCTTGGAGGCTTGCTTTCTATCTAACCTAACCTGTAATACTGTGCTTCATTCTAACTAATTTGTAATATTACCCTATATGCTACATAACCTGTAATATTATGCTAGTTCCTACCTAACCTGTAATATTAAGCTATATTCTACATAACCTGTAATATTATGCTCGTTCCTACCTGACCTGTAATATTATGCTAGTTCCTACCTATTATTATTATTACTAGCCGAGCTACAACCCTAGTTGGTAAAGCAGGATGCTATAAGCCCAAGGGCTCCAACAGGGAAAAATAGCCCAGTGAGGAAAGGAAATAAGGAAATAAATAAATGATGAGAATAAATTAACAATATATTATTCTAACCTGTAATATTATGCTAGTTCCTACCCAACCTGTAATATTAAGCTATATGCTACCTAACCTGTAATATTAAGCTATATGCTACCTAACCTGTAATATTATCCTAGTTCCTACCTAACCTGTAATATTATACTACATCCTACCTAACCTGTCCTTGTGAACAGCATCCTACATACCCTGTCCTAGGGTGTTGAGTCCCACGTAATTTGTAACCTGTGCTTGGGAATTACATTACACCTAACTGGTCTAGAATAGTGCGGTATCCTATAGGGAAAAGTTGGATTTTACTAGGAAAGGTTACCCTGATGGTTAGTACAGTAATACTAAATTTTTAAACTACGACATTAATACAATTGGATAACCTGCCCCTTTGAGCTCCAGCCATAATTAAAGATAGCAAACTCTTGTCCTATATTCAATAAGACACCAGTTCCAGGTCGGCTTAGTTTAGTCAGTTTTATTCTAATTATGTTTAGAAACTGGCAAACTAAGATAACCTAAAATAGCTTTCAACTAATACCCAAACCTAGACAATTCTACTATATGTAATCAGGTGTTTGGGTGTATGTATGATAGCGGCCACCTGTATGTATTATAATGGCTAAATTAGAGTACAGCAGAGTAAGGAGGGGGGTAGCAGGGGGCGTTAGCCCCTCCCCCGTTAAGTAGGTAAGGACACGGCTTGTAGGTTAGGTGGGAAAGTTTAGGTACATTTTTAATCAACACATGAGGAACTGGCCGCTGATATACAAAGGCTCCCAAGTGTCATCTATATAATAATAATGTCATTAAACAAGACTATAATCAAGTGACAGGATAACTTAGGGAGTACTCCCTGACTAGGGTTAGTCTACTGGCATCTACCGGTAGTGGACTAAAACCTCGCTTATCTGTTTACAGTAGTTTTCCAGCATGAAAGCAAATCAACATCATTGTCTCATTCGTTTTATATATATTTTTTAGCATTTCAAACAATATTTACCATTATCTAGGGCATCTACACCGTGAACACAAATACTTGAAATTAATAGGATAACAACACCTAAAATGTGTACATTAGCCATGTTTACACCGCAAGACCTAACAATCTTCTGCCACGATGAAATTCACATCAGCTGTGAACTGTCATAAAAAGTTGCCAATTCAAGTTAGTGAAATAAGTTTATCAATATTTCCATATCAATTAACTGTTTAAACAGTCAACTGTTGTTGTCTAACATTGGTAACTATAATTCATAGTTTATCTGAACTAACAATATTACAATTTCTTCCCTAAAATACATATTTCAAATGAAAACAATTTTAATATGACTTGGCAGTATAATTTCAGTGGTTAAACTCGTTTCTCAGGCCATTCATTTTAAAATACAAAATTGCAAGCAATTGAATATTGCAATGTGGATTTATACATTATTTTGGAGGTTATCATAATAAAAACTACAAGTTGGCAAATTATTGTATTATGTCTTACTGTAGGTGAAAAGAAAACAGAATGTAAACAAACAACGAAAGTTTGAGATGAGCCTCAAGGTGTGCTGGCGTGGGAAAAACTCGTTTTAACATTACTGTGAATACTCTAAGCCAATGGTAACCCGGTGTACACTAGTGTGCGAGCTTCCCATTGATCGCAGTGCTCACTGAAGACCCCATAGATATTTGTGGAAGGGGGTTCACATGTCACAGAACGGGATCCTAAACATTTCACGGGACGATGCTGGTGAGAGTAGACGTGTGTTTATCCTCAAGAATAATAATGGTGGTTGTGAAGCGAATACAAGTGATGGACGAGCTGTGTCACAGCTATTATCCCGATCACCCACCATAAACTCCGTCAGTAGTCAACATGGCGGCAGTGTCACTGATAACGGAAGGATTGTCAATAGTGAAAGTGATAACGTTATAAATGGGATGCTTAGGTCAGGGGATGAGGTTGATCCTACAAGTGATTTGGGGGTAGATTTGCAACATATCGAAGAATGGCTCAAAACTCGCAGTGATAGTCTTTCAAGTTTCGACTTCGATCCAGACATAAAACCCTCAGAGATTGACGAGAGTGATTTCTTAAACCTTAAAGGTAATGTGCAGTTGAATGTAGGAGGTCAGGACTATGGCCTGGTCTTATCTAAAGATGGTGCTGGGGAGTCCTGTGGGACGTTGCATAGCCAGCTCTCCTTTCCTGACTTGGGAGATAGCCTATGTGGCACAAGCAGCCGTCGCAGTAGTTTTACGAAAAAGTTGGAAACCTTGATGCAGGTTGATAAGGGTCTATTTGAGGAGTTACTTTTGACTGATCCTAACAAGAAACATGGGAGTAAAAGAGTGGAAAATGGGTTGTCGCTGCCAACTGAAGACCGTGGCTTATTCGAGGAATTGCTATTGCCCGGAGGCCAAGAAGAATGGGCGCGCCACACACAAGAACTTCTTTTGGCCGTGTCTCTGGAAAAGAAAGAAACGGAAGCCAGTGATCCAAGTCCTTTGGCTGACAGAGATGAAGGTCTTTCCAGTGCTATGAGTTGTTCTGTTTCGCTTCCTGAGAGCACACAGGAAACTCCGGTAAATGAGACGGCAGATGATTTGGAGATGATGGTCAACAATATTCAACCAATCAAACTCATGAGTCCTCAGGAAATTGAAAATATGGCAACAAGACCTTTGGGTTTTGATGAAACGCCAATAAAAACAGAAGAACAAAGAAACCGAGAAGTGTCACGCCGCTTGGAAGAGGAGGACTTCAATTTCTATCCCTTTGGATCGAGACCATCCGAAGATAGCAGCACCCTTCCCGCAGACCTCCTAACCAGTCCTAATAGTGATGTAGATAGTAAGCTGTCGAGTATACTGGCGATGGATGCATCAAATGATCCTTTAGAAATTCAGTCAAATGATCCTCTAGAAATCCAGAGTCCAGAAAGCAGCGATATGCTGGAAAGCTTCAGCAAAACTCCCCCCAAACTTGAAAGAAGTATTTCTCCTGGGACGTTTTTGGTGAAATTAGAACCACGGGAGAGTCAAACCAACCTTGATCTTGTTGGTAATAAATCTACAAATGCTCGATGCTCATCAACTTCTAGTCATCCTATAGTTTCAATGCCTCCACCAATCTCCGGCTCTTCGACGGCGGCCTCGATCTTCAGCACCTTTTTGCCCTCGTCTGTGCTTGATGTAAGTGATATCACAACCACTGCCATGATAGGAGCTGAAACGTCAACAGTGAGCAGCACCCAGGTTCCAGTAACTGCAAACATTACCAAGACATTTAGTTCTGCCACAACGACGACAACAATCCCCACACCAACAGCTTCAGTTAATATAGCGCCCAAAAGCCTGTTAAAAATACCAGGTCTTATGCAGGCTGCCCTAAAGAAACTCCCCATTAATATGGTCCAGTCAAAGGTTGCTACTGTCCCTGTGTCTTCTAGCATTAGCTCTGTTACAACATCAGTATCCAGCACAACTACCAATACCAGTCCACAGGTGGTTAGGCCGGCACTTATAATCAGACCACTTATGCAGAACGCACATCAGCAGCAAGTCAGGCCTTCTCAGCAAATAGACACGAGAAGTGATAGCGTGGCCAAGGAAAGTGCTCCCCTTACTTTAACACCATTAAAAGTAGTTGCATTACAATCCAACAAGCCAGGAACTGCCAATGTAACCATCACTGTTGACCGCAAGGCTAATCTCACCACTGTCAACATTGTGTCTTCCAATAATGAGCATACGCTCTTCAAGATCAACACCTGTGACTTGGTGCGTGCTGTTTCCAGCATACGTGAGCCTCACCTGGATCCGCTAGGTCTTTCACCTGAGCAGCTGCTACGTTCGGCCCACACTGCACACCGACTCATACAGGAAGTTCATCAGCAAGGATCTGCTCGTCAGAGGAAGGGTGGCAAAGAGGCTTCTTCTGGGCCCCAAAATTTTGAAATCAATCAAGTCTTGCAAGAAGCCAAGGCACCTATATCAAGAATGCAACAAGGGCAGTTGGCACTCTTGAGGCAAGCCACATCTGTCAGTAGTGCACCCCTTACTACAGTAGCTAGCCATAATAACAATACTAACAAGACTGAAGCTGACAAAGGTCCTACAACCAGTAATGTAATAACAGGACTAAATTCTGCTTTGATAGAGGCACCTACCTTGGTAAGATCAGTTACTACTTCAAGTTCATCTTTAATATCAACTTCGCAAGCTACAGCAGTGACAGGCACTGTGTTGTCCTCTGGCAAGGCAGCTACTTTTAAGTCGATTGGTCCAAAGCTCCCCTCTGACGGTGTAACACCAGTAAAGAATTTTTCTCGTTTGTCCAACATCACAACTGAAAAATGCAGTGGTAAGGAATTGTGGTATACTGTTCTTATTCATTCATTTAAGTTCTTGCTTATAATCAAATGCTTAGCTTTTGCAGAATAAACTAATAAAGAAGAAAACTTTTTTGCCCAGCCTAATTTAAATGCATTTAAAAGGTCTTTACCAAATGATATGTCTATATCTGTCTTACAATGTACCTTAGATATGAAGAGAATTTAGTCATTTATTTTAGCCAGATACTAATGTGGGCTTACTATTTATATATTGTTATTCTGTAGCATACCTTGGCCACACCAAGCAGTCATATTTTGTTCTTAACTCCACTGCGTACTTGTACTTCAATGTGCTTTATGATCTTCAAAATCTAATGAATTTATCCTTTGGTCATACCCCATATGTCCGACAAGTTTCGTTAAAATTATTTCAGTAGTTTTTGCGTAATGTTGTTCTCAAACAAAAAAAATAAACACAAAATATTTATCATTTACTTAACATTGTGATTATTTCCAAAGTAATGATGCGTACTTGTACATTGATGTACAGTACTGTACTTTATTCCCAGCTATGAAATTTCAACTGATCTTTAAAAGATAACCTGTGCACAATGAATTGAAATTTTTTATTATCATGTAGAAATATTGGATACATATGTAGGCTAGCCCACTAGTGTTAGCAATATCAGCTGACTGAAAACAATGGAGAGTAGGGGGCTGGTTGGTGGTTTTTGAGCTGGATGTCCAAGTTAATTAAGTTGCACTTTATAACTTTTAACCTTAGGGACCCACTCTCTGAATGCATGTCATTGTTATATATAGGACTTGCTATACATTAAATGATATACAGGTACAGTATAAGTGGCAGCCTTTTTTTTCTTATTTTCATCATCAAATAACAAAATTATTTTTTTCCTTCACATTAGTAGTCAAGAATGAAGGCGTGGGAGTATCACTACGACCTGGGGCACCACCTACCATGGTGTCTGTACCTTCTGTGTTGGATACGCTGTCTGCGTCATCTCTCCTGTCGGCCGATCTTCTTCAGGAATCGGGGCAGTCGCCATCGTCATCCAAGAACCAGCTGAATGATGATGATCTTAATGATGAAAACCCTGAAATGTGTACTGGTGAGTATTTGTTTGGTAGATCCTGTAGTAACCTTCGAGATGGTGTCTTAAGCTAATTGCACTATATTCTTTTAATGTTTAAACTTTTTCAAGTATTGAAACACTGGATAGTTGCCTGAATTCAGATATTCTGATATGCACTCAGTCTCACTAAGGTAATTTCTCAGTTTCAGATGAGGTTGCTAACAAGGCCTTAGAAGATTTGGGGATCCGCATCGACAACTTAATCTTTGAGCTTTCACCTCAAGGGGGTAAGCGCTGGTTGTGTCCTATCCAAGGGTGCAGCAAGTACTTCCCTAAGCTATCCTCATTGAAGGTAAGTAATGTGTATATTTATGTTATAAAGTAAGAGTTAATTTTTTCATGAAATTACCCTTCTTCCTTTTGCATGAAAAGACAGTTTGTATATCTCTAAAACTTAAAGCTGTGTGTGTGGTTTTTTTTTTTTCTAAAGTAATACAGTATTGCGTTTTTAAATATTAAACTTAGCCGGTGAATATATAATAGCTGACGTCTCCGACGGCTCGACAGATTCCAAAAACTCGCGAGCGATCACCGTGAAGGTTGCGGGTGTGACCACCAGCGCCGACTCTCCCCGCAGGCTAGCCATGAGACGCTCCAAGATTTGTTGGACTCCTTCAGACTTAGACCATCTGATGAAAGGAGTGTTCAGAGCCTTCGAGGTTTTTAACTTTTTGGATTGGTGTTTGGGAGCGTTGAGCAGGAAGACCTCCCCTTCTGACAAGGAAACTTCCATGCTCATTATGTCCTGCATGGACAAGGCCATACGGGACGGTTCCAGTGAGCTTGCGGCTTCGTTCGTTTCCGGGGTCCTCAAGAAACGGGAAAACCTTTGCTCCTTCTTGTCAGCTGGAGTAACACAATGTCAGAGATCGGAACTTATGTTTGCTCCTCTCTCAAAGTGCCTTTTCCCAGAGGAGTTGATCAAGGAGATTGCTGCCTCCTTGATTCAAAAAGACACGCATGACCTGGTTGCGTCATCTGCCCGCAAAGCCACCCCTTTGCCTACCGTGTCTAGACCCAGGATGGACACTCCAGCGTCCAGATTTATTCCGCCCTTTCGTGGCAGAGCCTCCAGCAGAGGAGGTGCTCGTGCCGAAGGGAGACGTGGGAATAAGAAGAAAGGTACCAAGTCCTTTAAGGGCAGAGTCTGACTGCCACCTTCTTCAGACAGCAGTGGGAGCCAGACTCAAGAACTTCTGGCAGTCCTGGGAGAAAAGGGGCGCAGATGCACAATCTGTGAAGTTGCTCAGAGAAGGGTACAAGATCCCGTTTGTACGCAAACCCCCTCTAGCAACGTCTCCCATCGACCTCTCTCCCAGGTACAGAGAGGAGGACAAGAGACTAGCTTTGAAGCAAGAGGTGTCTCTCTTACTAGAAAAGGGAGCGGTAGTCAAAGTCCGGGACCATCAATCCCCGGGCTTCTACAACCGTCTCTTCTTAGTGGTAAAGAAGACAGGAGGGTGGAGACCGGTGCTAGACGTCAGTGCTCTGAATGTCTTTGTCACAAAGCAGACGTTCGCCATGGAGACGACAAAGTCTGTTCTAGCAGCGGTCAGGAAGGAAGACTGGATGGTCTCTTTAGACCTAAAGGACGCTTACTTTCACGTCCCCATCCACCCAGATTCCCAACCTTTTCTAAGGTTCGTTTACGGGAAGGTTGTCTACCAATTTCAAGCCCTGTGCTTTGGCCTAAGCACGGCGCCTCTTGTCTTTACGAAACTGATGAGGAATATTGCCAAATTCCTGCATTTAGCGGACATCAGAGCCTCCCTCTATTTGGACGACTGGCTTCTAAGAGCTTCTTCCAGTTGTCGCTGTCTGGAGAATCTAAAGTGGACTCTAGATCTGACCAAGGAATTGGGTCTCCTGGTCAATATGGAAAAGTCCCAACTGGTCCCATCCCAAACTATAGTGTACTTAGGGATGGAGATTCACAGTCAAGCTTTTCGGGCTTTTCCGTCGGCCCCCAGAACAAGTCAAGCCCAAGGATGCATCCAGAACATGCTAAAGAAGGACCGATGTTCAGTCAGACAGTGGATGAGTCTGATAGGGACGCTTTCATCCCTGGAACAGTTCATTGCGTTAGGGAGACTGCACCTCCGTCCCCTTCAATTTCACCTAGCTGTTCACTGGAAAAAGGACAAGACGCTAGAAGCGGTCTCGATCCCCATTTCCGAGAAGATGAAGTCATCACTGACTTGGTGGAAGGACAACATCTACCTCAGAGAGGGTCTGCCCCTGGCTGTTCAGACCCCCAACCACGTTCTCTTCTCGGACGCATCGGACACGGGCTGGGGTGCGACATTAGACGGTCGGGAATGCTCGGGAACTTGGAACCCGAATCAAAGAACGTTACATATCAACTGCAAGGAGCTACTGGCAGTTCATCTGGCCTTGAAAAGCTTCAAGTCCCTCCTTCTAGGCAAGGTGGTGGAGGTGAACTCAGACAATACCACGGCCTTGGCGTACATCTCCAAGCAAGGAGGGACCCATTCTATGACGTTGTACGAGATCGCAAGGGACCTCCTCACCTGGTCAAGAGATCTAAACCTTTCTCTAGTAACGAGGTTCATTCAAGGCAACATGAATGTCATGGCGGACTGCCTCAGTCGGAAGGGTCAAATCATCCCAACAGAATGGACCCTACACAAGGATGTGTGCAAGAGACTATGGGCCACATGGGGCCAACCTACCATAGATCTCTTTGCAACCTCGATGACCAAGAGGCTCCCAATTTATTGCTTGCCAATCCTGGACCCAGCAGCAGTTCATATAGATGCCTTTCTACTGGATTGGTCCCATCTAGACCTTTATGCATTCCCTCCGTTCAAGATTGTCAACAAGGTACTGCAGAAGTTCGCCTCTCACGAAGGGACAAGGTTGACGTTAGTTGCTCCCCTCTGGCCCGCGAGAGAATGGTTCACCGAGGTACTTCAATGGCTGGTGGACGTTCCCAGAACTCTTCCTCTAAGAGTGGACCTTCTACGTCAGCCACACGTAAAGAAGGTACACCCAAGCCTCCACGCTCTTCGTCTGACTGCCTTCAAACTATCGAAAGACTCTCGAGAGCTAGAGGCTTTTCGAAGGAGGCAGCCAGGGCGATTGCTAGAGCAAGGAGGACATCCACTCTTAGAGTCTACCAGTCGAAGTGGGAAGTCTTCCGTAGCTGGTGCAAGTCGGTATCAGTATCCTCAACCAGTACCTCTGTAACCCAAATAGCTGACTTCCTATTATACCTGAGGAAGGAAAGATCTCTTTCAGCTCCCACGATCAAAGGTTACAGAAGCATGTTGGCAGCAGTCCTCCGTCACAGAGGCTTAGATCTTTCTAACAACAAAGATCTACAGGACCTCCTTAAGTCTTTTGAGACCTCGAAGGAGCGTCGTTTGGCTACACCAGGTTGGAATTTAGACGTGGTACTAAGATTCCTTATGTCAGAAAGGTTCGAGCTACTACAATCAGCCTCCTTTAAAGATCTCACTTTAAAGACTCTTTTCCTCGTTTGCTTAGCAACAGCTAAAAGAGTCAGTGAGATACACGCCTTCAGCAGGAACATCGGATTTTCATCTGAAACGGCTACATGTTCTTTACAGCTTGGTTTTCTAGCCAAAAACGAACTACCTTCTCGTCCTTGGCCGAAATCGTTCGATATTCCAAGCCTTTCTAATTTGGTTGGAAATGAACTAGAAAGAGTCTTATGCCCTGTTAGAGCTCTTAAGTTCTATTTAAGACGAACTAAACCTTTACGAGGACAGTCAGAAGCTTTATGGTGTGCTATTAAGAAACCTTCTTTACCTATGTCAAAGAATGCAGTTTCCTATTATATCAGACTGTTGATACGAGAAGCTCATTCCCATCTGAATGAGGAAGACCATGCTTTGCTGAAGGTAAGGACACATGAAGTTAGAGCTGTCGCAACTTCAGTGGCCTTTAAACAAAATAGATCTCTGCAGAGTATAATGGACGCAACCTATTGGAGAAGCAAGTCAGTGTTTGCGTCTTTTTATCTTAAAGATGTCCAGTCTCTTTACGAGAACTGCTACACCCTGGGACCATTCGTAGCAGCGAGTGCAGTAGTGGGTGAGGGCTCAACCACTACATTCCCCTAATTCCATAACCTTTTTTAATCTTTCTCTTGAAATGTTTTTTATTGTTGTTTTTTGGGTTGTCCGGAAGGCTAAGAAGCCTTTCGCATCCTGGTTGATTTGGCGGGTGGTCAAATTCTTTTCTTGAGAAGCGCCTAGATTAGAGGTTTTGATGAGGTCCTTTAGTATGGGTGGCAACCCTTGATACTTCAGCTCCTAGGAGTCGCTCAGCATCCTAAGAGGATCGCGAGGCTCAGTAAGGAAGACGTACTTAAAAAGGCAGAGTAATTGTTCAAATCGACTTCCTTACCAGGTACTTATTTATTTTGTTTGTTATTTTGAATAACTGCTAAAATGAAATACAAAATACTTAGCTCATAATAATGTAAACAAGTAATGCTGGTCTCTACCCACCCCCCTGGGTGTGAATCAGCTTAGGCTATATAATCACCGGCTAAGTTTAATATTGAAAAATGTTATTTTTATTAATAAAATAAATTTTTGAATATACTTACCCGGTGATTATATATTAAAGGACCCTCCCTTCCTCCCCAATAGAGACCCAGTGGACCGAGGAGAAAATTGGTTCTGTGTTTACATGGAGTACTGAGTACCTGCTCGACAGATGGCGCTGTTGATGTACACCCCCTACCTGCATAGCGATCGCTGGCGTATTTTGAACGTAGAGTTTTTCTGTCGGGCAGCAGAGCTGCAGCTTATATAATCACCGGGTAAGTATATTCAAAAATTTATTTTATTAATAAAAATAACATTTTTCCATAGAGTAAAGATGGCCGACCCTTCCCTCAGTGTACGGAAGTGTGTTTAAGGCTTTTAGTAATTATTTTATCGCGTTATAAATTATTGTTGATATTTATAGATTTTCCTCTTTATATTTTATATCTCACCCGCCTTTATTAGGCCTCTTCGATTAGCTTTCCATTTATACTAAACATCACGATAAATTTTATGTTTTGTTTATATGCGGCCTTTACCTATTCCTTGTAGGCGGTCCTAACTTGGAAAACGAAGTTAAACAACGTTGAGCCCATTCAACTTTTATTTTTGTTAAGTTTAAATCAATTGCTCTGTAAGAGTTTTGAAATGAATATTTTTTAGAAAATATTTTAAGAAATATATTCTTTGAATAGTCTTCGTGCTGTTTTTTTTTTTCAAAGATGAACTAACGTTTGGTTTATTTATGCTACGCAGTTTGCGCTCTATCGTTACGATAGAGAAAGAGAGAATCACGGTTTCACTTTGCAGAAAGAGTAAATTGATTTTGACGTTTTGTTCATTCTTCTTTCAAACTGAAGTGTTTTAGATACTAATTTAAAGGAACTTGTTAATTTTCAATTTCTTAGTCCTATCAGTTTTTTCCTTTGGTCAAATAACCTGTTTATTGACGAAGGGTGAGTGGGCAATTCTCTTGTGTGTGACAAGAGAGAGAGAGAGAGAGACGGAGAGAGAGAGAGAAAGAGAGAACGATTCGATCCTTATTCTCGTCCCAAGTCTCTGTACAAGGAGTTTGGGAGCGAGTAACGTTGTTCTCGATTCAGTTTTTTACTCTCGTCCCAAGTCTCTGTACGGGGAGAGAGGATAAAACGTTTTTAGTTTTTATTCTCGTCCCAAGGCACTGTACGGTGAGAGATTGAAAACGTAGTCTTTAGTGAACTAGTGTTTAGTCTCCTCCCCAGTCACTGATCCTTTTTAACTTTATATATTTCCGTTTTATTCGATATATATGTATATGTTTATTGATTTTTGCATGTGTGTTTCATTTTGTACTAATGTGCTTACATTATACGACTCATTTCGCAATTATAACCTTTTGATGTAAGGGAGAATTGCGTGCTTCAGGTAGATATCAGTTTTATTCATCCTAATGTGAAATTATTGAAAAATACGATATCAGTGAAGTAAGTGCAAAAAACATGTTCTGTGTTGCGGAGGGTTTGTTTGTTCGTGCTTGTCGCTCCCCTAGTCCGAGACCTCTTTCAGGCTCCCCTGCACCAGGGAGAAGTAATGTCGTAGGACTTAAGGGGACGAGAGGCTTTAACCAACGTACAGACGTTCCCTCTTTGGTATCGGACGTTTCTCGTCAAGATCGCCCTTACCATAAGACGGGTGAGACTGTGTTCTTCTCGTCATCCGAAGACTTTTCGCAAAAGAAACCTTGGCGCAAGGTTTCTAGACCCTTGAAGCGAAAGTCAGTCCCTTCAGGACAGGTCCAGCGTCCTGGCTGTAGCCATTGGGACAGCTCTGACCCTTTGCAGTCGTCGGAAGACTGTTCGCCTATTAAACGCAAGCGTAACACGGGGTCCGAGGGTCGCGGTAAAGGCAATGTTTTGCCAACACAGACGTTACCGTCGTCTCGGCCCGTTCCGACTCCCGTTGATCCTAAATGGGTTGTCCTGCAGGACATGCAGACTAAGCTTGCCTCCCTTATGGAGAAGTATGACGTTGAGCAGGTTCACGATGAACCTTCGCTTTCGAGTCGCCGTTACGCTAAACGAGACTCTGGCCGTCAGCCGCCCAAACGAGCATTTACTCGTCCGTTTGACGTTAGTTCTGACGTTTCTTGTACTTTGAAACGTGATGTCAGTAGTTTTTCACGTCAGTCACGTGACATGGATCCTCCCTCGCTGCAGTCTCGTGTTGACTTTCAGCCGCTGCCGCAGTCTCGTGTTGACGTTCAGCCGCTGCCGCAGTCTCGTGTTGACGTTCAGCCGCTGCCGCCGCAGCCCCGACCTGACGTTCGCCGACCGGCTCAGTTGCCTCGACTTGACGTTGAGCGTCAATCACTGCAGTCGAAGGTTGTTTTGCCTGCTCAGTCTATGCAGTCAAGGCAGTTCCGACGTGACGTCGAGCGTCAATCAACTTCAGTTGTTGTTGTTGGTCAGTCACAAGGATTTCAGTCCTTTCAGCAGCGGCGTGACGTCGCTTCCTCTACTGCTACAGCTGCTCCTTTGCTTGTTGACATTGCCTGTCAAGCGTTGCCGCCGCGGCAGGTCTCTCCTTTTCATGAGACTCGGCAATTGTCGGACGAGGTTCCTTCAGATGAGGAAGTTGCTGATCCTCCTCCTACTGATATTCCTTTGGGGACTTTTTCAGATGGAGAGGAGCCTAAAGCTGCTCAGCCCTCTATGGACTTTAAAAGAATCATGCTGATTTTTAAGGATCTTTTTCCAGACCATTTTGTAACTGCTGCTCCTCGTTCGCCTTCGTCAGAGTTTACGCTAGGCCTAGCTACTTCGAAGCCGTCGTTTTCTAAGCTAGTGCTCTCTCGCTCTTCTAAGAGAGCTTTAAGTTTGCTAGGCGACTGGTTGATCACCAGGAGGAGTTTGGGGGGAGACAGCCTTTGCTTTCCCTCCTTTTAAACTGGCTTCTAGAGGGAGCGTCTGGTATGACACGGGAGAAGTTCTCGGCTTCAGAGCTAGACCATCTCCTGTTAGGAGTTTTTCGAGCGTTTGAAGTTTTTATTTGTTGGATTGGTCCCTGGGAGCCTTAAGTAAGAAGGTCTCTCCAGCTGTCAATGTATTGCTGTACAATTATGTCATGCATGAACAAGGCTATCAGGGATGGCTCCAATGATCTGACAGCCACGTTCACTGCAGGAACAAGGCTATCAGGGATGGCTCCAATGATCTGGCAGCCACGTTCACTGCAGGAGTACTTAAGATGTAAGTGCGCTCAATGTGTTCATTGTCCAGACAAACTTCACGATGAAGACTACCGAATCTGTCTTGGCAGCAGTAAGGGAAGGCGACTGGATGGTCTCTCTCGACCTTCAGGATGCATACTTCCACATCCCGATTCATCCAAACTTTCAACAACATCTGAGGTTTGTGGACGGGAAAGTAATGTACCAATGTCGAGCACTGTACTGTACTTCGGCCTCATTCCTGCTCCTCTTGTTTTTACAAGGCCCTTGCAAAATGTAGGAAGCTTTCTACATTTTTTGAGGATTCAGAGCCTCCCTTTATTTTGACGACTGGCTAATCAGGGCGTCGTCATTATATCGCTGTCTGGAGAGCCTCTAATGGACATTAGACCTAACCAAGGAGCTAGGTCTCATAGTGAACGTAGAGAAGTCGTAACTTACAGTACCCCATCCCAGACTATTCTTTATTTGGGAATGGAGATACAGTGTCTGATTTTTCGGGCCTTTTCGTCTCCCACAAGAATGGAACAAGCTCTGTTAAAAGTCCTTCACTTGCAAGAGAAAAACAGTTGCTCTGTAAGAGTTTGAACTAGCCTCGTGGGAACTCTTTCATCGCTGGAGTAGTTTATCTCTCTGGGGAGACTCAACCTATGCCCTCTCCAATTTCACCTAAACCATTGGAACAAGGAGAAGGGCTTAGAGAGTATCTCTTTCCCAATCTCCAACTCAGTCTAGACATGTCTGACTTGGTGGGACAGCAACATCAGACTTCGAGAAGGTCTTTCTCTTGCGATCAAGAACCCAAACCATGTGTTGTATTCAGATGCATCGGATTTGGGTTAGGGAGCTCCACTGGACAGTCTGGAATGCTCGGGTCTTTGATCCACGGATCAGAAGGAACTCCATTTAAGGCAAGTAACATCTCTCCTTTGGCGAGATTTGTGCAAGGAAAAATGAATGTCTTGGCGGACTGCCTCAGCAGAAGAGGACAAGTCATCTCCATGGAGTGGACGTTGCATAAGACTGTGTGCGAGAAGCTATGGATGACATGGGGTCAACCCACCATAGATCTTTTTGCGACTTCTCTGACAAAGAGGCTCTCGACTTACTGCTTTCCAGTTCCAGAGGCAGCCCACATAGACGCTTTCCTGCTGGACTGGTCTCACCTGGACGTTTATGCCTTTCCACCTTTCAAGATCCTAAACAAGGTGCTGCAGAAGTTCACCTCTCATGAAGGGACCAGATTGACATTGGTTGCTCCACTCTGGCCCGCGAGAGAGTGGTTCACAGAGGTACTTCTATGGCTGGTAGACGTTCCAAGAAGTCTGCCGTTACGGATGGATCTCTTGCGACAGCCTCACGTAAAGAGATTTTATCAAAGCCTCCCCACGCTTCGTCTAACTGCCTTCAGACTATCGAAAGACTCTCTTGAGCTCGAGGGTTTTCGAAGGAGGCAGCTAGAGCGATCGCGAGGGCTAGAAGATCCTCTACCATCAGGATCTATCAGTCGAAATGGGAGGTATTTAGAGACTGGTGCAAGTCCTCCTCTATTTCCTCTTCCAAGTGCCTCTGTAGCGCAGATTGTGAATTTTCTGCCTTATCTGAGAAACGGTCGCTCCCTCTCTGCATCCACCATTAAAGGCTACAGAAGCATGTTAGCTTCTGTTTTCAGGCATAAGGGTTTGGATCTTTCTAATAACAAAGATCTCCAAGACCTGCTTAAGTCTTTCGAGACTTCCAAGGAGCGTCATATTTCGACTCCTGCTTGGAACTTGGACGTGGTCCTACAGTTCCTTATGTCAGACAGGTTTGAACCATTAAATTCAGCCTCCCTGAAGGATCTTACCCTCAAGACACTTTTTTTTGGTGAGCTTGGCTTCGGCTAAAAGGGTTAGTGAGATACATGCTTTTAGCAAGAACATCGGGTTCTGCGCTAATAAAGCAGTATGCGCTCTTCAACTTGGTTTTTTTGGCCAAGAATGAACTTCCGTCTCGTCCTTGGCCTAAATCATTTGAAATCCCCAGTCTTTCTGAGATTGTGGGGAATGAAGTTGAAAGAGTGCTGTGCCCCGTTAGAGCTCTTAATTTTTGTTTATCCAGAACTAAACCGCGACGAAGTTGTTCAGAGGCTTTATGGTGCTCCGGTAAAAAGCCCTCTTTGCCTATGTCTAAGAATGCGTGGTCTTATTTTATTGGACTTTTGATTCGGGAGGCACACTCTCAATTAAGTGAGAAGGATCATAATTTACTTAAAGTCAAGGCTCATGAAGTTAGAGCGATAGCAACTTCTGTAGCGTTTAAGCAAAATAGACCCATTAAAAGTATTATGGACGCGACCTTTTGGAGAGGCAAGTCGGTTTTCGCTTTATATTACTTGAAAGATGTCCAGACTCTTTATGAGGACTGCTACACACTGGGACCATTCGTAGCAGCGAGTGCAGTAGTGGGTGAAGGCTCTACCACTACATTCCCTTAATCCCAATATCCTTTTAATCTACTCTTGAAATTTTTAATCTTATTTTGGGTTGTACGGGAGACTAAGAAGTCTTTCGCAATCTTTTTGATTTGGCGGGTGGTCAAAATATTGTTTCTTGAGAGCGCCCAAATGAAGGGTATTGATGAGTTCCTGTTATAGGGGTGTTCACCCTGGTTATAGCAGATCCTGGGAGTCTTTCGGCATCCTAAGAGGATCGCTGGGCTTCATGAGGATAGCGGACTAATGAGGCAGAGTAATAATCAGAGTCTGCTTCCTTACCAGGTACCTATACTTAAGTCTGTTTTTTGAATAATTGTCAAAAACTCTTGAGCATATACGCCTTTATTGTATTAATACTGGTCTCTACCCACCACCATGGGTGTGAATCAGCTATTATATATTCACCGGCTAAGTTTAATATTTAAAAATGATATTTTGATTATAAAATAAATTTTTGAATATACTTACCCGGTGAATATATAAATTAAAGGCCCTCCCTTCCTCCCCGATAGAGACCTAGGGGACTGAGAAGAACTGGAGATGTTTACAAGTATATGCTGTATCTGGCCGATAGTCGGCGCTGGTGGTCACACCCGCAACCTTCACGGCGATCGCTCGCGAGTTTTTGGAATCTGTCGAGCCGTCGGAGACGTCAGCTATTATATATTCACCAGGTAAGTATATTCAAAAATTTATTTTATAATCAAAATATCATATTTAAGTAAAGGGTTTTTTTATACAGTAGTGGACTTTATTTCTGCGCAATTTCAAATTTAGCAGATATGGGAAGTTGCCCATATAGCATGTTCAGGTAGTAAGCTTTCCATGTACCTTTGCAAATTAATCAATTTTTTTAGAAATATCTGAAATATGTTATGATTGTAATATAGTAGCTCTGTAATCATACCAAAATTGCAGTACTGTATTTTAAAGAAATAGATTTTCCCAATGTTTACCCTACTAGTGCATGCTTTCATTATGACCACCCTTGGCGGGTGTTTCCAGTCTCCCTTTGGAATTAGTTACCCCCTCTCGCAGTTCCTACTCCCACTCGCCACACAGTGATTATGAAAGCTAATACACCATGAACTGAATTCAGTAACTTTGACAAGCAGGTACACGTATAAGTAGAGAAATACGAGGTGCAACCTATCTATAAGTGGGTGGGGGTGTGGCTAGCCACATGACATTAAGATTCAAATATGGTATCCCAGGTCATGTTATGCTAGCTTAACTGTATCAGAAGCACAAATTGTTGTACAGTAAATATTAAAAAAGTCTTTTAAATTTGGTTTGTTCCGTAATCGAAATATAAACCACGCTATTTAATTAGGGTATTACTTTCGGCGTAGCTGAAATGACGAGCCATTAGATTTTTAACGAGGGTTTACTACCCCCTCGCTAGTTAGCGAGGGGGTAGGGGAGGGGTAGCTAGCTACCCCTCCCCCCCTCACACACCGGTGAGTAGCTCACTTTGCTTTTGGCTCAGGTGATGAACAGACGTGTCTGCTCCCACCCTCGCTTTTTGGACAGCCTTAATCTTTTTTTCTTTTTCTTTGCAGTGTGTGCTTGGAAGTTGGCCTCTTCCATTATGCGGAAGTGCCCCGGATTACCTGACCTCCCTTGTGGTACATATATGTCGGCGGTCGAAACGGACCCTCACACCTTATTTCCGTTCTGCAGGGGCCAACGGTGTTATAGAGACAAAGTGTGTAGTGAGTGTAGGTAGTGGTCTACTTCCCAGTGGGAGAGGTTTTCCCGGTGCCGGAAGAAGAAGTCCAAAAGGGATCTTTCTCCTTTAAGGGTTTCCTTGAAGAAAGAAAATTCCATGGACTCTTCTTCCGTAGCCCTAACCTCCTCCGAAGCTCCTGCTCGCCCGTCGAGTGGTAGCGAAGGCCGTTCTTTTGTTGACCGACCTTGGGGTTCGGGAGAGGGAGTTGCCTCCCATAGCGAGACAGCTCCTCCTCCTCCCCGGGGGAGGATTTATCTTTTAACACTGTTGCAGCCTTGGGCTTCCTTGGGGCTTAAGGGCTCGCCCTCCAGGGAAGCCCTGTTTGACTTAATCCAGTTGGGGGCTGCTGTCAAACAGTCGCCGGCGGTAGCAGAGGTTGACCCTCTGTCTATCGTCGACGTTGTTGTGGCAGGGGCCTCCGACGAGTTAGGTCAAACCCCTGCCTTGGTTCCCGATGCAGCTGAAGGCTTAGTTCCTCCCTCCGAACATCATTCGAGGGAGGAGCTAAGTCCTACGGTCTCTCCTGCAGGTGATTCTCCCCCTCGGTGGAGTTCACTGACAGAGACTCCTCTTCGGAGGACTGACGATGGTCTGCCTGCCGCCCCCAGAGGACGTATCCGTTGCAAGGCTCGCCCTCCTCTTCGCCATAGAGGCCTTCCTTCTCCTCACAAGGGAGTTAGGAGGCACCTCTTCGGCCCTTCTCCGTCGCAGTCCCCTGCAGAGGATCCTCCTCGCTGTGCACAGACCGTTGCAGTTGCATCCTTGGATCTCTCTGCCGATCGTTCTCCTTCGCCTGCCAGACCTTCGGACCTGCCGTCTCCGTTCCTGGCTGCTGACGCACTTTGGGCGCCCACGCATCCCGTTTTCCAACGGGCACCGGTTCCTTCGGGGCAAAAGGGGCTTTCTCACAATGTGAGCAAGTCCCCTGCGCTTCAACGTTCTCCTGCGCGCAAGCGCTCGCCAGCGGTGAAGCCCTCTCTACTCAGAACGTCATCCTCGGAGACAACGCCCCAGAGACTTTCTGCAGCTGAGACTACTCGCCATCGCTCTCCTGCTCGCCAGCGCTCACCTGCGCGCCAGCGCTCTCCTGTTCGCCAGCGTACAACTGCGCGCCCCACGCGCCCAATCTCTCCTGCTCGCCAGCGCTCTTCACCTGTGCGCCAGCGTTCGCCTGCGCACCCACGATCTCTGGATCTGGGCGCAAGAAGGAAGAACCGAGATTCTCCTTCTCTTCAGCGTTCGCCTATGCGCCATAGGACCCCGCCAGCTCGTCAGTCATCGCGCGCAGACACCAGATCCAGCTGTGCGCCCTCCTGCATGCCCACGCGCTAGGGGTAACACCCCTACGCGTGGGCGCTCGCCTAGAGCTCACCGAGATCCTGCGCGCCCACGCGCTCGTGAATAATCTCCATTGCGCGTGCAAACACTTGCACTCCCGCCTGCGCTTCCTGCTTCTTCAGATGGTGCAACTTCGCGCCATCAATCTCCTGAGCGCCCGCGCGCTCCATCGCCTGCACGCCATCGCTCGCCAACGCGCCCTCTCGCCATTTCTGAGATCTCCTACGCGCCCGTGCGCACCCTCACCTGTGCGCAGGCGCTCACCTACACGCCCAACGCGCTCTCGCCATCATCCCCATGCGGCCGTGACCGATTGCCCGAGCGCAATCCTAGTAAGGTACTATCACGCGAACGCCAGCGCGTTTCTCATCGGGAGGCACAACGCGAGCTACTGCGCGAGCCTACAGGAACGAGAGCAGCCAGGTCACCCCACCCCCCACCCCCAAGCGCAGACCAGCGCGCTCGCAGGAGGGAGGGAAATCACCAGATGGATCCAGGAACCAACCTTCCTCTTCTTCCCTTTCCTTCCAGGCAGGTCCAGCAGTCGTGTCTACTCCAAAGGATCGCCCGATCCCTTCCCTTCAGAGGGAGTCTCTGACAGCACTGCTGTCAGTAAGCAGGCATGGTTTGGATCCCTCATAAGAGCTGTCGTGCAGGCTGTCAAACCTGCCTTCGCTGAGTTGGGTCTCAAAACTATGGCGGCTCCGACCCCACTGAAGAGAAAGAGAGGAGTAGAAAACGTGGTAACTTCTCCGAGGGTAAAGCTAGCTCCTCGGTCATCCTTGAGGAAGGCTCCCTCTCCCCCCCCCCAGACGTTTTCTCCCTCTCCCGTGGACGAGCATTTTCCGTCCTCAGGGAAGTCTTACGAGGTGAGGCGTTCTCCCATCGCACCAATGGGAGAAACCCCACCTCGCGCTGGAGAATTGTCCCAGGTTAGAGCAGAGAAGAGCCCTCAGACGTCGTTGTTGGAGTCCTGAATTCCTCTCAGGAGGGAACCCAAGGATTCCAAGACAGTCCCCAAGTCATCCTCAAGGATCCGTCCAGAACCTTCAAGACCCGCGGAGAACGTCCACGTGTCCCCCCAAGAAGAGCCTTTGGAGACGGGAGACTTCGCTGCCAGTTCTCCAGGAGGGGAGCCACAAGAGTCAGAGCATGCCTTCTGGCAAGTCCTGACCCTGATGAGGCATCTCAACAGGATTCCCGATCCTGAGATTCCTCCTCGCGAGGGCAAGGACACGGTCCTTGACCGAGTCTTTGGCACTCAGAAACCCGCTAAGGCCAGTGCAGCTTTGCCCTGGTCCCAAGCGGTGAAGAGTGCCAGGGATAAGGTCGAGGGCCAGCTCTCTGAGCTCGCCTCCTCCAGCCGTGGAGCAACAAACTCCTCCCGCCTCCTCGTGTCCAACAGAGGAGGTACTTCGAGATCATGGAGGAGGCTTGTTTAGCTCTTCCCCTGCACCACTCTGTGGAAGAACTTACCAAGGGAGTCCCTCTTGAGAGACTCTAGCCGGCAAGTGACCTTCTCGGCGACAGAGATCATAAGCCAGGAGAAGGTCGCGAAGTGTGCCATGCAGGATACTTCGTGGCTTGACATCTGGCTGGGATCTCTTGGCATCCTGTTGCGATCCGAAGATTTGTCTAACGAGAGCACCAGGAAGGCCCTGGAGACCTTCCTCCTCTCGGGCACCCGCACCATTGAGTTTCTGGCCCACCAAGTCTCAAACTTGTGGGCCAACTCAATCCTGAAACGTCGTGATGCGGTGGCAGAGAGGTTCCACGCGAAGGTCCCAGCCGTCGAGGTCAGCAGGCTCAGACATTCTTCCCTTCTAGGGAAGAACCTGTTCGAGCCTAAAGACTTGGAACAGGCAGTCGAGAGGTGGAGGAAGTCCAACCAGGACTCCCTCCTTCATAGGGCTCTTACGTCAAAGCCCTATAAACCTCCGGCACCTCAACAACCTCGCCCGTCCAAGACATCGAAACCGGCTGTGGCAGCGAAGGCAACGGTGTCGAAGCCCTTTCCTGTCAAAGAGTCCTCCAGGGGAGGAAAGAATCCTAGAGGGAGCGGCCGAGGCTGGAAACGATTGGATTGGCAGTCCCCCTGCATGTCCACCAGTGGGGGGATGCCTTCAAATTTGCGCAGAGAGGTGGCAGCAACTCTGGGCCGATTCCTGGATGATTTTCGTAATCAGTCGGGGATATCGCGTCCCGTTCATAACATCTCTACCTCCCCGCGACAGCGGATCCAGCGTCGTTGAGCTCCTTTGCCATGGGATTGGCAAGGGGCCAAGCCCTACGGGCAGAAGTCCAGACCATGTTGAAGAAGGGCGTTCTCCAGGAGGTCGTCGACGGTTCCCCAGGCTTCTTCAGTCGACTCTTTCTTGTAAAGAAGGCGTCTGGAGGCTGTAGACCAGTCATCGACCTCTCAGCCCTGAACAGGTTGGTCAAACAAACCCAAACCCCGTTCAGCATGGACACGGCGTACACGGTCAGACTTGCGGTGAGACCAAGAGACTTCATGTGTACACTGGACCTGAAGGACGTGTACTTCCAGATCCCAGTCCATCCGTCTTCAAGGAAGTACTCAAGATTCAGCCTAGACAACAAGATCTACCAGTTCAAGGTGCTGTGTTTCGGTCTCTCCACAGCACCTCAGGTATTCACCAGGGTGTTCACTCTGATTTCTTCATGGGCACACAGGATCGGCATCCGTCTCCTCCGCTATCTGAACGACTGGCTGATCCTGGCAGACTCGGAGTCGACCCTTCTTCGACATCGAGACAAGCTTCTGGGACTTTGCCAAGATCTAGGGATCATGGTAAATCTCGAGAAGTCTTCCCTGCTTCCAACTCAACGACTGGTATATCTATGCATGATCTTGAACACCAATCTCCACAAAGCCTTCCCATCAGACGACAGGATAGCAAGGCTGAGGAGGGTTGCAGTTCCCTTCCTCAGACAAGAAGAACTCCCAGCCCAATCGTGGTTACGTCTCCTCGGTCACCTTTCTTCTCTGGCCCGTCTAGTTCCAAATGGTCGCCTCAGGATGAGATCCCTGCAATGGCGACTCAAGTCCCGGTGGAGTCAAGAACACGATTCCCCGGACATCTTGGTCCCAATGGGTCCTGCGAAATGGACGGATCTTCAGTGGTGGTTGACAGAGGAAAACCTACGAAAGGGAGTGGATCTTCTCGTCCTCCCCCCGGATTTGATGCTGTTTTCGGACACCTCAAAAAAAGGGTGGGGGCCGACGTTCTAAACCACAGGACCTCAGGCCTATGGTCAGAATTAGAAAAGTGCGTCCACATCAACCTGCTAGAAATGAAGGCCGTGTATCTGGCACTTCAGCAGTTCCAACAATACCTGGCGGGTCACTCCGTGGTGGTGATGAGCGACAACACCACGGTAGTGGCTTACATCAACAAGCAGGGAGGTACCTTTTCACAGCAGCTATCCCATCTTGCAGTAGAGATACTGAGATGGACCGAAGTCCACTCGATTCCACTATCAGCTCGCTTCATTCCAGGCAAGAGGAATGTGCTCACCGACAGTCTGAGCAGGGCATCTCAGATAGTGAGTACTGAGTGGTCTTTGGATCGTCTAGTAGCCAACAAAGTCCTGACTTTGTGGGGTTCCCGACGGTGGATCTGTTCGTGACAGCCTTGAATTTCAAGTTCCCGCTGTAGTGCTCCCCAGTCCCGGACCCCAAGGCACTCTGGCAAGATGCCTTTCAACAATGGTGGGACAACATCGACGTCTACGCCTTTCCCCCGTTCTGTCTGATGAGAAGGGTACTCAAAAAGACCAGAATATCGGTCAACCTTTCGATGACCTTAATAGCTCCGCTATGGCATTACGCAGAGTGGTTCCCGGACCCTCTGCAGCTCCTGACGGAACTTCTGAGAGAACTTCCTCCTCGACACGAGCTACTCAGACAACCACACGCCAACATCTTCCACAAAGCCGTAGCATCGCTACGACTTCACGCCTGGAGACTATCCAGCGTCTCCTCACAGAGAGAGGATTTTCGCAACAAGTTGCGGAAAGGATGTCTCGACACCTGCGAAAGTCATCCGCAGGGGTCTACCAGGCAAAGTGGAGGGTCTTCTGTGGTTGGTGTTGTGGAAGGGGTATCTCTCCACTCGATGCCACTATTCCAGCAAAAGCGGAGTTTCTCTTGTATTTGCGGGAAGAAATGCGCCTTTCAGTCTCGGTAGTGAAAGGCTATCGCTCAGCCTTAAGTCTTGCCTTCAGGCTCAAAGGAATGGACATTTCCTCTTCGCTGGAACTTTCTCTACTCATACGAAGTTATGAACTTACCTGCCCCCAGTCGGAAGTGAGACCTCCTCCATGGAACGTGGTTCGAGTCCTCAGGTCTCTTAAGAGACCTCCTTTCGAACCATTACGCCAGGCTTCTGATCGCCACCTGACTTGGAAGATGGTGTTCCTGCTTGCAATGCCAAGCGAGTCAGCGAACTTCATGGTCTCTCGTACAACGTCGCCCATTCAAGGGGATGGGGGGAGGTAACGTTGAGTTTCGTCCCTGAGTTTGTAGCCAAGACTCAGAATCCAGGATTGCCGGACCCCCGGTTCGACTCCTTCTGGATTTCGAGTCTCCGTTCTGTAACAGATGACCCAGACCATCTCCTACTGTGCCCAGTAAGGAGTCTGAGGCTCTATCTTAAGAGAACAGCTGCAATTCGTCTTCGGGTGCAAGCATTGTTCGTGAGCACAGGAAGGACGAAGAGGAGGGTCACTAAGAATACAATCTCAGCTTGGATTCGCAGGGTTATCTACCATTCCCTGAATCCTGACCCTCCTCCGTCACGTCGCCCTAGGGCACATGATGTCAGGGGCATTGCTACGTCCCTGGCATTCAAGAGAAATTACTCTGTGACGCAGGTTCTACAAGCAGGGGTTTGGAAGCGTCAAACGACATTCACAGCCCACTACCTGCAAGACGTGACCCAGAGGAGGCTCGATACGTTCTCTATTGGCCCTGTGGTGGCTGCACAACAGCTGGTTTAAACCTCAGGCTCCTTAATGGACAAGTAGCAGAAGGTTGAGGGCATTGTTACCCGGTTTTAGTCTGCATGAATGAAAAGGTATGCCTGGCCCTTATTCTTTTCTTCATTCTCCCCTCTCTTGGGGAAAGCAGCATCCTGGGTTCTCTGCACAGCTGACCTCAAACCACTGCAGGTAAACCATGTTTCCTTGTGTTCCGAGTATTAAATTAATACTGTCACGTCCCCATACCCTTACGAGGTGGTATTGGGATCGTCCTAACCTAGATTTCCATCTAAAGGACTCCAGGTCAACTTCCTAGGACGAGTCACACTTCACTCCTTCACACACTAGCTTACGTAGGCCGCTGTCCTTGCAGAGCAAGGCACTTGCGAGGTGGAGGGACTCCTTATCTTGAGTTCTAACACACTCGGATACTGAGTCCCCGGGCAAAGGCCAAAGCCAGTACGGCTGGGACTTACCACCCTACCTAAGCGTTGTCACCCTAATTAAATAGCGTGGTTTGTATTTCGGTTACGGAACAAATGACAAATTCGTAGATAATTTGTATTTTTGTTAATCATACAAACCTTAGCTATTTAATCAAACTTGCCCGCCAGCCCTGTCCCCCGGGAAGTCCTACCTCTAAGCAAAGTGAGCTACTCACCGGTGTGTGTGTGTGTGTGTGTGTGGGGGGGGGGGTGAGCGGTAGCTAGCTACCCCTCCCCTACCCCCTCGCTAACTAGCGAGGGGATAGTAAACCCTCGTTAAAAATCTAATGGCTCGTCATTTCAGCTACGCCGAAAGTAATACCCTAATTAAATAGCTAAGGTTTGTATGGTTAGGAAAAATACAAATTATCTACGAATTTGTCATGTTTGTCATAAATTAGAAGGCCATGTTAATGTACATAACTTTTTTTCTAATCATTAAGTTTTATAACTATGGATGCGACTTTTTTCCCCTTTAGGTTCATCTTTTGAGTCACAATGGAATCCGGCCATACAAATGCAGTTATGAAAACTGTGACTGGGCTTTCTACACATGGTACAAATTGAAGCGCCATATTGAAACTCATCTGAAGAGGCGTGATTTTGCTGTAAGGATATTGCCTATTCTATTTTTGATAGATTTTCAAGAATATTTACACGGTTACAGTATACCTAATTTTTTTTCCGTCTCATAAGAAATTGAATCTTTGTCAGAATGTTTTTGGTTGTAAACTAAAGTAAGTGCTTTTGTAATGGTATGCTGACTAAGATTTGTACATTTTTGAGAAATTATTGTTACCTTAAAATATGAATTGTTATTTATAATGAAATTTTTTTATAGTAATTTAATAACTATCAAACCAGTTTTGTTGATGTTTTATTCATAAGTGTTTCTCTCCATAGTGTTCAGAAGCCAATTGCAATAGAAGGTTCACAACAATTTATAATTTAAATACACACATCCGATTACATCAACGGCCAAGGTGCTGGATATGCTCTGTACCTGAATGCACCCGCGCCTATCATACGAGGAGGGAGCTAGAGGCTCATATGAAAACACACAAAGATATAGAAGCACCATATAAGTAAGATGGCAGGAATTTTTTTTTGTTTTATGTACTTCAGGAAGTGTGAATATTTTATGAAGTATGGACTTTGATTATATTGGTATTGGTGGTACATTTGAGCCTTTTATGAATAACATATTTTAGATGCAGCTGTAGAGAGAGTTGAATTATTTTATCTCATTTTAGGTGCGGAGAGGATGGTTGCAGCAAATCGTATTTCACTCCAAATTCCTTAACATCCCACATGAGAAGCCATCATAAAGAAGAAGAGTTGTGTTGTCAGTGGAATGGATGCGGAAAGAAATTCGACAAGCCGTGCAGATTAAAAGCTCACATGAGAGTCCATACGGGACAGCGACCTTTCGTCTGTACTTTTAATGTAAGGATCTTGACTTTCGTACTAGTAAATAACATGATACTTAAAATTTTATCTTTATTTATATGTTGACAATGCCTACTATATTCTTCATACAATTAAGGACATTGATAGATTAAATTTGATAATTGCTAAAAATGTACTTTATGCCTATACAGATGCAAGCCTTTGTCATTTGATAGGAGTATGATTTCAGCAATAGAGACAGATAGAGAAAACTGTATCAGCCTTATGCCACTGGCAGAAAGATAAAGTAAAGTAATGATTTCAGCACAACTGGAAACTCCTCTGTTAAAAATTGTATCTAGGTGTTGGTAGCTACCTACGGGTAGCAAGGGAAGGGCTGATCCCCCTGCCAGCTCCAGTCACTGAAAAGTATAGATGTTCTCTCAGTTGACAAAATTGGCTTATTAATCCTTTTTTTTTTCTTTGCTGTTTGACTGTGTGCCTCTTATGGAGAAGCCATATGTGGGCATGTTGTCTTAACAGCTATCCTTGCCTTAACACTAAGGCTTGATAAGCTTTAATGAAACACTTACGGCTGCCTTTGCTTCCTAGCCCCTTTACCAGCTACGCCTTTCTTGGGGAAATAATGTCCTACCTTGGATCGCCATTACAAGACGAAGTAAAGATTTTCTTCCCAACAGGACAGCATAGTTTTCTCTCGAAAGGATCTCTTTTTTTTTTCCCCTCCCGACGTAGGAAAACTTTCCTGTTAAGTCTCTACAAGCGACTCGCCTGTGCTTGACTGTGGAACAAACACATTGCCAAATAGCGCATATATATTCTTTGTTGGATGAATCTTACACCTCAGTTGGCTCTTACTCATGACTTTGAGTAAATCTCTCCTAGAAAGCAGTTGGCAAGTAGTGCCTTTGTCTGTGTTTGCCTACACTCTGGGAGTAGAACAGTCGTCTATTCGTGCACCCAGTATTTTGAGAGCGGTCTTTTATTTGTGAGCAAGAACAAGCTCGCCAACTTCTTAGAACTTTCCTTTCCGACTTGGAGATCCTTCGGCGTGCAAATACGCTTATCAAGACGAGTACTCTCCTGTTCAGTGACGATCTTCTCTGACAGAGTGCCAACCTATGAGAATGGGCTTCTCAGAGGACTCAAAAACCTTTCCTTGGGAATTTGAGATTACCTCATAGCATTCAGATGGTGGATGATGACTTAGGATAAAATTTACGCGATCTTCTTGCACTCAAGCGTGATCATTTTACGCTTCTAAGACTGAAATAGTATGACTCAAAACAGGAGAATATTCCTGTTTAAAGTCAACATGTCAGTATACTGTATGATTGCCCTCTTTTGGCGATGCACCTACGTGCTCGCATAATACAGGCATCATTACTTTGTAGGGTTTGTTATATTACATCGTTCAAATAGTTGATAGTTCTGGTTTCTTGGGTAAACTACTCTATAAGATAAGAGATAAAGGACAGTATCTCACATCCAAGGTATTCCTTGAAACCAGATGAATTGAGATTTTTAAAGATTATATGACTGAAAACTAATCTTTTAAATATTTAACTTAGCCGGTGAATATATAGCTGCAACTCTGTTGCTCGACAGACAAAAAACTGTACAAAAAAACTCGCTAGCGATCGCTATACAGGTTGCGGGTGTGCTCATCAGCGCCAACTGTCGGCCAGATACCAAACTCTCTGTAAACAAAGACTCAATTTTCTCTCTGTCGACAAGACGTACTTTACTCGCTGTTGAAACCTGGAGTTTTTCCCATCATCTTTGGTGAAGTACTATATTCTGGTTTGAGCTTTCGCAGTGCAGGTGTTTTATCTTCATCTTAAATATTGAACTCGTTTTGGATAGATTTAATTTTTGGTGACAAAGAGAGTATGGACTTTCTTTGACTTTTAAATGGCCGACCCTTCCCTTAGACGGAAGTGTGTTTAGGTTTTTAGTAATTATCTTATCACGTTATAAATTAATTATAGATTTTCCTCTTCGATTAACTTTCCATTTATAATAAACATAAAAAATAAATTTTTAATGTTTTGTTTATATGCGACCTTTCCTGAGCGTAGGCGGTCCTAACTTGGAAACCGAAGTTAATCAACATTGACCCCTTTAAATCGTAAATAGCTTTTAAAGAGCTAAGGATTTAAAACTTTTTAAATGAAATATTTTATGAAAGAATTTCTTTGAATAGTCTTCGTACTGTTTTCAAAGATGAACTAAGGTTTAGTTTATTTATGCTACGCAGTTTGCGCTCTATCGTTACGATAGAGAGAGAGTGTATCACGGTTTCACTTTGCAGAAAGAGTAAATCGATTCTGACGTTTTGTTCATTCTTTCAAAGCTTAAATGTTTTAAATTCTATTTTAAAGGAACGTTTTAATTGAAAAACCTTTCAGTTTTTTTCCTTTGGTCAAATAACATGTTTTTTTGACGAAACGTAATTGGGCTCTTCTCTTAGGTGCGAAATCAAGAGAGAAAGAGAGAGAGAGATATAGAGACGGAGGGAGAGAGAGGAGAGAAAACGTTCCGTTCAAGCGGGTAACGTTGTTCTCGAGTTACTCTCGTCCCTAGTCTCTGTACGGGGAGAAAGGATAAAACGTTTTTAGTTTTATTCTCGTCCCCAGGCAATGTACGGTGAGAGATTGAAAACATAGTTTTGAATGAACTAGTGTTTATTCTCTTCCCCAACCACTGAATTTTTTTTTTTTTATCTTATAAGATGTTTACTGTTTTTTTTGCTGGTATTAATATGCTTGCATTATACGCCTGATTTCGCATTTACTACCTTTTGATGAGGGTAGAATTGCGTGCTTCAGGTAGAAATCAGTAAAAGGTTCGATTTCAGTGTAATAAGTGCAAAACAGAAAATCGTAGTGATAAAGTGTATTGCGCAAAGTGTTACAGTGTTGCGTCCGAGGGTTCGTCTGTTCGTGCCTGTCGTTCACCTAGTCCGGGACCTCTTGCAAGCTCCCAAGCCCAGGGGAGAAGTAATGTCATACGACTTATGGGTTCGAGAGGCCTTGATCAACAAACAGACGTTTCCCTCTATGGTATCGGGTGTATCTTACCAAGATCTCCCCTACCATAAAGCGAGAGAGACGTTTTTCTCCTCGTCATCCGAAGGCTTTTCGCATAAGAAACCTGTAACAAGGTTTCGAGACCCTTAAGCGAAAGTCAGTCCTTTCAGGACAGGTCCAGCGTCCTGGTTGCAACCATTAGGACAGCTCTGACCCTATGCAGTCATCGGAAAACTGCTCGCCGCCTAACAAAAGCATAACACAGACTCCGAGAGTCTATTTTGTTGGCAAAGTGTTGCGGTCACAGACGTTACCCTCGTCTCTTACCGCAACCATTTCCGTGGATCCTTAATTGGTTGTACGGCAAGACATGCAGAATATGCTTGCCTCCCTTATGGAAGACTATTCTGCCGATTAGTCCGTTAAGTCTAGCCGTTTATCTCATCGATATCCTGGCTTTCAGCCAACCTAACGTTCCTTTGTGCATCCTGTTGACGTTGGCGTAGCTAAGTCACGTCAGTCAGGTTGTTTAGAACCACACTCGATGCGGTCTCGTGTGGTTTTTCAGCCACATTTGGACGTTAGGCCACTTGCTGATGCTCCTGTTGACGTTCAGGACGTTCGCTAACAATCGGAGTTGACTTGTTTTGACGCTGTGCGTCAACCTCCGCATTCTAGAGTTGTTTTGACTGCTCAGTCTAGACAGTCAAAGCAGTCTCGAGTGGACGCTGTGCGTCCTCACGCACCTGTTGTTGTTGACAGTTCTCAGACTGTCAAGCAGTTACATGAAGTTGCGTCCTGGTCCGCTACTAATGCACCAGTGTGTGTGGACTCTGCTTGTAAAGCATTGCCACCACGGTAGGTCTCTCCCTTGCTTGAGACTCAGCTTTTATCGGACAAGGTTCCTTTAGATGAGGAAGTTGCTGTTCCCCCTCCTACTGATATTCCCTTGAGGACTCTGTCAGACGGAGAGGAGCCTAAAGCTGCTTAGCCCTCTATGGACTTTATTTAAATCATGCTGATTTTTAAGGATCTTTGTCCAGATCTTTTTGTAACTGCTGCTCCTCGTTCGCCTAAACGTCAGAGCTTACACTAGGCCTAGCTACTTCGAAGCCGTTGTTTATAAGCTAGTGCTCTCTCGCTCTCCTAGAGAGCTTTACGTCTGCTAGGCGACTGGTTTATCACCAGGAGGAGTTTGGGGGATACAGCCTTTGCTTTCCCTTCTTTTAAACTGGTTTATAGAGCGAGAGTCTGATATGACACGAGAGAAGTTCTCGGCTTGGGAGTTCCTGCCTCTGCCCAGATAGACTTCTCAAATCTCGTAGACTCTCCCTGGCGCCTGGCCAGGAGACGCTCCAAGTTTTTTACAGGTCAACTTCACAGCTGCTTTCGAGCCTTTGAAGTTTTGCTGTACAATTATGTCATGCATAAACAAGGCTTTCAGGGATGGAAAGCGGTACCGCCTCAGTCGCTAACCCTGTCTGTTGCCGCACCTGATCCCGTAGACCCTAAATGGGCTTTGCTGCAAGACATGCAGTCCAAGCTTGCGTCCTTGATAGAGGACTTTTATACGGAGAAGGTTGCTGCTGAACCTTCTGGCCAACAACCTTCCAACCGGTCGGTTGTGCGTCCTGTTGACGCTGAGGTAACCTTCTCGCGTCTACCAGTTGAGGTGGTTCCTCCACCGATGCGACCCAGTGTGGGTTGCCAGCCGCACGTTGATGTTAAGCGACGCTCGGAGGTGGTTGTTGACGTTCAGGACGTTCAACAGCCATCAGAGGTGACTTGTTTTGACGCGGTGCGTCAACCTCAGCAACCCGGTATGGTGTTGACTGCACAACCCAGACGGTCTAGACAGTCTCGGGTGGACGCTGTCCTTCCTCGCGCACCCATGGTTGTTGACAGTTCACAAACTGTGCAGCAATTCCATGACGTTGCGTCCGGCTCCGTCACGCATGCACCAGTGCGACCGGACTCAGCGAGACAGACGTTACCCACTCCGTTGCCGTTTCCTCATCAGTTTTCAGATGAGGTACTATCTGATGAGGACGTTGCTGAACAACAAGACGATCAGCCCCCAGAATAGATCAAGCCCTGCTATCCATCCAGAAGATGCTGAAGAAGGAACGCTGCTCAGTCAGGCTGTGGATGAGTCTGGTGGGGACGCTGTCATCCCTGGAACAGTTTGTATCACTAGGAAGACTACACCTCCGTCCTCTTCAATACCATCTGGCTTTTCACTGGAAAAAGGACAAGACGCTAGAAGCGGTCTCGATCCCGATTTCCGGAAAGATAAAGTCTTGTCTGACTTGGTGGAAGGACGATATCAACCTAAGAGAGGGTCTTCCCCTGGCTGTTCAGACTCCCCACCACGTTCTCTTCTCGGACGCATCGGACTTGGGCTGGGGCGCGTCACTGGACGGTCGGGAATGCTCAGGTCTGTGGAACTCGAGTCAGAGGAGCATGCATATCAACTGCAAGGAGCTGTTGGTAGTTCATCTGGCCTTGAAAAGCTTCGAGTATCTCCTTCGAGGCAAAGTGGTGGAAGTAAACTCGGACAACACCACGGCCTTGGCGTACATCTCCAAACAAGGAGGTACCCACTCACTGACGTTGTACGAGATCGCAAGGGACCTGCTCATCTGGTCAAAAGGTCAAGACATCTCCCTAGTAACGAGGTTCATCCAAGGCGACTTGAACGTCATAGCAGATTGTCTCAGTCGGAAAGGGCAAGTAATTCCAACCGAATGGACCCTCCACAAGGATGTGTGCAAGAGACTTTGGGCCACTTGGGGTAAACCATCCATAGATCTCTTTGCAACCTCGCTGACCAAGAGGCTTCCAATCTATTGCTCTCCAGTCCCGGACCCAGCAGCAATACATATAGATGCTTTCCTCCTAGATTGGTCACATCTGGATCTCTATGCATTCCCACCGTTCAAGAATGTCAACAAGGTACTGCAGAAGTTCGCCTCTCACGAAGGGACAAGGTTGACGTTAGTTGCTTCCCTCTGGCCCGCGAGAGAATGGTTCACCGAGATACTTCGATGGTTAGTAGATGTTCCCAGAAGTCTTCCTCTAAGGGTAGACCTTCTACGTCAGCCACACGTAAAGAAGGTACTCCAAAGCCTCCATGCTCTTCGTCTGACTGCCTTCAGACTATCGAA
Organism: Palaemon carinicauda; assembly: GCF_036898095.1. Taxonomy (NCBI): domain Eukaryota; kingdom Metazoa; phylum Arthropoda; class Malacostraca; order Decapoda; family Palaemonidae; genus Palaemon; species Palaemon carinicauda. Next base: position 93,704,717 of record NC_090750.1, read on the forward strand.
AGACTCTCGAGAGCTAGAGGCTTTTCAAAGGAGGCAGCCAGTGCGATTGCTAGAGCAAGGAGAGCGTCTTCCATTAGAGTCTACCAATCGAAGTGGGAAGTCTTCCGAGACTGGTGCAAGTCAGTTTCTGTATCCTCGACCAGTACCTTTGTAGCTCAAATAGCTGATTTTCTCTTATACCTGAGAAAAGGACGATCCCTTTCAGCTCCCACTATCAAGGGCTACAGAAGCATGTTGGCATCGGTCTTCCGGCATAGAGGCTTAGATCTTTCCAACATAAAGATCTGCAAGACCTCCTTAAGTCTTTTGAGACCACCAAGGAGCGTCGTTTGGCTACCCCTGGATGGAATTTAGACGTGGCACTAAGATTCCTCATGTCAGACAGGTTGGAGCCGTTACAATCAGCCTCCCTGAAAGATCTCACTCTTAAGACTCTTTTCCTGGTATGCTTAGCCTCGGCTAAAAGAGTCAGTGAGATTCATGCCTTCAGCAAGAACATCGGATTTTCGTCAGAAAAAGCCACTTGTTCGCTGCAACTTGGTTTTCTAGCCAAAAATGAGCTGCCTTCTCGGCCTTGGCCTAAATCTTTCGATATTCCCAGCTTATCGGAGATCGTAGGCAATGAACTAGAAAGAGTCTTATGCCCTGTTAGAGCTCTTAAGTTCTATTTAAAGCATACTAAACCTTTACGAGGCTAATCTGAAGCTTTATGGTATTCAGTTAAGAAACCATCCTTGCCTATGTCAAAGAATGCTTGGTCAGACTTTATCAGATTGTTAATACGAGAAGCTCATTCACATCTGAGTGAGGAAGACCGAACTTTGCTTAAGGTGAAGACACACGACGTTAGAGCTGTAACAACTTCCGTGGCCTTTAAGCAAAATATATCTCTGCAAAGTATAATGGACGCAACCTATTGGAGAAGCAAGTCAGTGTTCGCGTCATTTTACTTGAAAGATGTCCAGTCTCTTTACGAGAACTGCTACACACTGGAACCATTCGTAGCAGCGAGTGCAGTAGTGGGTGAGGGCTCAACCACTACAATTCCCTAATTCCATATCCTTTTAATCTGTCTCTTGAAATGTTGTTTTTTATGGGTTGTCCGGAAGGCTAAGAAGCCTTTCGCATCCTGGTTGATTTGGCGGGTGGTCAAAGTTATTTCTTGAGAGCGCCCAGATTAGGGGTTTGAGGAGGTCCTGTTGTATGGGTTGCAGCCCTTAATACTTCAGCTCCTAGGGGTCTGTCAGCATCCTAAGAGGATCGCGAGGCTCCGTAAGGAAGACGTACTTATAAGGCAGAGTAATCGTCTAAGTTGACTTCCTTACCAGGTACCTATTTATTTTGTTTTTGTTATTTTGATAACTTCTAAAATGAAATAAAAACTCTTAGCTCATAAGATGTAAACATATTTAACTGGGCTCTACCCACCACCCTGGGTGTGAATCAGCTATATATTCACCGGCTAAGTTAAATATTTAAAAATGATATTTTAATTATAAAATAAATTTTTGAATATACTTACCCGGTGAATATAAATTAAACGGCCCTCCCTTCCTCCCCAATAGAGACGCAGTGGGATGAGGAGAAAATTGAGTCTTTGTTTACATAGAGTTTGGTATCTGGCCGACAGTTGGCGCTGATGAGCACACCCGCAACCTGTATAGCGATCGCTAGCGAGTTTTTTTCCACAGTTTTTTGTCTGTCGAGCAACAGAGTTGCAGCTATATATTCACCGGGTAAGTATATTCAAAAATTTATTTTATAATTAAAATATCATTTTTAATTAAACCAATCTTTATTTTATAAACTATCAAGATTAAGCTTTCTTTGATTCACATAAACTCTTTTTATTCTTTCAGGGATGTAATTGGTCATTCCAGAGTGCTAGTAAATTAAGTCGACATCAGAGAAAGCACACAAATGACAGAAAGTTTACGTGCCATTTGTGTTTGAAGAGCTTTCTGAGATCCGAGCATCTTAAAGGCCACCTACTTATTCATACTGGTGTGAGGAACTTTCAGTGCCCTGTTGAAAGTAAGTATTCTTAAACTTTTTGTTAAGTTACCAAAATATATATACACTATAAAAATTAGATTGCTTGGTCATCAATTTTAACTACCTATGTACATACATACATATACCAAGGCACTTCCCTTAAATTTTGGGGGTAGCCGACATCAAACAATGAAACAGAAAAGGGGACCTACCTTCCTCCCAGCCTGACAAGGGACTCAGCCGAGTTCGACTGGTATTGTTAGGGGTGCCACAGCCCACCCTCCCCCGTTGTCCACCACAGATGAAGCTTCATAACGGTGAATCCCCTACTGCTGCTACCTCCGGGGTCTTCCAGGGCCTACCGGAACTGCGTCACAATCGCTCGCCATTCATTCCTATTTCTAGCACGCTCTCTTGCCTCTCTCACATCTATCCTCCTATCACCCTGAGCTTTCTTCACCAAATCCATCCACTCAAACCTTGGCTTTCCTCTTGTACTTCTCCCATCAACTCTTGCATTCATCACCTTCTTTAGCAGACAGCCATTTTCCATTCTCTCAACATGGCCAAACCACCTCAACACATTCATATCCACTCTAGCTGCTAACTCATTTCTTACACCGGTTCTCACCCTCACTACTTCATTCCTAACCCTATCTACTCGAGATACACCAGCCATACTCCTTAGACATTTCATCTCAAACACATTCAATTTCTGTCTCTCTGTCACTTTCATTCCCCACAACTCCGATCCATACATCACAGTTGGTACAATCACTTTCTCATACAGAACTCTCTTTACATTCATGCCCAACCCTCTATTTTTTACCACTCTCTTAACTGCCTCCAACACTTCGCATCCTTCATTCACTCTCTGACGTACATCTGCTTCCACTCCACCATTTGCTGCAACAACAGACCCCAAGTACTGATCCACCTCCTATGTATGGTGAAAATTCAAAAGAAAATTGTTTTTCAAATAAAAATTTTTGAATATTTTTGTCAGCATGTATTAGTAGTGGAAAGTGTGAATTAAACTAGCACGTAAAGTTTTTTATTGAGTGTATGATGCACAGTATAGGTATTATTCAGCATAAAGAAATGTTTATACTTTTTTTTTTTTCCAGCCTTAATGCTATTTTGTAATTACTCTTTTGAATTACAGATTGTAGTGCCAAATTTACAGCAAAGAGTAGTTTGTATGTACACCTGAAGAAACATGAAGGAAAGTCTAAAGAAAGTAGCGCTAAGGTTACCTACCACTGTCCTATTGATTGCTGTGATAGAAGTTACAATTCAAAGTTTAATCTTCGTCAGCACATGGTCAAGAATCATACAATATTGGGTGAGTATTGTTGATATAATCTAATAAAACTCGTGGTTTTATAGTAAATAAGCTTCATAGGTATGAGAAAGTTTAATACAAAATTAAGGCAGAAGAATTATGTACTATTAACTTTTAATTTTGTTGCAAATAGGTTGTCTATAATATGTCAACATAAATTGCTCTCAATTTTGTTATAAATTAGACTGCTGTGTAATCTGTAAGACTTCAGACATTTGAAATAAGCAGTCTGGTTAAATTACCCAACAATAATTATGCATTATTAACAGCTATTTCTCATTATTGCAATTGAAACCTTGTAATCTGGGAAAAAAACTATAACCTAAATGGTGCCAGTTGACTTTTGGGAGCATTGGTCCTCACTGGGTTGTTTTATTGTTACTAGACAAGCTACAACCCTAATGGAAAACAAAAGGTTACAATTCTAAGGACCCTAATAGAGAAAAACAGCTCAGTGCAGGAAAGAAATGAAGTAAAGAATATACTAGAAAACTAAAAAGAAAATATATTATGATGAATTTCAGTATTATCAATAACATATAAATCAAAGAAGACTTATGTCAACCCACTCAACATACTAGCATTTGCACGAAGTTGTACTTCTGAAGTTTCACTTTTTCCTCTATTTGATGGGAAAGTCATTCCACAATTTGGTCGGTCAGAGTGAATCTCCTAGAATACTGTAACATTGAGCTTTATAAAAAAAAATGCAAGACTTACGTGGAATTAACTGAATACCTTGTATGGTTGGTGTGGTCTGCAGAGATTGAATTGAATATAAAATGTAGGCCTTGAGCCAAGCACTGGGGTATCAAAGGCCATTCAGTGTTATATAATGCAAATTAATCAATCATATCAGTACAATCACACCATTTGGTATCATTTTAACCTATAAAACCAATCACACCACTTTCATGCAAGAAAATCTAAATGTGAAATATAAAGGGATTAAAAGAATTAACAGCATTGGCACAGATTATCAAAATCAACGGTAAGGAAGTTATTAGACCAGGTTTTTGTCCAACAAGTTAAAGTGAGATCAGACAGAAAAAATATTCAAAACATTTCCTCAGGATAGACATGTCTCAAAAAATCTTAAAAGACTAAAGATTTTCACAAGAGAACAATAGATTCAATCCCCCTTATAAGACTTTAGTCAATTTGAATGCAAAAGATTACAAATGAAACAAATATATGATGAGACTTCACAATTACCAGACTTCTAATCAGTCTCACCTATGATTTGTTCACAGGCTGATTCAGAGGTACATTCACTGTACTCAAAAGTGAATTAGCACTCAAGGATAACACCTAGAATTTTAAAATTCAATTGAAGTAACAGTCAATGAAAATATTTGGGATGGGACAATTTAGTGTCTTTCATCTACTTCCAATCATACTGAGTTTTGTTAGAGTTTAACTTCATCCCCTATAATTTGCACCTTGCATTAACTTTCACCTAAAATTTTTGTTGAGGGATTCAGTAACCACACATCTACATTCAGGAGATAGGATCGATGAAAAGAGAGTACCATCGGGATGACAAGCAATAACCTTGTTTTCAATGTCAAGCAACACATGCTTATATAATAATAGATTCTTGCAACTACCTTTTGAAATCTCTGGGTTAAAATTGTTATAATTATACTAAGAAATTACCCACTAGCTCTCATCTGTGCAAGTTTAAAAACAAGGCCTTACTTTCCATTTGTTCCCTTCAGTGTCTTCTTACGCAGAAGTCCAACATATGTATTTTGCTCAAGTTTTCTCCTAATTTAAGAAGAAATCCTGAATAATAGCCCTATAAAAGTTGGGGAATTATACGGTGGTTGTGTATAACTACAGAAGGATTACTGTAATACTGAATATGAGGATTGATGGTAAATGACAGTTTACAATTAAATGCTAATATTTAATATTTTTTCCTCAACAGCTGCAGCCGACTCAAATCAGTTAGATTACATAACATTATTAGGTGATAAGGATTTAATGATGGATCCACTCCTCCCACTTACTGCGGGCAGCACATCATCATCAGCTTCATCAACTCTGGATCCGCATATACCGTCTTCAACATTTGCATCAACTTCACATTCATCTGATCCCCATACAGCACTTCTTTCTAGTATTGAGCTTATCAATGGTGATATTAGTTCTGGTGATATAAGTTCTGGTAAGTCTATAATTATTTTACAAAATTGATTCCCTTCCTCCAGATTGAATGTCAATTTCTCTTTAGGTGCTGCTGTTAGACAAATTGCAATCCTAATTGTTTTCTGAAATAATGTCAGCACACTTTGCTTTAGTGTTAGAAAGGGAAGTTCCTGTGACATTGTTTTTGCTAGTTTGCCTTACAGTGAAGAAGCAGCTATGATTATTGCGGTAGCCTGTATATGATTACTTTAGGATTTTCTCTATGTATATGTCTTTACAGATATGAATGTTTACCATTAATATTTATTTGGGATTAAAGAATGAAAACTAAAAATTATACAGTATTACAATTCTGTAAGTTCACAGTTATGGTTATATAAACATTTTAGCAATGTACCACATAAACTTGGTGTTGAGAATTTTTAATTTGTCATAGAAACTTGTGCAGTGTGTAGTTTCCTATTGAGGTCTATCGTTTTTGTTTTCTTTTTACAGATGCCAATAATATTGCTCCAATTATTGTGATGGAAGGTAGAGGTTCAAGCGATGGTATAGAGAGCATGGATGTTGGAATACCCGAGTCTCTTATTGGTGGCACAGCTGGCACAGGTGGAGCAGATGTAGAGACTTTAGACCTGCAGTCTGTATCAAGTGATAATGGAGGTTCAGCACGCACAGATGCATTAGGGAATTTTATTCAGTCACAACGAGCCAAAAAAAGACAACAGTTAAATCTTGCAAAGAAAATGGCTGAACTTGGCTGTCATTCAACTCACTCAAGTAAGCACTATATACAGTAAAATAACCCAAGCTATCCTTAATTGTTGTTGCCTGATAAGTCTAAACTTTTTATGATACTACAGACACATGAGAGAGATATTGCTGTCTTTGATTGCCTATAATTAAATAAAGTGAATGCTGTATAAATTATGTATAAGACTAGCAAAAACTACTCAGTGTAAAATAAAGAAAACCTATTGCATAACATATTTGAAACAGCTTTTTAATAACTGAAAATGGGTTATAAGCACAATAACTAGCATCTATAGTAGTAAGACATAATGGTGAATAACTTTGGAGGTGAAGTATATTAACTATGATAAGTTTTAAGATGGTTTTAGAATCAGAATGAGAAATCTGCCCCTACACTCCCACTAGCATCCCACACAGGATGCCTTTTGTTTACCCAGCCAGATCAGCAATGCTGTTATTTACTCCTATTTAAATGAATCAGGTTTGTATAGTTAGCAAAAATACAAATTACGGACTTAAAATTTGTGATTTTGAGCATTACAGTGCAGTGATAACTGTACATGTGTACAAAGCACAAAACCATATTTGGTCAAAGTAGACAAAAAGAAATGAGACTGTTTTGGAAAATGAATGGAGAGAATGAAAGAGCACTTGCAAAAATTAAAAGTGGGGAAGGTTTAGGGAACATGTAAGAATGGCAAGCAGTTTTCTAAGATGAATTAAAGAACATGGCATCCTAGAGCTAATGAGTGTATATATGAAAATTGACAGGAAGAGGTAGGACTAGAAGAGTGGGAAAGGGTCATGTCAGCAATAACATAGACAAAAATGTATGTAATACAATGTAGAAAATACTATATAGACTAACAGGATTGCCTAAGCATGCTAGGAAACTGTTAAGAGCAGGTTTTAGGAAATGGCTAAAATAAGTTATGTCCTCAAGCCAGAGAAGTCAACAACAGAAGTAGAGAAATTCCTTTGTGGCAAGGTATCTTTATAACACAAGCAAAGTGACCTATTGTAGTTTCTTCAACTTGAATCTTCACATTTTATGATTGAGGGACTTAGATTTGCTACAATGTTTGGAACTTTCCTGCTTATGTTTTCTGATAATATATAATGTTTTTTAAGACATTAAAAATGTTATTTCTAATATGCGTTTTGATTTTTGCAGGTGGTGAAGTGGTTAACTTTACAAATGATGTAGTTTTGTCAGCATCTGCCGTTACTCTTTCTTCTGTTTCACATCTTCAGTCGGCTCTCTTGCAAGTATGTAGAAATAACATTTCAATTATCAGTCATGTAGTGATGGAGTTATTCTGAATTTTTCATTTTCTAGTTTAACTTTGTTTTACATCAGGAAGTGATAGTTCATATAATTGGACAGTATGTACGTCAATTTTTAGTGACTGTCTATTTACACTGGTTATTTAGTGTTGAATATTATTTATACACACCATCATGGATATCAGAAATACTGAACAGTACAGTAGTCTATTGCGCATCAGTAGTCGCCATAATTTCACACTTTTGATGGCAAGCCAGTTCTTGTCCCTAGCACACTGAATGGGGAAAGTATCAATATAAGCGAACATAGGCCTGATCAATAATAATTTGCCTTTTGTAATATAAAACAGTAATTTATATTGTTTTTAATATTCACTTGAATGATAGATCCTTCTTATTTCTTTAGGTCCCATGGTTTAATATTATCTTGGTATATGTTTACTTAGAACTTGACATTGTCAAGCAACAATTTTGTGGTGACTCCACCTAGGCTAGCAGGTCTATCTTCACTTTGACCTTTTCAGCACTTCCAGAGTATAAATGATTTACAGTATAGAGTATAAATGATATACATGAGCTTTACTTTCGGTTAATAACTTTCTTTTCTTTTAGGATGATTGTGTTGGGAGCGAGTTGTACCAAGAAGCTTTAATGGGTCATGAGTTGTTAACAGACCCATCCACGGATCCACAGTCAACTATAAATCTTCGTGACTTAGAGTAATTTTGTTGAGCAGAAACTTGAGCATTTGCCTTTATGAAGACATGTAAATACAGTAACTACAAATGGCTAATTAGCCATAATCAATTAAGAATGATTAGAATTTTAATGTTTTGTTTAGATTTGATAAGTGTAAAATTTAATTTGATTTGGTTCTGAAACTTAAGTTTCTGTTGGCGGAAGTTTCCACTTTGGCGACCCGTCTGAAATTCTGTTTGTAATTTTCTTTATGCATACTTTTTTTTAACGTGAGAAAATTTATTGTTTTATCAATTATATTTGGTAGTAGTTATTTCCTTTACAATCTGTTACACCTTGTGTACTACTTAGAGAGTTGTAGATGAATTTTTTTTTTTTTTTTTTTTTTTTTTTTTTTTTTTTTTTGATGAACTCTCCTGTGAGGATATTTTTTAATGAGACTTGTTAACTTCGTTGTTTTATTCAAGTATAAATATATTTGGTAAAGACTGGTAAATGCTGAAGCTTCCAACTTTTCTGTTGGTACAGTAATCTTGTATTCACATGTAATTTATTTACTCTACCTTAATACCATAGGTCAGTGTAAGAACCAACTACAGTATATTCAAAATCAAGCACAGACTCTCGTGAATTTCATATAGTTTTAGAGTGTTGTACAGTAATTGTTTACTAGCTTACAGGTATTTTTATATAGATTATCTGGGAAAGTCACATTTCTGTGATAAAAAAAAAATAATTTTTAGGATTGTCTTTTCCTTTTCTGATGTAGCTTTGCAAGTTCACCAAAAAATTGTTAGGTAATTTTAGTGCCAACAGATTCACTTGTGGAAAAAAAAAACTTACCTGGGAAATTTCTAGCTATGGTGCTAACACTAATGTGTAATCTCTTAGAAGAAGAGATTCTTCATAACACTGCCATTAATATATATAACATAGTTTTTTCTCTACACAAGATAGGGTTGTTACATTCATTCAGCGATAAAGACCAGTATTCAAGACACACGACTTTGCGGGTTGTTACATTCATTCAGCGATAAAGACCAGTATTCAAGACACACGACTTTGCTGTCGATAAAAATCTTTGGGGAAACAGATGAGGTACTGATAATATGCTAATAAAAAACTAGTCATTTGATACACTGTAATTGTGTATGTTTAGTATTGCGAAATTTTAACACCAATGTGGAAAATAAACAAAGGCTTGTCAGTGAGCATAAAGGATAAATCTACACCCTTCGGTCTGATATCAAGAATTCATAAATATGAAACCTTGTTAATTAAGAAAATAGAGTTTGTCATTCAATCCATTTACTGTCAAAATAATTTTTGCTGGGTATAATTATTCATTAGGTTATTTTATTGACTTGCATGGTAATATTTGCTATAAGTGTACTGGTGATGGTAACAAACATTTGGAAACCAAAGACTGCAGTTTAAGTGATGTTTTGAAATAAAGAAAATATATTTGAAATTGATAAAAACTAATACTTACTCCATAGATAGCATGGTTTCTATTGAAACAATGCACTGTATTTTATGTAGTTACTGTATGACAAAATACTATATCTTTTGTCATTGGGTTAGGACTATTTCATCTAATTACTCTTATGTCAAACTACTACTGTATATCCTTTGTCATGAAGTTACGACTAAATTGTTTTGGAATGATGAAAAGGCAAAAAATTTGCTTACTTGTATTGAAGAAACCACTTGAAATATAATGTTGCATTATGACCATGTACTACCAAAAATAGGAGAAGAACTATAGTTCTATTTAATTGTCTGATAAAGTTTTATTTTTGTGCAAAGGCAATTATGATCTTGAAATAAAAGTTCCTCGGCATTAAGTGGTAAAAGATATTGGGGGTGAATTAATAAGCAACAAAAGGCATATGTATGAATATGGTAATAGGTATATATGTACTACTGACCTATTTTCCTTAAGAAAACATCATAAGGACATTTAGTAAATGTTATGCATCTTTTCCATTCTACAAAAGGTTATGAATAATGTTTTAGTAATTAATACACATTTATTGCTGTCATATTTTTCTTACTATAACTGGCATAGAATATTTTAAAATATATGATTCAAGTTTCTCTGTTTTAGAATTGGATTATGGCGAGGTCATTGAGCATCGTAATTCTCGCTGTTTTTCAGAGAATCGTTAGCACCACTTCAGGAAACTTTGGAAAAATTCATTTAAAATGTTCAGGTATTCCCAAATGCAGGGTATTATAAATGATAGCTTTACGTTCAACTTTTCAGTCATTAACGCTGAAAAAGTATAGAATAGTTTTTGGTTAGGCCAAAGTGAGGTGTGGATGCGAGGGTTCAATAATGTCTTGTGTACAATAAATACATTACAGCATTACTGCCTTGTTTCAGAAAATAGTATGATATCTAATAACACTATATTTTTAAATCCATATATCGCTATACATTAGTCTCACAGATGAGCATTTTAGGGATTTTTTTTTGTTTAGTAAAATATCTAATTTCATTTTAAATGCTTCAGCTGTTCCCATAATTTTTTCTTTATGGTATCCTTGTATTTGGCATAAAAAGAATTTTACCAGTTGTACTGGGCTGTTTATTTTTTGAGAGAGAGAGAGTGTGTGTGTGTGTGTGTGTGTGTGTGTGTGTGTGTGTGTGTGTGTGTGTGTGTGCGCGCACTTGAGAAAACATTCTTTTTAGATTAGTGTTTATAACTACTGTACATTATCATCATCCTCAATACAGTAAGGATGATGTAATAACCATATCTAAGTTATCACAAAGAAATGATGACTTCAGAAGAGGACTATCTTGAAATGGAGCTTGGGATTTTATTATTGTATAAGTGTTTTGTAAGTCAGTATTTATTAGGGGGGGTTTTATGTATATATTAATTTCAGGGAAGTATTTCCATTAAGTGTAAAAGAGTAAATTTATTTATTTATACTGTATGTCATTTTAGATTTGTGTAACCAAAATCATAAAGTGGTTTCTTAGAATGGTTACACATCTAAGTAATATTAAGTATTACATGTGATGTCTTGATCTTTCATACAAACTAGTGAATATTTTTCTCGTGTTATTTCATGGTTGACATAAAATAAAGATATAAAGATGGAAATTTATACGATGTTTCATTTTGTTACAGCATTTGTTGAGAGGTTATTAATTATGGGATGGTTTAAAGGGATTGTGCTTAAACACATCTTATTTGATGAATTGTATCTATTAAAAAATTTAATGAATGAATAAAATAATGTTTTAATAATTTTTTTTGGTGTTAGGTTGGTGTCACCCCCCAAGAACTTATCCTGTTAAGGCTAGAACAGGGAATCGAATACAACCAGCAAGGTCTTTCCTGTTAAGGATTGAATGGAATCCAGTATGACATTATCTACCAAAATAATATTGTCTACCCTGCCCTCGGGCCAGTGTACATCCAAAACACAAACTCTGTGCAATTAAGGGAGGCCTACGTGGTCAGGCACCTCCAATGCTGAATTTGTCTGCTAACTGATGATACGTCATCCACCGAGAACCAAGACTAACATGCTTGCCCAGGCACTTGTTCCTCTCCCAGCAACCATCTTTCAACCAATCGTTGGAGCGGTAAACGATAGTATTGTGCGCTCATGTCGATTGAAGGGATTGTAGATCAACCAAGTTCAGTACAGTTAATAAGGTTTTGAATTTATCATTATCTAATTCTTAGGCGTGGATGATGGTCTTGATGCATATTTTACTATTGTTTTCATTTTTTCTATAATAGAATATGTTAATAAAGAGCTTGGGAACCTGGTAATTGCCCTATCTACAGGCAATGGGTTATAATAGCAAAGAACAAATACCCATTCGCAGCATATTTAAGATTGGATGCTTTTTCTACTTTCAAAGTGGGTGAAAGAATTTTACTAAGATTTTGTACTTAACCACCTTGGGTTTGGCTTTCTTGCTAGTAAAGCTCCAGCTCAGGTTTCTGCTGGGCAAGCTATTGTACCTTCTGGCATCTGCCAGCTTGGGTCCCTTGTGGATGCCTGGGTTATTGTCAAAATAATTGAGACACCAAGTCGCTTTGGGACCTTCGTGCTTTCAAGTTCAGGGAAAACTCCATTGGGAGTTAGCTTGTTCATGTAACCTATGGATTCAATATTGGGGGGGAGTTGGTGGGAACGAGTTCTGCAATGGATATAGAGGAGTAGGACTCGGTGGATAACACCTAGGCAACCTGACACAGGTTGTACTACCCTCGCACAAACATGTTTTGCTTTAAGAGTATTAATATTTCCTTCAATGAAGTAATTCAAGGACTTTCCCAACTCACCTTAGGGTATTATGGGCACATTCCCTAAGGCTTGTCCCCAGCTCATACATAAAAAGGTGTTACTTGTGATGCACATGGCTGCTCTAACAGTCAAAGTAGTTTCAGATGCTGGGGAGTAGCTCCTCTATCATGCCCTTTTTGAAGTAACTATGGTTAGGATGACAGTGGCAAGCCAGAAGACATCCTTCCTAGGCAAAATGGTTACGAGGGGGTTTCAATTGATGAGATATATGATGCTGAAAGGGGGTTCCACTCTCCACAGAAAATGTGACCCTTTTTAGGGATTTAGCCAAGGGTGTTTGAAGGATTCATAGAACTGCAAGGGTTTTGTGAGCTCTTTCTCCCCAACACCTGGCAATCTTTTGATTCTGACTCTGGGACTCCTATTTTTTTAATTAAATATGAAAAGCCTCTATATTTCTGTTTTACAGAAATATAGATATAATTACCCAGTAATTATATCTGCAGAAATCCCAATCTATAGAAGGTACTCTGTTTCTCAAGTCCTTTTATGCTGGATCATATTTGTAGAAGGCTGCTACATCTGCTGGATCGTCACGGACACAAAGGACGGACAAGATGATGATGGATTGAAACAGCAATGGTGACCAGGAGGGAGTCTGAAGCAGGAGACAGGGGCCACTGCAAAGCAGGTCTCGCCATCATCTCAAACCTGATCCTTCTCGGTCCTGGAGAAATTACTTTTTTCTAATATAAGGTCTGAACTGGACAACGTTCTATTAGGGAGTGCTTCCCTCATCAAAAAATCTAATCCTCACTGCATTGCTAAAACCCATGGTGAGAAAAATTCCTTCATCATTAGCATTTTTAGCTAATACAGTGTGCAATTTCAAGACATCCAGAGCTATATGGGTTAATCCAGGCATAGGGTGTTCATAAGACAATACCAGAAACAAAGGCCATTTCATTTGTGAATGGTGCTCGGCTCATCTCATTCGTGGCACCTATGAGGGGAAATTGGGTAGAATAGGGGGACCATCAACCAGGTCCCTTAGCAGAATAACCATGATAGGCATTTAGCTCCTTCCCTTGGGATCTTATCATATGAGGTGGGTGATTGAATTGTTAGTCTTCTTTCACCTATGTACTGTATTGTACAAAATAATTACTGTAGATGGTTGCTTGATTATAGGTGACTTTAACTTTGTAGTACATATATCTACCTTAATTATGCTCTGTAATTAGTCCTTTGGGATCACACAGCAGCCTAACCATAAAAATGGTTTTGACAAAGGAAAACCTAATAGTGGGGGGTGGGTTGCTGTGTTGTCCCAATGAGCCTTCCACCTCTCTAGACTCGTGAAGGAAAGTGGGGCATAACTGAGATTTACTCCTGAAATGGAAAGATGGTTGGTTGCCAGGCGAGGAACAAATGCCCGGGTAAGCATCGACTCCAGTGTTAGTATCAGCTCTTAGTGTTTGATGCGTTGTCAGTTAGCAGACGATTTCAAGATTGGAGGTGCTGTAACAAGTTCAATAGAGGCTGAACTAATAAGCCCCTTTATAAACACTAAGTCTGTGCTTTGCTTGTTGATACATTGGCCCTGGGGCAAGGAAGACATTATTTTTGGTTTACTGTATCATACATTGGATTCTCTGATCTGGCCTTAACAGGAAAGTCCTTGGGGGATCATACAGCACCTCCCAAAAATTTGTACTTTTTCCTAACTATATAACCCTGAGTCCTTTAATAGGAGTAAGCTTTCAGCGAAGCTGGATAAGGCTGTTAAAACTTAACTAGGTGGCGAAAGTTAGCTGGAGGGTGATGGGTAAGCCCCACATGACAGGCCACTAAGCTCCCTCTCTAACTTTAAGCTAAGACTTGCGGGGTGGTTGAGGTAGGCAGTGCATCTTAAAGGACTCCGGTGGGTATAATAGTTGGGAAAAATATAAATGAAAAATATATGTGATTTGTTCCTACATGAATACAAACACTTGTTCTTTCATTAGAGACTTATCCTCATGAGAGCAATGTGAATAGCAACACTAGAAAAGATATACTGTTTCCTAGTCGCTTTGCCTGGGTTACCCCAGCTCGGTAAAGTCCTTTTTGTTCTCTGGCTTTCAAGGGTCCTGAGAAGAAAAGCATGCCACTGCACCCGACCTATAATCCAGCCAGGACGTTGCCGGGATGTTTATCAAGGAAGCAGCTTCCATGTTGGCAGACTCAGAATCTGAGTTAATGGGTATAGAAATTGAATATAAAATTTAGGCATTAAGCCAAGCACTGGGTCATGGGCTCGGATCTTAGTGTTTCCAGCAATAAACCGAACAGGACTGTCTTTCATGGGTTCATAAAATCTCTTCTGCCGAGAGTGCTGGTGGCAGAATTTTATTAGACTATTGGAACAACTGGACTCCACAGGGCACTAGAAGACTTTGAAGACCGAGGCCAACATGACTGAGGACTATGAAGCTGCAAGTAGGAGATGATGAATGGACAAGTATTGATTTAAAAGCTCAAGATAGAGATCACTGGCAAAATCTAACAGAGGTCCTTTGTGTCAATAGGTGTAGGAGGAGATGATGATGATTAGAATGACTTGCCCTGGAAAAATTCCTTTGAGTGCCAGATCAGACCGGGGAAGTTCCAAGGTGGGTCTTGATCCCTGTGGGGCCCTAATAATAAGCAGCCAATGGAGGTCTTGCCCATCTTAACCAGAACCCTGGTAGCTTCCCCAAAGCTGATCATTTGCCGTATACAGTAATGGCAAGGACCCTTAAGAAGGTTGCTTTAGGCTCTGGGTTTTCTGCTCCAACTAGAGCAGGCCATAAGTCTTAAGTAATCTCATCTATGTCTCTTGACTCATCTCTCAAGACTAATATGGGGAGAGTCGGAACGATACACAGGTCATCGAAGTTCGACTCATTTCCTGGCCAGTCTTCCAATGAGGAGGTCACAGCCAAGAGGCTCTCTTCCTTTGCAGCCTTGGAGGTGCCCTTTGACCCAGTATAAGCCTAGAGTGACTGGTTGAAGGCCAGCACTGCTGAAGGGCTCACATGTTCACACCAGGAGGACCTGTGGACTGTTATCCTTCGGTCGCTTTTCTAAGATTGATGAACGCCTCTGGTCATGTTAAGACTGATCGCGAATTAAAGATCACCTGCAAACAGATGGGTTCTTTCAAAGAGATATGCACACAAACAAAAGTGTACTATATTTATAATGTATGCCTTTCTGGGAGACCGTGAATGCTCAGGTTCACTATTGCTTCTAGATGACCGCTGAAGCTCGTGAGCGCATAGGAGTGTACCTAGATGACCACAAGTGAACATAAGCACGTAAGTGCATAGGAATGTGCACCCAGAAGAGTACTACTCACTAAGCGAGAACCAAACAATAAGTTTGCTACTGCGGCCTAGAGGGCACCGCTGTATACACGTACAGGAGAATACAGTATTGTAACCAAAAGGTGAGGGTGACTGCACCCTGGCCAGGCTGGAAGGGGGTAACATCCGGCACTGCTTACTTATGCCATAGCAGAAGGGACTGCAACAACCTTTCAAGCACAACAAAGGCAGAAGATACTGAAGTCTCGGAAAACTCAGTCACGGATTGGTCTCTGAGTGTGGGAAGATCCAAGTCAAAGGGGATTATTGGCGAGTAAGGTGATCTTGCGCAATGATGTCCCCAAAACAACTTAGGAACATCCTTGATAAAGTAATTTAATGGAGGTTTCTTGTCATGTGCATAAATGAAATATTGATGTATGGCCCTATTATTGCAGTGAGCTTGAAGTCTCCTCATGAGGGTTGTCGTAGTGCAGCCAATATAACATATTGATGGGCTTACACTCCCTTTCTGAGCATTTAAATTTGTAAATTACATTAGTCATAAAAATCCTTGGGTGCTCTGGAGGCATGACTTTTTCATCACAAGGACAGTTATTAAGTTTTGCTCGCTGTATATTCTTAATAATAATTTTATAAAACGTGCCTTTGGTTTTACTACATAGATGATTCTTCTATAAGTACAATAATGATTTTTCATATCTCTCATATCACAACATCTAACAGTTAAGGGTGAACCACAGTAGAAAACCAGTGTTTTTGAGAGGCAAAATAATTAACACCATTCGTAATCATGCTCAAAACACTAAAAATGACAATGAAGAGAAAAGAGATCAAAGGGGAGGAAATGTGTCATTGGTTATTACTGTACAGGATACATCATAGTCTTGGACACCATGTCCTACCTGACCTCTTGGAGGTTTGCCATGAAGCCCCATAATCTTTGCTTAGGAATTATGACAATGTGTATCATATTTGCCATTCATTGCAGAATCTCACTTGTGTGTGTAGCATTAAATCAGCATTTTCATAAGCTTCATGTCATACTGTATTATAAGGATACATCCTAACCTAACCTAACCTTGGGCACAGTCTAGGGGAGAGGACATATGGACTATGTGGAGCCCTCATAACCTTGCATACCCTTCATACATTGATTACTAATAGACTGGGAGATTGGAGTCTGTATGTCATCTGTAGCAGATGGGCTTACTATTAATGCAAGGCTGTGGTACGTTCATACTTCAAGCAAAAACTAGAGTTACTTCTTTCTCTTGTACTGTTGGATTCTCACAATAGAAGTGATTCATGAAGAGAATTTTGCATGCCTCAACAAGAGCATTTTCCAGAAAATTCCTTACATTCAAGATGGAAAAAAATGATATTTTGATTATAAAATAAATTTTTGAATATACTTACCCGGTGAATATATAATAGCTGCAACTCTGTTGCTCGACAGACACATACAGTAAAAACTCGCCAGCGATCGCTATACAGGTTGCGGGTGTGCCCACCAGCGCCAACTGTCGGCCAGATACCACTCTCGATGTAAACAAAGACTCAATTTCTTCTCATCCCACTGCGTCTCTATTGGGGAGGAAGGGAGGGTCGTTTAATTTATATATTCACCGGGTAAGTATATTCAAAAATTTATTTTATAATTAAAATATCATTTTTAAATATTCAACTTAGCCGGTGAATATATAATAGCTGATTCACACCCAAGGAGGTGGGTAGAGACCAGAGTTAAATATGTTTACATCGTATAAGCTAAGAGTTTTTTATTTCATTTTGACAGTTATCACTATAACAAAACCAAAATAAATAGGTACCTGGTAAGGAAGTCGACTTAGACGATTACTCTGCCTTGTAAGTACGTCTTCCTTACGGAGCCCAGCGATCCTCTTAGGATGCTGACAGACCCACAGGAGCTGAAGTATCAAGGGCTGCAACCCATACAACAGGACCTCATCAAACCCCTAATCTGGGCGCTCTCAAGAAATGACTTTGACCACCCGCCAAATCAACCAGGATGCGAAAGGCTTCTTAGCCTTCCGGACAACCCATAAAAACAACATTAAAACATTTCAAGAGACAGATTAACCCTGGATAGGTACGATGGGTCGTTTGCGACCCCGAGCGTCAAAAAAAAAAAAACAGGTTTTTCTCACGTGACTCACCCCCGTGACTGAATTTGTGGGTGATCGACCTGCAGGAGGTGTCTCCCCTACACGCTCTAGTAGTGTCCAGATGTGCATTGCTGTAGCTGTACTCCTTCCCCGATTTCTGAGACGCGTCGGGGTCGTTCGCGACCGAGTTTACCCTTCTAAGGTAGTTTGCATAATTATCAAAGTTATTACGTATTATGAAATTGTCGTAGAATGGTGCAACTTGTATAGGTTATCAGTTGTGGAAAGTCTTGGTGGATTGTTTGGCTACCATGTGCATGATTTTTTTTTTAGTTAAAATGTCGTTCATCACCACGAGGACCATTTTACCGCGAGTGCCCCTTTTTCATTTTTTTTCATTTTTTTGCCAAGTCATTTTTCCGTAAGATATTGCCAAATAGTGTCGTAAAACTTTTGCTTGTTTAGTGTTGGAAAGTGTGTCTAGATGATCTGGCTACCCATGCATGACTTTGTTTTTGTCAGATACGACGCAGTTATTGGTATATTGGGTATTTAACTGCGGTTACCAATTTCTGTTTTTTTTTCAATATTTGTAAAAATTACTACGTAGTAAGGAATTGCCGTATATTATTCATTTTTTTTTCATGTTTATGTGTTAGAAAGTGTGCCTTGATGGTTGGGCTAACACGTGCATGTCTTTTTTTTTTATCTGAGATGCCGTATGTTAGAATGTCGGGCATTTTACCGCGAGTGTCCCTTTTTCATTTTTTTGCCAAGTCATTTTTCCGTAAGATATTGCGAAATAGTATCGTAAAACTTTTGCTTTTTTAGTGTTGGAAAGTGTGTCTAGATGATCTGGCTACCCATGCGTGATTTTGTTTTTGTCAGATACGACGTAGTTATTGGTATATTGGGTATTTAACTGCGGTTGCCAATTTCTGTTTTTTTTTTTTTCAATATTTGTAAAAATTTACTACGTAGT
Source organism: Palaemon carinicauda (assembly GCF_036898095.1). NCBI lineage: Eukaryota > Metazoa > Arthropoda > Malacostraca > Decapoda > Palaemonidae > Palaemon > Palaemon carinicauda. The sequence goes on from NC_090750.1 coordinate 93,723,692, forward strand.
AAGGAATTGCCGTATATTATTGATTTTTTTTTTCATGTTTGTGTTAGAAAGAGTGCCTTGATGGTTGGGCTAACACGTGCATGTCTTTTTTTTTTTATCTGAGATGCCGTATATTAGAATGTTGGGCATTTTTCCGCGAGTGCCCCTTTTTATTTGTTTTGCATTTTTTTGCTTAGTCATGTTACCGTAAGGAATTGGCAAGTAGTGTCGCAAAACTTATATTTTTATAGTGTTGGAAAGTGTTTCTAGATGATCTGGCTACCCATGCCTATTTTTTTTTTTAGCCAGATATGGCGTATATATAAGTATGTGTTCGATTTTCCTGTGATTGCCATTTTTTCGTTTTTTCCCATTTCTTTCAAAATTACTACGTACTAAGGAACTATCACAGAGTAATATTTCATTTATATGTTTATTTGTCGGAAAATGTGCCTTGATGGTTTGCCTAGCACGTGGCTGAATTTTTTTTTTTCTGAAATGCCGTATATTAGAATGGCCATTTTTCCACGATTGCCCCTTTTTATTTGTTTTGCATTTTTTTGCTTAGTCATGTTACCGTAAGGAATTGGCAAGTAGTGTCGCAAAACTTATAATTTTATAGTGTTGGAAAGTGTTTCTAGATGATCTGGCTACCCATGCCTATCTTTTTTTTTAGCCAGATATGGCGTATATATAGGTATGTGTTCGATTTTCCTGTGATTGCCATTTTTTCGTTTTTTTCCATTTCTTTCAAAATTACTACGTACTAAGGAACTATCACAGAGTAATTATTCATTTGGATGTTTATTTGTCGGAAAATGTGCCTTGATGGTTTGCCTAGCAAGTGGCTGAATTTTTTTTTTTCTGAAATGCCGTATATTAGAATGTTAGCCATTTTTCCGCGAGTGCCCCTTTTTATTTGTTTTGCATTTTTTTGCTTAGTCATGTTACCGTAAGGAATTGGCAAGTAGTGTCGCAAAACTTATACTTTTATAGTGTTGGAAAGTGTTTCTAGATGATCTGGCTACCCATGCCTATCTTTTTTTTAGCCAGATATGGCGTATATATAGGTATGTGTTCGATTTTCCGGTGATTGCCATTTTTTTCGTTTTTTCCCAATTCTTTCAAAATTACTACGTACTAAGGAACTATCACAGAGTAATGATTCCTCTAGATGTTTATTTGTCGGAAAATTTTGTTTACTTTTTTTTTGATTGAATATCATCAAATTTTTTTAGCTAAAATATTATATTGTTTTACATTTTTTTTTTCGATTTTATTTCCCTTCAAAAAAAATTTTTTGGGTCAGAATTTTAATCTTATAGTCGTAAAATAATCGACAATTATCCAGCAACCCACCATACAATTTTTATGCATATCCAATAATAATTAGATTAGTAAATAACACCTTGAAATTGACATACCCTTCCTACATTTCAAGTGGCAGATTAGGGAGTCTGAGTCAGTGTGGTTGGCGGCCATTTTGTGGACATATCCGAAGCGTAAGCTGCCCTATCTATATATATTCTTGTTCCCTATAGAATTTGTGATATTTTGGTATATTTTTACCTGCATAAATATCATATTATATATTAAATATATGTATTTTTTTACGAAATTTCTAAGTACTCAAAAAATTACCTTTAGATATGGCCCCTGATATAAATGTAATTTACAAAATAATGAAGATTTTTTTTACATATTTCTATTTTAGGATAACATATGTTTATTCCCTAAAAAATTTAGCCACTTCCTATTTCATTTGGGTACCCAAAAAAATTCATGAAATTTGGACAAATTTTTTTGGCCAAAAAAAGTTACCCTTTTTTTCTCATTTCAGATCTTCACCTCCATGGGTCTGACTTCATCCAAAATACATCAAGATGTGTCCTAAACATTCAAGAATCAATTCCTAAAAGGATTTGTGTATATATGTATAAACTTTTTTTTTATGAATTTTTATGTCAGGTCTTTTTTTTTCTACTTAATTTTTTAAAATATTTATAATAAATAGTTTTTTCTGCAGATGAGTAGTATTTATTTTTACAGTTGTTTTAAGCATTCATTGAAGTTTTTTTTGGCAAAAGAAAAAAGGAGGTTACTGCAAAAACTGATTTTTCAAGAATTTTTTTTGGTGTCGGGGTCGTTCGCGTCCGAGTATACCCTTAAAGGGGTGTCCGAGGAGCGTACCTATCCAGGGTTAAGAGGATATGGAATTAGGGAATTGTAGTGGTTGAGCCCTCACCCACTACTGCACTCGCTACTACGAATGGTCCCAGTGTGTAGCAGTTCTCGTAAAGAGACTGGACATCTTTCAAGTAAAATGACGCGAACACTGACTTGCTTCTCCAATAGGTTGCGTCCATGATACTTTGCAGAGATCTATTTTGCTTAAAGGCCACGGAAGTTGCTACAGCTCTAACCTCGTGCGTCTTAACCTTAAGCAAAGATCGGTCTTCCTCACTCAAGTGTGAATGAGCTTCTCGTATTAAGAATCTGATAAAATATGACAAAGCATTCTTTGACATAGGCAAGGATGGTTTCTTAACCGAACACCATAAAGCTTCAGATTGGCCTCGTAAAGGTTTAGTACGAGCTAAGTAGAACTTAAGAGCTCTAACAGGGCATAAGACTCTTTCTAGTTCATTGCCTACGATCTCCGATAAGCTAGGAATATCGAAAGATTTAGGCCAAGGACGAGAAGGTAGCTCATTTTTGGCTAGGAAACCAAGTTGCAGAGAACAAGTAGCTTTTTCTGACGAAAACCCGATGTTCTTGCTGAAGGCATGAATCTCACTGACTCTTTTAGCCGAGGCTAAGCATACCAGGAAAAGAGTCTTAAGAGTGAGATCTTTCAGGGAGGCTGACTGTAAAGGCTCAAACCTGTCTGACATGAAGAATCTTAGGACCACGTCTAAATTCCACCCAGGTGTAGCCAAACGACGCTCCTTAGAGGTCTCGAAAGACTTAAGGAGGTCTTGCAGATCTTTATTGTTGGAAAGATCTCAGCCTCTATGCCGGAAGACCGAGGCCAACATGCTTCTGTAGCCCTTGATAGTGGGAGCTGAAAGGGATCGTCCTTTTCTCAGGTATAAGAGAAAATCAGCTATTTGGGCTACAGAGGTACTGGTCGAGGATACGGAAACTGATTTGCACCAGTCTCGGAAGACTTCCCACTTCGATTGGTAGACTCTAATGGTAGACGCTCTCCTTGCTCTAGCAATCGCACTGGCTGCCTCCTTCGAAAAGCCTCTAGCTCTCGAGAGTCTTTCGATAGTCTGAAGGCAGTCAGACGAAGAGCGTGGAGGCTTTGGTGTACCTTCTTTACGTGTGGCTGACGTAGAAGGTCTACTCTTAGAGGAAGACTTCTGGGAACGTCTACTAGCCATCGAAGTACCTCGGTGAACCGTTCTCTCGCGGGCCAGAGGGGAGCAACTAACGTCAACCTTGTCCCTTCGTGAGAGGCGAATTTCTGCAGTACCTTGTTGACAATCTTGAATGGTGGGAATGCGTAAAGATCCAGATGTGACCAATCTAGGAGGAAGGCATCTATATGTATTGCTGCTGGGTCTGGGACTGGAGAGCAATAGATTGGAAGCCTCTTGGTCAGCGAGGTTGCAAAGAGATCTATGGTGGGTTGACCCCAAGTCGCCCAAAGTCTCTTGCACACATCCTTGTGGAGGGTCCATTCGGTTGGAATTACTTGACCTTTCCGACTGAGACAATCTGCTAGGACGTTCAAGTCGCCCTGGATGAACCTCGTTACTAGGGAGATGCCTCGATCTTTTGACCAGATGAGCAGGTCCCTTGCGATCTCGTACAACGTCAGTGAGTGGGTACCTCCCTGTTTGGAAATGTACGCCAAGGCCGTGGTGTTGTCCGAGTTGACCTCCACCACCTTGCCTCGAAGGAGATTCTCGAAGCTTATCAAGGCCAGATGAACCGCCAAAAGCTCCTTGCTGTTGATATGCATGCTCCTCTGACTCGAGTTCCACAGACCTGAGCATTCCCGACCGTCCAGTGACGCGCCCCAGCCCAAGTCCGATGCGTCCGAGAAGAGAACGTGGTTGGGTATCTGAACTGCCAGGGGAAGACCCTCTCGTAGGCTGATATTGTCCTTCCACCAAGTCAGACAAGACTTTATCTTTTCGGAAATCGGGATCGAGACCGCCTCTAGCGTCTTGTCCTTTTTCCAGTGAAAAGCCAGATGGAATTGAAGAGGACGGAGGTGTAGCCTTCCTAGCGAGACAAATTGCTCCAGGGATGACAGCGTCCCTACCAGACTCATCCACAGCCTGACTGAGCAGCGTTCTTTCTTCAGCATCTTCTGGATGGAGAGCAGGGCTTGATCTATTCTGGGGGCCGACGGAAAAGCCCGAAAAACTTGACTGTGAATCTCCATCCCTAAATACAGAATAGTTTGGGATGGGACCAGCTGTGACTTTTCCAAATTGACTAGGAGTCTCAATTCCTTGGTCAGATCTAGAGTCCAATTGAGATCCTTCAGACAGCGACGACTGGAAGAGACTCTGAGAAGCCAGTCGTCCAAATAAAGGGAGGCTCGGATGTCCGATAAGTGGAGGAATTTTGCCACATTCCTCATAAGCCTCGTAAACACGAGAGGAGCTGTGCTTAGGCCAAAGCACAGGGCCCGAAACTGGTACACCACATCTTCGAAGACGAATCTCAGAAAGGGTTGGGAGTCTGAGTGAATGGGGATGTGGAAGTAGGCATCCCTTAGGTCTAGAGAGACCATCCAGTCTTCCTTCCTGACCGCTGCTAGGACTGACTTTGTGGTCTCCATGGTAAACTTCGTCTTTGTGACAAAGACATTCAGAGCACTGACGTCTAGCACCGGTCTCCAACCTCCTGCCTTCTTTGATACTAGGAAGAGACGGTTGTAAAACCCCGGTGATTGAAGATCCGAGACTTTGACCACCGCTCCCTTCTCTAGCAAAAGAGACACTTCCAGTTTCAGGGCTTGTCTCTTTTCTTCCTCTCTGTACCTGGGAGAGAGATCGATGGGGGATGTCGCTAGAGGGGGTTTGCGTACAAAAGGGATTTTGTACCCCTCTCTGAGCAACCTCACAGATTGTTGATCTGCGCCTCTCTTCTCCCAGGCTTGCCAGAAGTTCTTGAGTCTGGCACCTACTGCTGTCTGAAGTTGCGGGCAGTCAGACTCTGCCCTTAGAGGACTTGAATCCTTTTCTCTTCCCTCTCTTCCCGTCGGCACGAGCACCTCCCCTGCTGGAGGCTCTGCCACGAAAGGGCGGGATAAACCGAGACGCTGGAGTGTCTATCCTAGGTCTAGCAGACAATGCAGGCAAAGGGGGAGCTTTGCGAGCCGAGGACGCAACTAGATCGTGGGTGTCCTTCTGCACTAAAGACAAGGCAATTTCCTTAACCAAGACTTCAGGAAACAGGCACTTGGACAAGGGCGCAAAGAGTAACTCAGATCTTTGGCATGGCGTCACTCCAGCAGACAGGAAAGAGCATAGAGACTCTCGTTTCTTCAGGACTCCGGACGTGAATGAAGCGGCAAGTTCGTTGGACCCATCACGGACGGCCTTGTCCATGCAGGACATAATGAGTAAGGAAACATCCTTATCAGCAGAAGAGATTTTCCTACTCAGGGCTCCTAAACACCAGTCTAGGAAGTTAAAGACTTCGAACGCCCTAAATATACCTTTAAGAAGGTGGTCCAGGTCCGAGGGTGACCAACAAATCTTCGAGCGTCTCATGGCAAGGCGGCGGGGAGAGTCTACAAGACTTGAGAAGTCTCCCTGGGCAGAGGCAGGAACTTCCAAGCCGAGAACTTCTCCCGTGGCATACCAGACGCTCGATCTAGATGAGAGTTTAGAAGGGGGGAAGGCAAATGCTGTCTTCCCTAAACTCCTCTTGGTCTCTAACCAATCGCCCAACATCCGTAAAGCTCTCTTGGATGAGCGAGAGAGAACGAGTTTAGTAAAGGCAGGCATGGTAGCAGGAACGCCTAAGACAAACTCTGACGGCGGCGAACGAGGAGCCACAGAAATAAAGTGGTCAGGGAACAACTCTTTAAAAACCGCCATGACTTTTCTAAAGTCCAAGGATGGTTGAACTGCTTTAGGCTCATCTAGTTCTGAGGGTTGATCCTCATGCTGTGGTTCAGCAACGTCCTCATCTGACTGTTCCTCATCCGATAACTGATGAGAAAACGGCAACGGAGTAGGCAACGTTTGACTCGCAGAGTCCGGTCGCACTGGTGCATACGTGACGGAGCCGGACGCAGCGTCCTGGAACTGCTGAACAGCCTGGGAACTGTCAACAACAACAGGTGCGCGAGGACGCACAGCGTCCACCCGAGACTGTTTAGACCGTCTGGGTTGTGCAGTCAACACCATACCGGGTTGCGGAGGTTGACGCACCGCGTCAAAACAAGTCAACTCTGATGGTTGGTGAACGTCCTGAACGTCACCAATCACATCAGTGCGTTGCCTAACGTCAACGTGCGGCTGGTAATCCACACTGGGTCGCATCGGTGGAAGTACTACCCCAACTGGTTGACGCGAGAAAGCTACATCAACGTCAACAGGACGCACAACAGACCGTTTGGATGGCTGATGGCCAGTAGGTTCGGCGGAAACCTTCTCAGCATTGTAGTCCTCCATCAAGGACGCAAGCTTGGACTGCATGTCTTGCAGTAACTCCCATTTAGGGTCTACGGAAGCAGGTGCGGTAACAGACGGGGCTAGCGAATGAGACGGCACAACTTTGCCTCTCTTAGGCGGCGAGCAGTCATCAGATGACGGCAACGAGTCCGAACTGTCCCAGTGGCTACAACCGGGACGTTGGACTTGTCCTGAAGGGACCGACTTACGCTTTAAAGGTCTGGAGACCTTGGTCCAAGGTTTCTTACGAGAAACACCTTCGGACGACGAGGTAAAAATGGGCTCTCTCGTCTTACGTTGGTAGGGGCGATCTTGGAGAGATACGCCTGATACCATAGAGGGAACGTCTGTTCGCTGATCAAGGCCTCTCGAACCCATGAGTCGTACGACATTGCTTCTCCCCTGGGCTTGGGAGCTTGCAAGAGGTCCCGGACTAGGAGGACGACAGGCACGAACAGACGAACCCTCGAGCGCAACACTGTTCACAACACTTTGCGTAACACTAGGCACTTTGACACTATCCTTCGTGGCACTTTGGCACTTGAGTTCCTTAACGTCCGCCATGAGTTGATTTCGGTCACTTGCTAAAGACTCAACTCTCTCCCCCAAGGCATGAATAGCACGCATCATGTCTGCCATCGACGGTTCCTGAGTGCTAGGAGGGTGGTTAGGAACAACCACTACAGGGGAAGGATTAGGTTCAGGGGCATGTGGAGAGGAAAAATCTACCGACCTAGAAGAACTTCTCCTTACCCTATCTCTCTCTAGTCTGCGTGTATATTTCTCAAATTCGATAAAATCGTATTCCGAAAGGCCCACGCATTCCTCACACCGATCTTCCAATTGACAGGTTTTACCCCGACAATTGGAACAAACAGTGTGAGGGTCGAGAGCAGCCTTTGGAAGACGCCTATGACAGTCCCTAGCATTACATTTTCTGAATTTGGGAACTTGTGAAGGGTCAGCCATTTTGAATTAGTCAAGGGAAAATTCCAAAAAAAAAAACGATCTAAGTCATCAACAATTAATCCGATCCAAAAAAGAGTTCAAGGATTTATTTGAAGAAAAACACCTGTACTGCGAAAGCTCAAACCAAATTAAAGTACTTCACCAAATATGATGGGAAAAACTCCAGGTTCAACAGCGAGTAAAGTACGTCTTGTCGACACGTCGACAGAGAAGAAATTGAGTCTTTGTTTACATCGAGAGTGGTATCTGGCCGACAGTTGGCGCTGGTGGGCACACCCGCAACCTGTATAGCGATCGCTGGCGAGTTTTTACTGTATGTGTCTGTCGAGCAACAGAGTTGCAGCTATTATATATTCACCGGCTAAGTTAAATATTTAAAATTACTCATTTCCCACTTTTCAGCTTTGCTCTCTGGACTCTTTTAATCTTGACCAAAAATTATGGTACAGTAGTAGTATTTGTATAGTTGCAATCTAATAAACCTAACTTAAGACATTAGATTCTACCTGGCCAGGTAGAGCTGTGGTCCAAACCCACTTAACTTTGGCCCAAAATGTTTCTCACCTCACCAGGCTAAGAATGGTGGGTCTTACCAAGCAAAAGGCTTTGCTCTTGGTTCCTCCTTAATTTTGGCAACCAGTATAGTTGTGACCTTTACAGAATTGCATCCTAATCATATCTAACATAGGATGCCGGTCCTATAAGGCCATCCTAATCAATCTTAGGATCCTGAGGCCAACCAGATAAGGGATTTGCTCCCTTGATCACCCCAAAAATGGACAGCAGTGGCATTTATTGGATGACATCTTAACCATAATATTTACCTTAGGAAGCTGGTCCTACCGGGCCATCTGAACCAAACCTATGGAGGCTGGATCTTACCTGGCAGATGTTTTTGATTCTTTGTCCCTCTTTAAAATTTAGCCAAAATAAATGGCACTGCTATTTACAGGGTTGCATCCTAACCATACCTAACCTAGGACATTAGATCTACCTGGCCATCCAAATCAAACCTAATGATATTATGTCCTACCTGGCATGGGTTTTTTGCTCCCTTGACATCTTCCGAAATTTTACCCAAAAGGCATGGAACTGGAATTTACATGGATATATTCTAACCATGTCTAACCTACGATGCCGGTCCTACCTGGTCATCTGAAACAAACATAAAAGGGCTGGATCCTACCTGGTAGTAGTTTTTGCTCCCTGGACTTGCATGAATTCATGCCATAAAACTATGGCAGTGTCATTTACATGGTTGGATTCTTTATTATTAATCATCACATTATTATTATTATTATTATTATTATTATTATTATTATTATCATTATTATTACTATCTGCTAAGCTACAACCCTAGTTGTAAAAGCAGGATGCTATAAGCCAAAGGGCTCGAACAGGGAAAAATAGCTCAGAGAGGAAAGAAAATAAGGAAATAAATAAACTATTTGAGATGTTATGACAAATCAAAATAAAATATGCCACACATCAAAGTTGTACCCACATGTAAGTCAACCTGAAATATCAGATGATGACAGATAAAAAAAAAGACCTAGAACTACAGACAAAAGTTAAAAAAAAAATATCACCAAAATAATTAGGTACCTAGATGGATGGCTGTGCAGCACATCCATGTACCTCTTGTCAGAACAGAGGAGCAATGAGATAGTGTTTATTTGCGAGCAAAGCAAGCCACAGTGGAGTAAAGACTATTTGAGAAATGTGATATAAATAGTAGGTATTATTATTATTATTATTATTATTATTATTATTATTATTATTATTATTATTAGCCAAGCTACAACCCTAGTTGGAAATTTAGCAAGATGCTATAAACCCAAGGGCTCCAACAGGGAAAAATAGCCCAGTGAGGAAAGGAAATAAGGAAATAAATAAATGATGAGAATAAATTAACAATATACCATTCTAAATATATCATTATGATACTTTAATAGTGGACCACAGTTACCCCACAGATGGCCGCCAAAGCACATCCATGTACCGTTTGCCAAAACAGAGAAGCAATGAATATATTTTATTTGTGAGTGAATCTAGCCACAGCTTACCACAAGCCATTTGAAGAACGTGATATGAATAATAGGCAATTACTGTATATACTTTCATTTCACTCCATTTACATGCTTAATATAGTTTTACAATTGATTATCTTGTGTTTATTTGCATTTCTGACCATTGATATTGCTGCAAAACAATCTTTTTTGGTGTTTCCCAACTCCAAAACCCTGGTTTCCCACTGGGATTTTAGGTAAAGTAACTGTCAAAATAAGGGGGGGGTAAAAAAAAAATCATGATAGGCAATATTTCGAACTTTCATGATTGGAAATTGATAAGACGCAAGATAACAAGTGGGAAAAATATATGGTTAATGTATTTGATTAGAAGTTAAAGAATTATATATTTACCAGGGAAACTTACTGGGCTTGACTTAGAGAAATATGAAGCATTATAGGTGAAAATGAGGTTTAGATGCATTTCTGGGGAAATGTTTTTCGAGCTGATTTTCATGTATTTTGGACAATTTTGATAACTATAACTAAATTATTACGGGAATACATTTATGCTCATCCGAAGTAGGGTTTATTCTTGAAATAGAATTTTTGGATTATTTACTACAAATTAATAACAAGCCACCGTTATCATTTTTTTTCAACTTTACTGACAAGATATTAAAGCTACCAGAGTGGAGAGTATAGTCAATTCTTTTTAGTGGGGCAGATTTGCACAGACTCGCAGGGGTGCCATTTTAGCTCGGAAAAGTTTCCTGATCGCTGATTAGTTGGACAAGATAATTCTAACCAATCAGATACCAGGAAACTTATCCGAACTAAAAGGACACCGCTGCGATTCAGTGCAAATGCGCCTCATTAAAAAAATGAGTATAGTTAATCTGTGATTTTTAAATAAATATAAAAAAAAAACAATAAATATTTTCACATGTAATACAAGGAAAATAACAACTTGCGTACTCTGCACTGCACTGAAGTAAGGTTTTGAACAACACTGCAATATTCGTATCGTGTGTAGGCCAGTGTAGTCTGTGCTTGTATTTACATGTATACTGTACACGCATATCTCAATAAAAGTGAAAGGAACAATGGAATTGAGAATACATTCCCAATACATTTCCCTGAAAACCAATTGTTCCTATAGAACAGACTATTCTCTGGCACAGACATAGATATGCGTGTGTACTGTGTATGTAAGAAGGGGGCTTAAGTGTTAGTGCTTGTTACACGATGTTATAGCGTGGGTGGGGGTGGGGGGGGGAGAGGGGTTATTGTAATATAATATTTGCTACATGTTTTTTTCACTTGTTTTGCTGCAGAGGAATTCTTTGTATGCGTGTGCACGCACCTTTTGCGTACATGCGCAGTTCAGTTGGCATTCAAACACACACACAAAATCTTTATTGACATTTCAGTTTCAAAGATAGTTATACCGTATTGTAGTCTAGCGTAGGTTCAATTGGTTAGCTCGGAAGCCTTATGATTTCTCAGGCAACAGATTGTTCCCGGAATGAACATAGATTGGGATGCAAGGGGAGATGTGAGTGATATATATATATATATATATATATATATATATATATATATATATATATATATATATATATATATATATATATATATATATATATATATCATAAGCCGTTACTAGTTCACTGAAGAACAAAGGCCTCAGACATGTCGTTTCACTTGTGTCTGTTTATGGTCTTTGTATGCCAGTCCACACACGCAAACTTTTAGTACGTCAATCCATCGTCTTCTCTTCCTTCCCTTGCTTCTTTTGCAATCTCAAGGGATCCATCCTGTGACTCTTAATGTCCATATATTATCTGTCTTTCTCAATATATGTCCTGCCTATGTCTATTTCTTTTTCTTACATGTTGTAAGAATATCCTCTGCTTTAGTTTTCTGTCGTATCCAAGTTGTTGTTTGTTTTTTTCTCTCTCTTAGTGTTATTACCAGCATCATTCTTTCCATAGCCCTTTGAGTTGTAACTAGCTCATGTTCTAGTAAGGCTTCAAGTTTTTGGTGCAAAAGTTAATACATGAAGGACCTTGTGATTAGATAATTTTCTTTATAGAGAAAGTGGCATTTTAAATTTCATAATCTCATTTTGTTTACCAAAAGCTCTCTATCCCATGCTTATCCTTCTTTTAATTTTGGCCCCGTGTCCTGGGGAAACACTGTCTGTCCCAAGTACGAATATCCAGTAACAATCTTTAGAGGTTTAAACATAACCCTTACTTGTTGTATCTCTACATTTTCATTGAACATTATCTTAATTTTAATTATTAATTTTCAGTCTTACATTTCTGCTTTCTCTATTCAGGCCTTCTATCACCTTTTGCAATTCCTTCCATGATTCACTACACAGAACTATGCCATCTGCAAATCTCAAGTTGTGAAGTTATTCTCCAATAATATTAATTCCTTCATTTTCGCAATCTAAACTTTTAAAAACTTCTAGGCATACTGTGAATAATTTAGGAGAGATGGGGGTCTCCCTGTCTAATTCCTTTTTCAATCGGAATTTTCTCACTATCTTTATGTAGTTTTAGATTTGCTGTACTTCCATTATAAATATCTTCAAGTGTTCTAACATAAGATGCATCAATCCCTTGTCTATGATGGAATTTCATTACAGCTGAAGTTTTGACTTGCAGTGATCAAAAGCTTTCTCATAGTCTATAAATGCCATACATAGTGATTAGTTATACTCTGCTGAAATTTTCACTAGCTGGCTAATTACACGGATATGGTCAGTTGTTGAATACCCTCTTCTAAAGCCTGCCTGCTCTCTTGGTTGATTTAAAGTCTAGGCTCTAGGGGCACTGGCAATCACACGTAACTGATCTATAACCGAACCTCCCTCGGTCCTGGAGAAATTCCATTCTTGTAGAAGCTGCGCAACTTGTGCAGTAAAACTTCTAAAACACAGATGCTTTATAATCTACACAGAAGACTCACCATAACTGGATGGGAAAACTAAGGTCCGAATTGAATCGATCCCAGACCATAAAAAAAAGGGAAAATAAGTCGTTTCACCAAGAAGGAAATACGAGGGACTCACAATACTTTGTGGCTCACAAGTGGAATACATGAATAGCTTAAAATAACTGAATCGTGACTCGCAAACTAGAGCGAAGTATATTACAAACAAAAATCGAACAATCTTATTCATACATTGCACAGCCTTCAATTGCCACTATGCAATACTATCACCTCCTGGCTAGTACAGTGGTAATGTGTTTGTCTAGGATTCGCAAGGCAGCAGATCGATCCCCGCCCGGGACCGTGAGTTTAAGCTGTTTACTGGGGAGGCCACTGCTATGGTAGGGCAGGGGCGGGTTTGGGCTTGCCAGGCTGACGTTCTGGAGAGCATCTACTCTGATGGAACTGGCCATACAATCAATTGCAAAATAATTCTTTCTGGAAAGGATTAAATAACTGGTTTTATCAATCTTGGTATAATTTTCCCACACTGATTGACAGGTGAGACTTTATATTTTGAATGGCGTTCATGGATGAAAATATTCCCGTGAAAGTATTGCGCAATCAGTTTCTCTTAATGTTACCTTATCATTACTTATTTACCGCTACATACTGCTAGAAACACACGTGATGCAAACAGCTGATTTTGATACTATCAGGTGAGGTCACATTAGATTTTGAATAGAACGACTTCAATCGACTATATACATTATAACATTATTACTACTCTCTTCATTTAGCCAGTGATTATTATTATTATTATTATTATTATTATTATTATTATTATTATTATTATTATTATTAACCAAACTAAAACCCTAGTTGGAAAAGCAGGATGCTATAAGCCCAAGAGCTCAAACAGGGAAAGATAGCCCAGTGAGGAATGGAAGTAGAGAAATAAACTACAAGAGAAGTAATAAACAATTAATTGAAAATCATTTAAGAACATTAACAACATTGAAAAAGATATAATAGATATATGTAACAATTACCAACGCCATTAATGATAACTTTCAAACGTTCGATAAAAAAAAAGAAAAAAACGATGCTAACTCAATGACTCGTTACGTGCCAAAATATACCAAAAAATTCAAAATAGCAATTTTGCCAACTTTCTTCGCCCCTCTTCAATTACGCTCTTCACAGATTGCACGAGGTGTTGCAAGGGGACTCAAGTGGCGTTTCTGTGATTCACGATGAATAAATGAATACTTAAACAGACCGGTGATAAAACATTTCACTTGGCGAATACATAAACCAGTTCAATGAGGGGGGGGGAGGAGAATTTCGGATTCGATTTACTTAAAGGTTATCATCAGATTTCAATTTTGGAAATAAGACCAAAAATTTGTTTTATCAATTAAATTTTTTCTTTGAAATAAAATGATCTCGAATAAAGTTCAGTCCAATTTTATTGAAGAGATAAAAAATAAAAACTGTAAGCTTTGTTATAAAAAATAAAAAATGTAAGCTTTGTTATAGTAATCAATTTTTACTTTCAGCAATAATATAAACACAAATACAGTTCTAAAACTTGAAAAACAATCATAAGAAGACGCGCCTCAGTGGGCAACTTCCGGAAAAAAATGGCACTTTTGATACTGAATAATAGTATGTACAATATAGGGTTATGGCAGCCTATTGGAAACGTCCCTGCCTGGTGAGGTTGCAGACACTACAAAAAACTATCGAGCTTGGGCGGGACTCGAATCCCAGCCCGACAGATCGCCAGGCAGGGATGTTTCCAATAGGCCGCCACAAGGGTCTTTAAAGCATCTTTCTGTCGGAGCTGCACTCCCTTACTTAGCCTTCTACTTTACTTTAATTGCTGCTTTATTTCTTCCATCTTGCTTCTCAATTTTAACTGCGAGTTTTCAAACAGTTGAAACTTGGCGCTGAATGACTTCCCCGGCCCTAGCGCTGGGCATTATGGGTAAATTCAGTAAATCTAAACCCTTACATTGCCATATAGCTATTCGTGGAATACAAAGAAATGTAATTGAACATTCATCAAGGAACTGGAACGACATAAATCGGTAATTTTCGGTAAGAATGATTAAGTCTAAGGAGATCTTCAAGTGATCTCGTCAACATTATTTTAATATTGGGCCGTTTCTCTACATGGGTGGCTCCAAAAAATATACAAAGATTACTAGCCCTATTCATCTTTTAACAGCTAAATCGTGGATGAATTTCTTACAGAAAGGATTAACACAGAAAGACCATCAGTAAGACGTTAAACCACCATACATACACTGCGCTACTATTATTATTATTACTAGCTAAGCTACAACCCTAGTTGGGAAACCAGGATGCTATAAGCCCTAGAGCTCAAACAGGGAAAATAGCCCAGTGAGGAAAGGAAATAAGAAAATAAATAAACTAGAAGAGAAGTACTGAACAATTAATTAAAACAGTAACAATAGAATAAAACAAACTAAATTTTGAGGCCCAGTCTTCTCAACAAGTCTTTCAAACCATATACCCAACACTTTCCAAGTCTTTTCCTTTTCTCTCCACAAAACTGGACCATCGTAAAGCACCCTGAGGCATTAAATCATCTAGGTTGAACTCTTCGCCCTTTCTACATATCTCTACATTCTAAACTTTACTTACATAAAGGAGACTTGGCTGAACAATGCTTTCCCGCATTCTCCCCACAGTGTTCCTAAATAATCTGCTGCCTTTCTTGATTTACCCACTTTTTTTATCCCAAGATTATCGATAAATATATGATATTGTACAGATATACAAATCAACAGCTTACATTTTCCCAACGGTTCAACTTAACATTCAATGTACCACTCTCTTAGTTTCCATTTACCTTCACAACCTTACTCTTGCTGACATTTATCATTATGATAATCACCCCTATATAATAATATAATAAAAAGTAAGTGTCTCTGTGGAGGATTTATTTTTGCTGTATTTTAATTTTTGTTTTTTGCCAAATCCTGAGAGAGAGAGAGAGAGAGAGAGAGAGAGAGAGAGAGAGAGAGAGAGAGAGAGAGAGAGAGAGAGAGCGCGAAAGTAGTTAGTGTATCGATCGTTGGTGGTGAGAAAGACTGTTGGTACAAATGAGATTGTTTGTTTGTTTATGTTTTTAGTTAGGTTACGACAGTGGTGAATGTCTTGGGCGAATGCTTATTTTGATTTTGACTGCAGCTTGAGACAGTTCGTTTGAATACTGGATTATTATCATTATATATTTTTACCAGTGTGGAAGTGTTTTTTTTTATTTTCAAAGCTGCGATTCCTCCTTTGGGGAGAAATTTATGTGAATGTGATTGTTGACGACCTGGCTTGTTTAAGGAATGTGATACGACTGCTCAGATTTGGAATGAATTATTGATGACCTGGATTGTTTAAGGACCTGATTGGATTGCTCTGTGGATCTTGATGAAATAGATGCTGTAACGACCCCGCCCGGTTGAAGGAATTGGTTCGGCGTATTGATGATGATGATGATGATAATGATGATGACGATGATGATAAGTGCAATTGTGCATTAACATTTTTCAGCGGTCCGGTTGCTGCAGAGTTGTGTTTTTTTGGCTGTAAAAGACTGTTGGCCTTGTGTGGACGAAAGTGTCCACTCAGAATTACATATTGGTTGTGCGGTTTAGTTTTAAGTTTTGTTAGGGTTTAAATTTGGTTTATTTGAATTATGTTACGTTTATTGTATGTTTTGTAAGTTGTTAAGCGTTATTTATTTTGAGGGTTTAATTGAATGGTGGTATGATTAAGGCCTGTTTTGTGTTAAGTGTATGATTATTGATAAGTGTGTTTTTTGTTTATGTTGAGCGTTTTAGTTTGTAAGGAAATATAGTTTTGAGGGTATGTTTTGTTTTGTTTGTCCTTTTGTCCAAGAGTCCAGTTGATAAAGTAAGGGGAAAGTTTGTGTTGTGGGACCATTGTCAGTAGGTGTGATTCAGGGTGTGGGGCTTGTTTTTATTTTTTTTGCAACATCCCGCCACATTATTTTGGCGCCCGAACAGTGACTGCCGAGGTGGGATAGAAGCTGGACTGTTGGACGAAGGACGGAATTAGTATTAAGGTTGATGAAAAATGGAGGAGCAATTAAGGGTTTTGAGGGAGGAATTGCGGCTGAGTAAGGAGCGTGAGGAGAGGTTGCTAGTAGAGAATGAGAGGTTGAACTGGGAGAATGCGGTGATGCAGAAGGAGCTTAGGGAGTTAAAGGGAACTGTAGCGAAAGTGGAAGAATGTTTTGAGATGAGGATGAAAGAGAATGAGGAACGAATGGAGAACCGATTGGAAGATATGATGGGGCAAGTCATGGGGATGATGAAAACTATAATGGGTGAAGGTGCAGTCGGAGGAGCGTCCTCAGCTTCGGGTAATGGGTTGGTAGTGGAAGAGAAGGTTAAGGTAGGTGATAATGGGAAAGGAAGTGATAGTGATAGTAGTAATAGTGATGGTGATATTGAAGATAAGGGAATTAGGCATAGTAAGGATGAACAGAAAGGTGAGAGGAAAGATGAAAGGAAAGGTAAAAGTGATGTGAAGAAAGGGAAGAAAAAGTATCAGGCTGATAGCAAGGACGATCGTGAATGGGTGAAAGTGGTAAGTAAGAAAAAGGGTAAGAAAGGAATGGTTAAGGATAGGAATTTAAGTGTGGAAGTGGATTCATTGTATTCAAATGAGGAAGAAGGTAACAAGGGAGTAGACAGTGATGATAGCAGTGAGAATGAACGTGATGTGTGTAAGACTGTGTTTATGAGAGAGGTACCTCGGTGTGAAAGGTTCAATGAGCATAGCAGTAGGGATGTATATGATTTTTTCAAGGAGTATGAGAGGTATTGTCAGGATAAGTATGGTGATAGTAAAAGAGTTTGGGCTAGGGAGTTAGGAGAATATTTGACTGGGTATTTGTTGACGATGTATGGAGTGATAATGAGTGTAGGGGACGTTGATTATGAAAGTGTGAAAAAGAGAAAAATTGAGCAGGTAAAACGTATGAAAGGGAGTGTTAAGTATAAGCGTAAGAATGATTTTGATGAAGCACGGATGAATGCAGGAGAAGCGATATCGATGTATGTATGTAGGTTGGAAACTTTAGCTAGGAAGAAGTATGGGGATGAAGGTATAAATGAGAATAAGGAGTTAATGAGGAAGTTTTTGGCTACTGTACCCGAGAATGTTGCTGAGTTTGTTAATTTGAAACGCAAAGAGAAAATGAGGTGGACGAAAGAAAGATTGACATGGGATGATATTTTAGAGATAGTTGAGGATTACGAGTTGGATAGATGTATGAAAGAAAGTAAATCTGTGAGTGTAAGAACTGGAATGGAGGAAAGTGTGCCAGAATTTGGTAGTTATAAGGATGCAATTTTGAGAGGACCAATGAGGGTAGTTGATAATGTAGTAGATAGGAGTGTCAGGGCGAGTAATGTGGGCATACCTGTAAGGACAATTGAAGGGTTTAGGCAAGGGAATCAGGTTTGGAGGGATAGGAGTGCTAGTGCGCCGCAAGATAGGTCAGGTAGTTGTATCCGTGAAGAGAAGTGTTATAGATGTGGGAAAGTAGGACATAAGAAGAATGAATGTAGATGGGCTCTAGGTGCTTGTTTTGGATGTGGTGAGGTAGGGCATAGAATTAGCGAGTGCAAGAAAGAGAAAGGGGTAAAATGTTATCGGTGTGGTATGACTGGGCACATAGCGAGTGGATGTCGTAGTAATCATATGAATGTAATTTGTGGTAATTGTGGTAAGGATGGTCATTATGCTAGAATGTGCAAGGAGCCACGGGGTAAGTGTACTGAATGTGGTGCAGATGGGCATGTAGCTAGGGTATGTAGGAAGAAGGGAGTAAATCAGCCAGGATGTTCGGGAAACTAGAGTGTAAGAGGGTTCAGCTGGGTGAGTCCTCCTGTGTGTCTGGAAGGAATAGGATTAATGTTTGTGAGAATGGGATGAATAATTGGTTGGAAATGAGCAAGTATGAACCTAGTATGCATGAGAAATTAGGGCTGGAAAATAAACAATTAGTGTTAGTTGAATATAGGAAAAAGAGGCGTTTGAAAGTTTTAAGTGAGGAGAAAGTGCAAGGGAAATTTAAAGGTATAAGTAAAAGTGAGAATAGAAATAAATATGACAAGGGTGTAAAGGTGCAAGTGTGTATGGAAGATAAATGTGTTAATACAGATGAATCATGGCTGAGTATGAATGATACCTATAGTGTGTGTGGCTTTTCCTTAGGTGATGTAAAAGAAAGGATGACGAATGCGAGAGTGAGAGATAGAAGAATGATTAGTAGCATGAATGAATCTTTTACTAAAGTTGAGAATGTTTTTGATGAAATGGATGAACTGTTTACAGAAATGAGTATAATTATAGGGCCAGATGAGAACGAGGTAGATATGATTGTACATGATATATTAGATAGGGATTTAGATAGGAATAGTGGTAATGTAGCGAATGATTGTGATAAGAAAGAAGTGAATGAGAGAGTATATGTGGGCCCAGTTACTCGGAGTAGAGGTCCCGTTCCCGACTGCGACTGGGTTATGAAAAAAATAATGTAAGTGTTGTGTGAGAAGGATTTGGCAAAGTAAGGGGGGAGGAATGTGGAGAATTTATTTTTGCTGTATTTTAATTTTTGTTTTTTGCCAAATCCTGAGAGAGAGAGAGAGAGAGAGAGAGAGAGAGAGAGAGAGAGAGAGAGAGAGAGAGAGAGAGAGAGAGAGAGAGAGAGAGTAGTTAGTGTATCGATCGTTGGTGGTGAGAAAGACTGTTGGTACAAATGAGATTGTTTGTTTGTTTATGTTTTTAGTTAGGTTACGACAGTGGTGAATGTCTTGGGCGAATGCTTATTTTGATTTTGACTGCAGCTTGAGACAGTTCGTTTGAATACTGGATTATTATCATTATATATTTTTACCAGTGTGGAAGTGTTTTTTTTTATTTTCAAAGCTGCGATTCCTCCTTTGGGGAGAAATTTATGTGAATGTGATTGTTGACGACCTGGCTTGTTTAAGGAATGTGATACGACTGCTCAGATTTGGAATGAATTATTGATGACCTGGATTGTTTAAGGACCTGATTGGATTGCTCTGTGGATCTTGATGAAATAGATGCTGTAACGACCCCGCCCGGTTGAAGGAATTGGTTCGGCGTATTGATGATGATGATGATGATAATGATGATGACGATGATGATAAGTGCAATTGTGCATTAACATTTTTCAGCGGTCCGGTTGCTGCAGAGTTGTGTTTTTTTGGCTGTAAAAGACTGTTGGCCTTGTGTGGACGAAAGTGTCCACTCAGAATTACATATTGGTTGTGCGGTTTAGTTTTAAGTTTTGTTAGGGTTTAAATTTGGTTTATTTGAATTATGTTACGTTTATTGTATGTTTTGTAAGTTGTTAAGCGTTATTTATTTTGAGGGTTTAATTGAATGGTGGTATGATTAAGGCCTGTTTTGTGTTAAGTGTATGATTATTGATAAGTGTGTTTTTTGTTTATGTTGAGCGTTTTAGTTTGTAAGGAAATATAGTTTTGAGGGTATGTTTTGTTTTGTTTGTCCTTTTGTCCAAGAGTCCAGTTGATAAAGTAAGGGGAAAGTTTGTGTTGTGGGACCATTGTCAGTAGGTGTGATTCAGGGTGTGGGGCTTGTTTTTTATTTTGCAACATCCCGCCACATCTCTGTATATATATATATATATATATATATATATATATATATATATATATATATATATATATATATATATATGTATATATATATATATATATATATATATATATATATATATATATATATATATATACATATATATATGTGTATATATATATGTATATATATATATATATATATATATATATATATATATATATATATATATATATATATATATATATATATATATATATATATATATCTTTCCGGTTACGCTCAGCGGCATTGCCAAACGTATAACTACTCAGTCTCTCCCGTCCCTCGGGTAGGGGGGAGAGGAGTAGTCATACCCTGGGGAGAGGGGTGTGTGCATCTGCATATCTAAATATGTAGCCGTCATTTTTGAAGGGTCGCGTACTTTGGCAATAATAATAATAATAATGATAATTATTATTATTATTATAATTATTATTATTATTATCATTATTATTAAAAAAAAATAGTAGCATTGCAATATTAAACATCCGAAAAAAAAGAAAAAAAGATCCCCAGCTAATATTTGTAAATATTCATTTGAGGAGTTGAAAAAAAAGAAAAAAAAAAAAAAAAAAAAAAAAAAAAAAAAAAGGATTCCCTGCTAATATTTGCAAATATTCATTTGAGGAGTTATCAGAACTACTTTGGTGGCAGTGGTGGTACAGTAGTAACGCTGCAATTTGTGTAAACATCATGAAACCAAAATAGTCACGTAGTTGCGAATCCGCCGAGATTGCATTTGCAAAATAAGGAATCTTCAAACAAAGCGAGTCTCTTTTAGGTAATAAGGATAGTGTGCGTTTGCATAATTACCTCTGCCGAGGTAGTTAGAGGGACGGAGGTCACGTATTTATGTTTAAGTGTTTGTTTGTTTGTTTGTTCCATCTTGTTCGTAATACTAGGCATGCAGTTAATTCTAATACGCTGTTTGTTTGTTTGTTTGTTCCATCTTGTTTGTAATACTAGACATGCAGTTAATTCTAATAGGCTGTTTGTTTGTTTGTTTGTTCCATCTTGTTTGTAATACTAGACATGCAGTTAATTCTAATAGGCTGTTTGTTTGTTCCATCTTGTTCGTAATACTAGGCATGCAGTTAATTCTAATACGCTGTTTGTTTGTTTGTTTGTTCCATCCTGTTCGTAATACTAGACATGCAGTTAATTCTAATAGGCTGTTTGTTTGTTCCATCTTGTTCGTAATACTAGGCATGCAGTTAATTCTGATAGGCTGTTTGTTTGTTTGTTTGTTCCATCCTGTTCGTAATACTAGGCATGCAGTTAATTCTAATAGGCTGTTTGTTTGTTTGTTTGTTCCATCCTGTTCGTAATACTAGGCATGCAGTTAATTCTAATAGGCTGTTTGTTTGTTCCATCTTGTTCGTAATACTAGGCATGCAGTTAATTCTAATAGGCTGTTTGTTTGTTTGTTTGTTCCATCCTGTTCGTAATACTAGGCATGCAGTTAATTCTAATAGGCTGTTTGTTTGTTTGTTTGTTCCATCCTGTTCGTAATACTAGGCATGCAGTTAATTCTAATAGGCTGTTTGTTTGTTCCATCTTGTTCGTAATACTAGGCATGCAGTTAATTCTAATAGGCTGTTTGTTTGTTTGTTTGTTCCATCCTGTTCGTAATACTAGGCATGCAGTTAATTCTAATAGGCTGTTTGTTTGTTTGTTTGTTCCATCCTGTTCGTAATACTAGGCATGCAGTTAATTCTAATAGGCTGTTTGTTTGTTTGTTTGTTCCATCCTGTTCGTAATACTAGGCATGCAGTTAATTCTAATAGGCTGTTTGTTTGTTTGTTTGTTCCATCCTGTTCGTAATACTAGGCATGCAGTTAATTCTAATAGGCTGTTTGTTTGTTCCATCTTGTTCGTAATACTAGGCATGCAGTTAATTCTAATAAGCTGTTTGTTTGTTTGTTTGTTCCATCCTGTTCGTAATACTAGGCATGCAGTTAATTCTAATAGGCTGTTTGTTTGTTTGTTTGTTCCATCTTGTTCGTAATACTAGGCATGCAGTTAATTCTAATAGGCTGTTTGTTTGTTTGTTTGTTCCATCCTGTTCGTAATACTAGGCATGCAGTTAATTCTAATAGGCTGTTTGTTTGTTCCATCTTGTTCGTAATACGAGGCATGCAGTTAATTCTAATAGGCTGTTTGTTTGTTTGTTTGTTCCATCCTGTTCGTAATACTAGGCATGCAGTTAATTCTAATAGGCTGTTTGTTTGTTCCATCTTGTTTGTAATACTAGACATGCAGTTAATTCTAATAGGCTGTTTGTTTGTTTGTTTGTTCCATCCTGTTCGTAATACTAGGCATGCAGTTAATTCTAATAGGCTGTTTGTTTGTTCCATCTTGTTCGTAATACTAGGCATGCAGTTAATTCTAATAGGCTGTTTGTTTTTTTATTTGTTCCATCCTGTTCGTAATACTAGGCATGCAGTTAATTCTAATAGGCTGTTTGTTTGTTTGTTTGTTCCATCCTGTTCGTAATACTAGGCATGCAGTTAATTCTAATAGGCTGTTTGTTTGTTCCATCTTGTTCGTAATACTAGACATGCAGTTAATTCTAATAGGCTGTTTGTTTTTTTATTTGTTCCATCCTGTTCGTAATACTAGGCATGCAGTTAATTCTAATAGGCTGTTTGTTTGTTTTTTTGTTCCATCCTGTTCGTAATACTAGGCATGCAGTTAATTCTAATAGGCTGTTTGTTTGTTCCATCTTGTTTGTAATACTAGACATGCAGTTAATTCTAATAGGCTGTTTGTTTGTTTGTTTGTTCCATCCTGTTCGTAATACTAGGCATGCAGTTAATTCTAATAGGCTGTTTGTTTGTTTGTTTGTTCCATCCTGTTCGTAATACTAGGCATGCAGTTAATTCTAATAGGCTGTTTGTTTGTTCCATCTTGTTTGTAATACTAGACATGCAGTTAATTCTAATAGGCTGTTTGTTTGTTTGTTTGTTCCATCCTGTTCGTAATACTAGGCATGCAGTTAATTCTAATAGGCTGTTTGTTTGTTTGTTTGTTCCATCCTGTTCGTAATACTAGGCATGCAGTTAATTCTAATAGGCTGTTTGTTTGTTTGTTTGTTCCATCCTGTTCGTAATACTAGGCATGCAGTTAATTCTAATAGGCTGTTTGTTTGTTTGTTTGTTCCATCCTGTTCGTAATACTAGGCATGCAGTTAATTCTAATAGGCTGTTTGTTTGTTTGTTTGTTCCATCTTGTTCGTAATACTAGGCATGCAGTTAATTCTAATAGGCTGTTTGTTTTTTTATTTGTTCCATCCTGTTCGTAATACTAGGCATGCAGTTAATTCTAATAGGCTGTTTGTTTGTTTGTTTGTTCCATCCTGTTCGTAATACTAGGCATGCAGTTAATTCTAATAGGCTGTTTGTTTGTTCCATCTTGTTTGTAATACTAGACATGCAGTTAATTCTAATAGGCTGTTTGTTTGTTTGTTTGTTCCATCCTGTTCGTAATACTAGGCATGCAGTTAATTCTAATAGGCTGTTTGTTTGTTCCATCTTGTTCGTAATACTAGGCATGCAGTTAATTCTAATAGGCTGTTTGTTTGTTTGTGTGTTCCATCCTGTTCGTAATACTAGGCATGCAGTTAATTCTAATAGGCTGTTTGTTTGTTTGTTTGTTCCATCCTGTTCGTAATACTAGGCATGCAGTTAATTCTAATAGGCGGTTTGTTTGTTCCATCTTGTTCGTAATACTAGGCATGCAGTTAATTCTAATAGGCTGTTTGTTTGTTTGTTTGTTCCATCTTGTTCGTAATACTAGGCATGCAGTTAATTCTAATAGGCTGTTTGTTTGTTCCCTCTTGTTCGTAATACTAGGCATGCAGTTAATTCTAATTGGCTGTTTGTTTGTTCCATCCTGTTCGTAATACTAGGCATGCAGTTAATTCTAATAGGCTGTTTGTTTGTTTGTTTGTTCCATCTTGTTCGTAATACTAGGCATGCAGTTAATTCTAATAGGCTGTTTGTTTGTTCCATCTTGTTTGTAATACTAGACATGCAGTTAATTCTAATAGGCTGTTTGTTTGTTTGTTTGTTCCATCCTGTTCGTAATACTAGGCATGCAGTTAATTCTAATAGGCTTTTTGTTTGTTTGTTTGTTCCATCCTGTTCGTAATACTAGGCATGCAGTTAATTCTAATAGGCTGTTTGTTTGTTCCATCCTGTTCGTAATACTAGGCATGCAGTTAATTCTAATAAGCTGTTTGTTTGTTTGTTTGTTCCATCCTGTTCGTAATACTAGGCATGCAGTTAATTCTAATAAGCTGTTTGTTTGTTTGTTTGTTCCATCCTGTTCGTAATACTAGGCATGCAGTTAATTCTAATAGGCTGTTTGTTTGTTTGTTCCATCCTGTTCGTAATACTAGGCATGCAGTTAATTCTAATAGGCTGTTTGTTTGTTTATTTGTTCCATCCTGTTCATAATACTAGGCATGCAGTTAATTCTAATAGGCTGTTTGTTTGTTTGTTCCATCCTGTTCGTAATACTAGGCATGCAGTTAATTCTAATAGGCTGTTTGTTTGTTTATTTGTTCCATCCTGTTCGTAATACTAGGCATGCAGTTAATTCTAATAGGCTGTTTGTTTGTTCCACCCTGTTCGTAATACTAGGCATGCAGTCAATTCTAATAGGCTGTTTGTTTGTTCCATCTTGTTCGTAATACTAGGCATGCAGTTAATTCTAATAGGCTGTTTGTTTGTTCCATCTTGTTCGTAATACTAGGCATGCAGTTAATTCTAATAGGCTGTTTGTTTGTTTGTTTGTTCCATCCTGTTCGTAATACTAGGCATGCAGTTAATTCTAATAGGCTGTTTGTTTGTTTGTTTGTTCCATCTTGTTCGTAATACTAGGCATGCAGTTAATTCTAATAGGCTGTTTGTTTGTTCCATCTTGTTCGTAATACTAGGCATGCAGTAAATTCTAATAGGCTGTTTGTTTGTTTATTTGTTCCATCCTGTTCGTAATACTAGGAATGCAGTTAATTCTAATAGGCTGTTTGTTTGTTTATTTGTTCCATCCTGTTCGTAATACTAGGCATGCAGTTAATTCTAATAGGCTGTTTGTTTGTTCCATCCTGTTCGTAATACTAGGCATGCAGTTAATTCTAATAAGCTGTTTGCTTGTTTGTTTGTTCCATCCTGTTCGTAATACTAGGCATGCAGTTAATTCTAATAGGCTGTTTGTTTGTTTGTTTGTTCCATCCTGTTCGTAATACTAGGCATGCAGTTAATTCTAATAGGCTGTTTGTTTGTTTGTTCCATCCTGTTCGTAATGCTAGGCATGCAGTTAATTCTAATAGGCTGTTTGTTTGTTTATTTGTTCCATCCTGTTCGTAATACTAGGCATGCAGTTAATTCTAATAGGCTGTTTGTTTGTTCCATCCTGTTCGTAATACTAGGCATGCAGTTAATTCTAATAAGCTGTTTGTTTGTTCGTTTGTTCCATCCTGTTCGTAATACCAGGCATGCAGTTAATTCTAATAGGCTGTTTGTTTGTTTGTTTGTTCCATCCTGTTCGTAATACTAGGCATGCAGTTAATTCTAATAGGCTGTTTGTTTGTTTATTTGTTCCATCCTGTTCGTAATACTAGGCATGCAGTTAATTCTAATAGGCTGTTTGTTTGTTCCATCCTGTTCGTAATACTAGGCATGCAGTTAATTCTAATAGGCTGTTTGTTTGTTTGTTTGTTCCATCCTGTTCGTAATACTAGGCATGCAGTTAATTCTAACAGGCAGGCCTTCTCCATCATGAGGTTCAATACTACACAGTATTCTAGAAGTTTTATTCCAGCTGTGACCAAGTTGTGGAATGATCTTCGGGTAGTTGAATCGGTAAACCTTCAATAGTTCAAAGTTGCAGCAAATGTTTTTATGTTGAACAGGCCGACAAAAATCTTTTTATAGTTTATATATGAAATAATATGTGTTTTAATGTTGTTATTTTTCAAAAATATTTTATTTTAATTGTTCATTACTTCTTATACCGTTTATTTATTCCCTTAATTCCTTTCCTCACTGGGCTATTTTTCCTTGTTGGAGTCCCTTGATATATCATCTAGCTTTTCCAACTAGGGTTATAGCTTAGCTAATAATAATAATAATAATAATAATAATAATAATAATAATAATAATAATAATAATAATAATGTCTCTCTAAATAAGATATTAAATTGATATCCATGAATTTCAGTCAAATTTCTTAAATGATTTATAATGCAAATCGTTATCAGAGAGTTTTGAAGCAGTTTAAAAGTCAATGTTAAGGTCAGCTATAATAAAACGTAGATTATATAAAATATACTTCAAAGTTTTATTCCCTTATTAATCGATTTAGCATGAAAAATTGCAAAACAGTAAGAGCGAAAGAAAATAATAGTCAGGAAACATAACATTAACTATATTTAAGAATTATCTTTACAATAACTAATAACATGAGTCTTTTTATAGTTTATATATGACATATTTGTTTTTGACGTTGTTAATAGTTTATATATGACATATCTGTTTTGACGTTGTTGCCTTTTTTTTAGAATGATTTATTGTTAATTTGTTCTCTTCATTTATTTATTTCCTTATTTCCTTTCCTCACTGGGCTATTTTTCCCTATTGGGGCCCCTGGGCTTATAGCATCTTGCTTTTCCAACTAGGGTTGTAGCTTGGATAGTAATAATAATAATGATAATAACCAAATTAAAAAAATACACACAGTTCACCTATTATTAAAAATTTACACAAATTTGTAAAATTAATACAGGCCTGATATTTATAAGTCTCTGAGATATGAGACTCAGATAATGAAGAGGCTCAGCACCGAATCTTAGTCAGCAGCAAAATTCCAGAACGTAGTTTCAAATGTAAACGATAATAATCAGGAACACAGCTTCCGATGATATCCGATCTTCCACGGCATCCTTCTTTTCTTCTAAAACTAGCAGCGGTGTAAAAGAAGTTAGTAAGCAGCATACGTCACAGGTGTCACAACAAATGTCTGCACTAGAGCAGTTGTTAACTTGGAGATAGTTGATGTAAGTCTCTGCTTCGAAGGCATATGAAGTCTTGTTTAAATACCCCAGACCCGTTTTCTATAAATCTCGTCAAAGTTCCTGAAGGTATTCTATATCACGCAAAAGGCACGTTTTGCGGCTTTGACATATTTTATAAATTCTGCCAGTAATTCTCGTTCCAGAATACAACGATACCTTTGGATTTTTACAAATCATTACAATAATTCTATATTAACATTATATTCAATATTGCAAAACAAAAATTTTTCACTTGTTCTGAAGCACATCTGGTGGCTTTGACATATTTTTGAGAATCTGCCAGTAATTCTTGTTCCAGAATACGATACCTTTGATCTTTTTTTTTTAGAAATCATTAAAATGTTTTTATTTTAATATTAATATTCAACATTTCAAAACAAAAATTTTTCACTTGTTCTAAAATAAAAATAGATAAATTTAATCTACACACAAGAGTCAACCTTAAGAGTAAATTTCGTTCATTCCTAAGCTATAAGAGTCAATCTTATAACAAATTCCGTTTCGTGAGCAATAAGAGTCAACTTTAAACTAAATTCCGTTCATTCCTGACCGATAAGAGACAACTTTAGAGTAAATTTCGTTCATTACTAAGCTATAAGAGTCAACCTTAGAGTAAATTCCGTTCATTCCTGACCGATAAGAGTTAACTTGAGTAAATTCTGTTCATTCCTGACCGATAAGAGTCAACTTTAGAGTAAATTCCGTTCATGCCAAGCTCTAGGAGTTCACCTTAGAGTAACTTCCGTTCATTCCTAAGCTATAGAGTCAGCCATAGAGTAAATTCCGATCATTCCTAAGCTATAAGAGTCAACTTTAGAGTAAATTCCCATCATTCCTAAGCTATAAGAGTCCACTTTAGAGTAAATTCCGTTCATTCCTAACATATAACAGGCCACCTTAGAGTAAATTCCCATCATTCCTAAGCTATAAGAGTCCACCTTTAAGTAAATTCCGTTTATTCCTATCCTCTTCATCACATTCCTACACAGAGTATGGTTCTCTCATTCCTGGTCACCCAGCAACGCCCACAAGAACTTAAAGGCAATTAACAGAAATCCTCATAATTTGAAGGTTTTAATTACAGGTAAGTTTTCTCCGAGTTCTGGTAACGTAATAAATAAAATAAATGAGGGACGATGAGCACAAACAAACAAAAGAGGACGATATTAATCGTACTAGCATAAAACAATATCGTCTGAGACGAGGAGCTAAATAAAAAATAAAATCCTTTTTGATTCCGCGTTTGTCTGGCTTTTTTTTTTTTTTTTTTTTTTGCCTTTCATTCGGCTTTTTATTAGTTCCGTAATTCTTTCAATTTGAAGTTATCCTTTCTTTCGATGCAATTCTGCCAGCATTTCTTTTCCATCTTCCGCTCTCTCATTCTTTCGTAATGTTCGCAATGCCTTTTATCTTATTAGTTTAACTTTTTCTTCCTCTCTTTTATCATATTGATGAATTTTTTTTTTTTACTCTCTTGGATCTGTCCAATATTTACTCCATCTTTTCCTTTCCCACGTTCGTGCGTTTGGTTCTGGCTATTTTATTCCCCTTTCTTTCATTTTTCTACTCCTCCTTGCACAGTTCCTCCTCCTTCCTCCTCCTCCTCCTCCACCCTCTGGTTGGTTGCGGCGGGGTAATGTCTGTCGAGTAGTGCCGGCCAGTGCCAGTCCGAGTCCAGACTCGGCGGTGTGAAGAGGTGAGCGTGCGCTGGCTGTCCGTACGAGCAGGCGAGGCCCAGAGCAGACGAGAGATAATTGTTGAGGATTGTGGCTTCTTTTGATTTCGAGCTAAAGGAACCATTTGGTTGAGAGATGAGTGAATACAATGACGGTAAATAAGTGCGAGATAAGTCACGGTAACAATTCTCAGTCAATTTTTAAAAAAAGTTTTAACCATTGAGAGATTTGCAAGGTTTATTTCAAAACTTTGATGTTCTACGTATTACCATAATTTGATGAATTCTTATGCGATATTAATTACCCTTCTCGGCCAATAAGCAAATGACAGGAAAATGAGGAAAGTGTCCCTTTAATTTAAGCTGTTCTGAAAGAACTTGAAAAAAAAAAAACTTTCATTTTTCCTCCCTGAGGAAACATTTTCGACATGAAAAGAGCAGAAGAAAAACTCGATGTACATCGACGACATAGCTGAAGTATTTACTACATCTACTATATGCTAAGGAGGTCTGTATAATTATCTATTGATTAACCCAATTTTTAAATTCTTCAATTATTCTCTGACACCCCAATTAAATTTGCATGACATAATAATCCCCAACATACCATTCTAAATGAATGAATTTTATCCATATACATTTTCTCAATTAGATATATAGGCTAACATCAGCAACCGAAAAAATAATTTTATAGGCACAGGAGCATGCACGTAAATGAGGGCAAGAAAGAATATTTAATTAATTCTAATTAATTTACTCACATGGATGAAGAATACGTGATTAAGTAGATAAATGGTATGAGTCTATAAGATGGAGAAAGACAAGTGTAAAATCAATCCTTGAAAATAATGTAGGATTTTCAACTGCATTAAGAATAATTGTGACTAATAATTTTCATGTTTTAATAATGTTATTACCGTGATTTATTGTCGTCAAAATCATATTACTCGTAAATTCCTTAAAAACTACTGCCTCTTCTTTTACTACTATTACTATTAACTTGTCTATTACTACTAATATAATTTTATAAATATATTCTACAGTAGATAATGACTCTTACAAATATTTGCATGTTTCTTCAGTAATGTACAATCTAGACAAGTTCCATTTCATGTAATCATACAGTTGGAATAGAAAAACATTTAAATAGAAATATGGAAATAATTTACTTTTGCGCAGCTCAAGATTGGATATAGATTTCGAAATCAAAGAAAAATGTCTGCCTTTATATTTAAGTTTAAGATTTTCGTACGAACACAGCCAAGACAAATCAAACTTATGTACATTTAGAAATATATATATATATATATATATATATATATATATATATATATATATATATATATATATATATATATATATATATATATATATATATGTATATATATACTTATATACTGTATATATACATATATGTATATATATATATATATATATATATATATATATATATATAGATAGATAGACAGAGATATATTTGTGTATATATATATATATATATATATATATATATATATATATATATATATATATATATATATATATACAGTATATAAATATATACATATATACATATATATATATATAAATATATATATATATATATATATATATATATATATATATATATATATATATATATATATATATATATATATATATAAATGCACACACATAAATGCATACACATAAATACATAATTAGATGCATACCTACTAAATATATGAAACTACACAGGGCATATGTAAACGATTATCGCATATTCTATAAGCCTCAACGTCCACAAACCCACCTATACACACATGCATACATACTGTATATACATACACACACACACACACACACATATATATATATATATATATATATATATATATATATATATATTATATACATATATACTATATGTATAGATACTTAGGTATATATGTACACGCATGTGCTAATATGTATATATATATATATATATATATATATATATATATATATATATATATATATATATATATATATATATATATACATATATATATATATATATATATATATATATATATATATATATATATATATATATATATATATATTATACATATATACCAATTTCGGCAGAAAGCAAATATTATCTTGTACATAAGGACAAAATTAGTTAAATATTATTTGGAAATATGCAGACACCAGCAACAAAATGAGATGGGAAAAGACAATATTGCCCTAAAGGCCATATTGTGAACTTATTTCGATTTGCTTGAACCAGTTTACACTCACAGAAAGGTCAAACTCATAGGATGAATGAAGATACATGAAATAAAAACAGACTTACAGGAGAGATCAAGAAATGTTGTTAGCTGTGGGACGAATCTGGTGGAGGCATCTTGCGTCACACGGATATATAATTTATATATATATATATATATATATATATATATATATATATATATATATATATATATATATGTATATATATATTTATATGTGTATATATTCATATATATATATATATATATATATATATATATATATATATATAAATTAAACTATACTTATATGTATCCACACAAACCCGTACACATACACACACACATATATATATATACACACATATATATGTGGGTGTATATACCTATGTATTTACATATATATATATATATATATATATATATATATATATATATATATATACACATACATACACACAAATACATATATATATATATATATATATATATATATATATATATATATAGAGAGAGAGAGAGAGAGAGAGAGAGAGAGAGAGAGAGAGAGAGAGAGAGAGAGAGAGAGAGAGAGAGAGAGAGAGAGAGAGAGAGAGAGAGAATTACCGATATATATATCTGCAACAATCAAAAGAACATGACCGTAACAATGCACTTACTCCTAATGAAAGAACGTATGTTAATGACAGCCTGGGCAATGGAAAGAAAACGAGATAATTGCAATGCTAATTATAAGCGTAATTATTCTGTCATGAGAAAAAAACGAGACGGAAATCCGTGGTAATATAAAGGGAAAAATGTCTGGGAGCTCATGACCATTCAGTGAGATTTTCTAATTAAGGTAAAGAAAAAGAAAACATGGATGATGTAATGTGGAGCGAGGTTGAATGGTACCAACAACACCAATAATAATAATAATAATACTCAAATATATAATAAGGTGTTATTAAGTGATGCACACCAATTAATAACATACATGCAATACATTTAAGAGTTATTATTATTATTATTATTATTATTATTATTATTATTATTATTATTATTATTATCATTTGCTAGGCTATAACCCTAGTTGGAAAAACAGAATGATTTAAGCCCAGGGGGCTCTAACAGGGAAAATAGCCCAGTGAGGAAAGGAACCAAGGAAAAATAAAATATTCTAAGAACAGTAACATTGAAATAAATATTTCCT